>NC_081325.1:30206604-30809461 GCF_026419965.1 Kogia breviceps | reverse complement strand
AGGAATCTGACACTTTTTCGCTGAGCCCTCTGTTCATGGTGTAAATTGGCTAAAAGCAAGGTATCAGTCTGTGGTCTCACCTGCAGTTCAAGGACCTCTTCTAAGCTTACTAGATGTTAATAGAATTCCAGCCCTCTGTGGTCATAGGACTGAGATTCCTGCTTTCTTACATGTCAACCAAGGGCTATTCTCAGATGTTAGCAGCCACCCATCACTTCCTGCCACATGGTCCTTTGCATCACTTTTAGTTTGCTCCTTTAAAACCAGTAGGAGAATCTGTACTGTTGCTTCTTGACTCTTTTAATGTCCTCAACTGTCAGGATCAAGCCAACCCAGGATAATCTTCCTTTTGATTATCACCAAGTGAACTGATTAGAAGCTTTAATGATATTTACAAAAGCCCTTTTGCCATAAAAAGTAAAACAGTCATAAGTGATATATCCCATTATATTCACAGGTTTTGTAATACTCAAAGGGAGGTATTATTCAAGGTGGTAAAACACAGTGTGGAAATCTTAAAATTCTATCTACAAAACTGGCTAAATGATACCCAATAATATTTAGTGACATTGAAAAGCACTAATGAAAAATTGTGAATAAAATGTATTGCCCTAAGATGAAAAGTACAAATAAAATAAATTACCCAATTGTTTTATAATATCTGTCTCTTCAAGACTTAAGTATTGGGTAAGTATTGGTAAAATGATACAAAATTCCAAGTATAACATGAATAAGGTCTAAGGAGCTAATGTGAAACAAACATGGGGACAGTAGTTTATAACACTGTACTGTATAATTGAAATTTGCTAAGAAAGTAGAACTTAAGGGTTCTCACCAAAGAAAATAAAAACAAAGGGACAAATATATTTGGTAATGGATGTGTTAATTAACTACATGGAATGGGAAATGTTTTCACAATGTATATGTACATCAAATCACCACAACGTACAAATATTACATGTCAATTATACCTCAATAAACTGAAATTTTAAAAAAGAAAACCACATATGTCTATTGTTCTCTACTTTATATTTTTTTCCTCCTAAAAACTTAGTTAATCATAAGTTTCCCTTAGTCACAAAGGATATATATTGATCAAATTCAGGCTGCCCAAAGGAACAAAACTCTCTTAAATGAGAAGCATATACAATACATATTTGGAGACTAAAAGCATTATTTCATTGTTATTGAAAACAAAGGGAAAAAGGAAAAAAATTGTATTTAGAAAACACAAATCACCAGGACAAAAAATTGGTTATTAAATGTAGAGTTGTATTCAACTGGCAGGTGATCCTACACTGATCTTTTTAATGTCTGCCTGTACTAGTCTATCAAAATTAATAAAAGAGCAAAATATCTTATAGAATGCTTATAGAAATCAACAAAGCAAGGCTTTTCAACCATGATTGGCCATGTGACAAGTATGTAGTACACTGCTTCTCCTTTAAAAGTTGTCACAATTGAGAGTAAGGCTTTCTTGATTATGGAACTTGTATGCATGCTCTGGAACTCATAATACCTAACTGTCAAATCCTTTGCGTAAAAGTAGAGTGTAGAAGATTTTTAATTTACAGGTCTATTTTAACCTTGATTTTAAAAGAACAAACACAAGAGCTATCATGTTTTCTTTAAAAAAGTAGAACTGAGCGGTTGTGTCTCTCTTCCTTAAGATTCCCTAATGTGTCAAGAATCCAGGCAGCAGTTTAGATTATATCAGTGGAAAAGCTTACTAAGTAAGCACCCTTCCATTTTTGCGACTCTTTTCAAAATAAAAAATATTTTTTTTATTTAAAACTCTTTTTTCCTAGATGTTATACATACCAGTATACTTGTCAGTTTCAAAGCTAATAATTTAAGGCATTAATGAAATGGGGGAAAAGGTTGTGTTTTCTAACATAGTTACCAATTGAATTCTTTTGTAATTATGTAAAAGATAACCAGTATATCAGAATATTTATATAATATATATTATATTTAAAATACATTACCCTATATGAAATAAGTTTGACACAAAACAGTAAATACTGTATGATATCACTTATGTTTATAATCTAAACAAGTCAAACTCATAGAAGAGATTAGAATGGTGGTTGCCAGGGGCTGAGGGTTGCAGGAAATGGGGAGATGTTGGTAAAAGGATACAAATGCTCAGTTACAAGATTAATAAGTTCCGGAGGTCTAATGTACAGCATAGAGTTTGTAGTAAATAATACTGTATTTATTTGAAATTTGCTAAGAGTGTAAATCTTAAGGGTTCTTATCACCAAAAAATTGTAACTAGTGACGTGATGGATGTGTTAATTAATTTGATTATAGTAAGCATTTCACAATGTATACTTGTATCATCATTATATCATTGTACACCTTTTTAAAAACCACACTTTAATATCTAAATATATCCATGATCTCCAATTGCCAGTGATGGCAGGTCTGGGCCCCATGCTACAGCTCCATCCATTTTTATGGCTAGTTGATTTGGCAGAACCTCCAGAACGATGATGATCCTGCCAACATCATGATTTCAGCCCAATGAAATCCATTTCAGAGATCTGACTTATAGGACACCATGTGGCTGACAGGGTATTGGTGCTCTGGCCTGATATCAAGACCTAAGCCTCTGAAGTGGGAGATCCGAGTTCAGGACATTGGACTAACAGAGACTTCTCTGCCACACGTAATATAAATCAGTGAGAGCTCTCTGAGATATCTCTGTCTCAACACTAAGACCCAGCTCCACTCAAATGTCAGCAAACTATAATGCTGGATGTCCCATGGCAAACAAGTAGCAAGACAGAAATACAACACCACCCATTAGCAGAGAGGCTGGCTAAAATCATACTAAGTTTACAGACACCCTAAAACACACCACCAGATGTGGCACTGCCACCAGAAAGACAGGATGCAGCCCCATCCACCTGAACACAGGTACCAGTAACCTCCGCCAGGAAGCCTACACAACCCACTGAACCAACCTTAGCCATTGGGGGCAGACACCAAAAACAATGGGAACTCCAAACCTGCAGTCTGTGAAAAGGAGACCCCAAACACAGTAAGTTAAGCAAAATGAGAAGACAGAGAAATATGCAGCAGATGAAGGAGAAAGGTAAAATTCCACCAGACCAAACAAATGAAGAGGAAATAGGCCATCTACCTGAAAAAGAATTCAGAGTAATGAAAGTAAAGATGATCCAAAATCTTGGAAATCAAATGTAGAGAATACAAGAAACGTCTAACAAGGACATAGAAGAACCAAAGAGAGAACAAACAATGATGAACCACACAATAAATGAAATTATAAATTCACTAGAGGAATCAATAGCAGAATAACTGAGGTAGAAGAACGCATAGGTGACCTGGAAGATAAAATAGTGGAAATAACTACTGCAGAGCAGAATAAAGGAAAAAGATTGAAAAGAATTGAGAATAGTCTCAGAGACCTCTGGGACAATGTTTAAGGCACCAACATTCGAATTATAAGGGTCCCAGAAGAAAAAGAGAAAAAGAAACCGTCTGAAAAAATATTTGAAGAGATTATAGTTGAAAACTTCCCTAACATGAGAAAGGAAATAGTCAATCAAGACCAGGAAGTGCAGAGAGTCCCATACAGGATAATTCCAAGGAGAAAAATGACAAGACACATATTAATCAAACTATCAAATTTAACTGCAAAGAAAAAATACTAAAAGAAACAAGGGAAAATCAACAGATAACATACAAGGGAGGCCGGAGAGAAGATGGCAGAAGAGTAAGACGTGGAGATCACCTTCCTCCCAACAGATACATCTGAAATACATCTACATGTGGAACTACTCCTATACAACACACACTGAACACTGGCAGAAGACCTAAGACCTTCCAAAAGACAAGAAACTCCTCACGTACCTGGGTAGGGCAAGATAAAAAAGAATAAACAGAGACAAAAGAATAAGGATGGGACCTGCACCAGTGGGAGGGAGCTGTGAAGGAGGAAAGGTTTCCACACATTAGAAGCCCCTCACGGGAGGAGACTGTGGGTGGCAGAGGGGGAAGCTTCAGAGCCACAGAGGAGAGCACAGCAGCAGGTGTGCGGAGGGCAAAGCAGAGAGATTCCCACAGAGGATTGGTGCCAACCAGCATTCATCAGCCCGAGAGGCTTGTCTGCTCACCTGCTGGGCGGGCGAGGGCTGGGAGCTGAGGCTCAGGCTTTGGTCTGATCCCAAGGAGAGGAATGGGGTTGGTGGCGTGAACACAGCCTGAAGGGGACAGTGTGCTACGGCTAGCCAGGAGGGAGTCGGGGAGAAGTTTGGAGCTGCCGAAGAGGCAAGAAACTTTTTATTCCCTCTTTGCTTCCTGGTGCACAAGGAGAGGGGATTAAGCACAATGCTTAAAGGAGCTCCAGAGGCAGGTGTGAGCCACGGCTATCAGCGTGGACAGCAGAGATGGGCATGAGACGCTAAGGCTGCTGTTGCTGCCACAACGAAGCCTGTGTGCGAGCACAGGTCACCATCCACACCTCCCCTACTGGTAGCCTATGCAGCCTGCCACTGCCAGGGTCCCGTGATCCAGGGACAACTTCCCCGGGAGAACATATCACATGCATCAGGCTGGTGGAACGTCGCACTGGCCTCTGCTGCTGCAGGCTCACCCCGCATCCATACCCCTCCCTCCCCCTGGCCTGAGTAAGCCAGAGCCTCCGATTCAGCTGCTCCTTCAACCCCGTCTTGTCTGAGCAAAGAGAAAATGCCCTCAGGCAGCTTACACGCAGAGGCAGGGCCAAATCCAAAGCTGAACCCCAGGAGCTGTACGAGCAAAGAAGAGAAAAGGAAATCTCTCCCAGCAGCTTCAGAAGAAGCAAATTAAAGCTCCCCAGTCAACTTGATATACCCTGCAACTGTGGAATACCTGAATAGACAACGAATCATCCCAAATTGAGGAGGTGGAATTTGGGAGCAAGGTATACTATTTTTTTCCCCTTTTTCTCTTTTTGTGAGTGTGCATGTGTATGCTTCTGTGTGATATTTTGTCTGTATAGCTTTGCTTTCACCATTTGTCCTAGGATTCTGACCGTGCTGTTTTTTTTTTTTTTTTTAACTTTTTAAAATTTTTCTTCTTAATAATTATATTTTATTTTAATAAATTTATTTTATCTTCTTTCTTCCTTCTTTTCTTCATTCTTTTCTTCCTTCATTTCTTCCTTTCTTTCCTCCTTCCTTTATTTATTCCTTCTTTTCTTTCTCCCTTTCTTCCTTCCTCCCTTCCTTCATTCCTTCCTCCATTCCTTCCTTCCATTCTTTCTGTCCTTCCTATTTTTTTCTCCTTTGATTCTGAGCCATGTGGATTAAAGGCTCTTGACACTCCAGCCAGGTGTCAGGGCTGTGTCTCTGAGGTGGGAGAAACAACTTCAGGACTCTGGTCCACAAGAGACATCCCAGCTCCACGTAATATCAAATGTCAAAAATCTCCCAGAGTTCCCCATCTCAACACCAAGACCCAGCTTCACTCAAAGACCAGCAGGCTACAGTGCTGGACAACCTATGCCCATCAGCTAGCAAGACAGGGCCACAGCCCCATCCATTAGCAGAGAGGCTGCCTAAAATCATAATAAGGCTACAGACACCCCAAAACACACCACCAGATGTGGACTTGCCCACCAAGAAGACAAGATCCAGCCTCATCCACCAGAACACAGGCATTTCCTTCCCTAATTTGGGAAAGGAAAGTCCCCTCAATCAGGAAACCTTATCAACCCACTGAACCAACCTAAACCAGTGGGGACAGACACCAAACAAAATGGGAATTACGAATCTGCAGCCTGCAAAAAGGAGACCCCAAAAACAGTAAGATAAGCAAAATGAAAAGACAGAAAAACACAGAGCAGATGAAGGAGCAAGGTAAAAACACAGCAGACCTAACAAATGAAGAGGAAATAGGCAGTCTACATGAAAAAGAATTTAGAATAATGATAGTAAAGTTAATGCAAAATCTTGGAAATAGAATAGACAAAATGCAAGAAACATTTAACAAAGACCTAGAAGAACTAAAGAGGAAGCAAGCAATGATGAACAACACAATAAATGAAATTAAAAATACTCTAGATGGGATCAATAGCTGAATAACTGAGGCGGAAAAACAGATAAGTGACCTGGAAGATAAAATAGTGGAAATAACTCCTGCAGAGCAGAATAAAGAAAAAAGAATGAAAATAACTGAGGACAGTCTCAGAGACCTCTGGGACAACATTAAACACACCAATATTTGAATTATAGGGGTCCCAGAAGAAGAAGAGAAAAAGAAAGGGACTGAGAAAATATTTGAAGAGATTATAGTTGAAAACATCCCTAATTTGGGAAAGGAAAGAGTTAATCAAATCCAGGAAGCACGGAGAGTCCCATACAGGATTAATCCAAGGAGTAATACACCAAGACACATATTAATCAAAATATAAAAAAAAATAAATAAATACAAAGAAAACATATTAAAAGCAGCAAGGGAAAAACAACAAATAACACACAAGGGAATCCCTATAAGGATAACAGCTGATCTTTCAGCAGAAACTCTGCAAGCCAGAAGGGCATGCCAGGACATATTTAAAGTGATGAAGGAGAAAAACCTACAACCAAGATTACTTTACCCATCAAGGAACTCATTCAGATTTGATAGAGAAATTAAAACGTTTACAGACAAGCAAAAGCTGAGAGAGTTCAGCACCACCAAAACAGCTTTACAACAAATTCTAAAGGAACTTCTCTTGGCATGGAACACAAGAGAAGGAAAAGACCTACAAGAACAGGCTTGAAACAATTAAGTAAATGGTAATAAGAACATCTATATCGATGATTACCTTAAAAGTAAATGGTTTAAATTCTCCCACCAAAAGACACAGACTGGCTGAATGGATACAAAAACAAGACCCATATATATGCTGTCTACAAGAGACCCACTTCAGACCTAGGGAAACATACAGACTGAAAGTGAGGGGATGGAAAAAGATATTCCATGCAGATGGAAATCAGAAGAAAGCTGGAGTAGCAAATGTCATATCAGACAAAATAGACTTTAAAATAAGGACTATTACAAGAGACAAAGAAGGACACTACATAATGATCAAGGGATAGATCCATGAAGAAGATATAATAATTGTAAATATTTATACACCCAACATAGGAACACTTCAATACATAAGGCAAATACTAACAACAATAAAAGGAGAAACTGACAGTAACACAATCATAGTAGGGGACTTTAACACCCCACATTCACCAAAGGACGGATCATCCAAAATGAAAATAAATAAGGAAATACAAGCTTTAAAAGATACTTTAAATAAGATGGACTTAAATGATATTTATATGACATTCCATCCAAAAACAGAATAATGCACATTTTTCTCAAGTGCTCATGGAACATTCTCCAGGATAGATGATATCTTGGGTCACAAATCTAGCCTTGCTAAATTAATAAAAATTGAAATCGTACCAAGTATCTTTTCTCACCACAACGCTATGAGACTAGCTATCAATTACAGGAAAAGATCTGGAAAAATTACAAACACATGGAGGCTAAACAATACACTACTTAATAATGAAGTGATCACTGAAGAAATCAAAGGGGAAATCAAAAGATACTTAGAAACAAATGACAATGGAGAAACGACGACCCAAAACCTATGGGACGAAGCAAAAGTAGCTCTAAGAGGGAAGTTTATAGCAATATAATCCTACCTTAAGAAACAGGAAACATCTTGAATAAACAAGCTAACCTTGTACCTAAAACAATTAGAGAAAAAAAAAACAAACAAACAAAACCCAAAGTTAGTAGAAGGAAAGAAATCATAAATATCAGATAAGAAATAAATGAAAAAGAAATGAAGGAAACAGTAGCAAAGATCAATAAAACTAAAAGCTGGTTCTTTGAGAAGATAAACAAAACTGATAAACTATCAGCCAGACTAAGCAAGAAAAAAATGGAAGAAGACAAAAATCAATAGAATTAGAAATCAAAAAGGAGAAGTAACAATGGACACTGAAGAAATAGAAAACATTATGAGAGATTACTACAAGCAACTCTATGCCAATAAAATGGACAACCTGAAAGAAATGGACAAATTCTTAGAAATGCACAACATGCTGAGACTGAAACAGGAAGAAATAGAAAATATGAACAGACCAATCACAAGCACTGAAATTGAAACTGTGATTAAAAATCGTCCAACACACAAAAGCCCAGGACCAGGTGGCTTCACAGGCGAATTCTATCAAACAATTAGAGAAGAGCTAACAACTATCCTTCTCAAACTCTTCCAAAAGACAACAGAGGGAGGAACACTCCCAAACTCATTCTATGAGGTCACCATCACCCTGATACCAAAACCAGACAAAAACGTCACAAAGAAAGAAAACTACAGGCCAATATCACTGATGAACATAGATGCAAAAATCCTCAGCAAAATACTAGCAGACAGAATCGAACAGCTCATTAAAAGGACCATACAACATGATCAAGTGGGGTTAATCAAGGAATGCAAGGATTCTTCAATATACACAAATCAATCAACGTGATACACCATATCAACAAACTGAAGGAGAAAACCCATATGATTATCTCAATAGATGCAGAGAAAGCTTTTGACAAAATTCAACACCCATTTATGATAAAAGCCCTGCAGAAAGTAGGCATAGAAGGAACATTCCTCAACATAATAAAGGCCATATATGACAAACCCACAGCCAACAGTGTCCTTAATGGTGAAAAATTGAAACCATTTACACTAAGCTCAGGAAGAAGACAAGGTTGCCCACTCTCACCACCCATATTCAATATAGATTTGGAAATTCTAACCACAGCAATCAGAGAAGAAAAATAAATAATAGGAATCCAAATCAGAAAACAAGTAGTAAAGCTGTCACAGTTTGCAGATGACATGATACTATACATAATGAATCCTAAAGATGCTACCAGAAAACAACTAGAGCTAATTAATGAATTTGGTAAAGTAGTAGGATACAAAATTAATGCACAGAAATCTCTGGAATTCTTATACACTAATGATGAAAAATCTGAGAGTGAAATTAAGAAAACACTCCCATTTACCATTGTAACAAAAAGAATAAAATATCTAGGAATAAACCTACCTAAGGAGACAAAAGACTTGTATGCAGAAAATTATAACACACAGATGAAAGAAATTAATGATGATACAAATAGATGCAGAGATATACCATGTTCTTGGATTGGAAGAATGAACATTGTGAAAATAACTATACTACCCAAAGCAATATACAGATTCACTGCATTCCCTATCAAATTACCACTGGCATTTTTCACAGAACTAGAACCAAATATTTCACAATTTATATGGAAACATAAAAGACCCCGAATAGCCAAAGCAATATTGAGAATGAAAAATGGAGCTGGAGGAATCAGGCTCCCTGACTTCAGACTATACTACAAAGCTACAGTAAACAAGACAGTATGGTACTGGCACAAAAACAGAAATATAGATCAATGGAACAGGATAGAAAGCACATAGATAAACCCATGAACATATAGGCACCTTATCTTTTATAAAAAGGCAAGGATATACAATGGAGAAAAGACATCCTCTTCAATAAGTGGTGATGTGAAAACTGGACAGCTATATGTAAAAGAATGAAATTAGAACACAGTCTAACACTATACACAAAATAGACTGAAAATGGATTAAAGACATAAATGTAAAGCTAGGTACTATAAAACCCTTAGAGGAAAACATAGGTAGAAGACTCTATGACATAAATCACTGCAAGATCCTTTTTCACTCATCTCCTAAAGAAATTGAAATAAAATAAAAAATAAACAAATGAGACCTAATGAAACTTAAATGCTTTTGCACAGCAAAGGAAAACATGAACAAGATGAAAGGACAACCCTCAGAATGGGGAAAATATTTGTAAATGAATCAACTGACGAAGGATTAATCTGCAAAATATACCAGCAGCTCATGCAGCTCAGTATCAAAAATATAAACACCCCAATCAAAAAATGAGCTGATGAACTAAACAGACATTTCTCCAAAGAATATATACAGATTGCCAACAAACACATGAAAGGGTGCTCAACACCACTAATCATTAGAGAAATGCAAATCAAAACTACAATGAGGTGTCACAGAACACCAGTCAGAATGGCTGTCACCAAAAAATCTACAAACAATAAATGCTGGAGAGGTTGTGGAAAAAAGGGAACCCTCTTGCACTGTTGGTGGGAATGTATATTGATACAGCCTCTATGGAGAATGGTATGGAGGTTCCTTAAAAATCTAAAAATAGAACTATGGTATGACCCAGCTATCCCACCCCTGGTTATATACCCTGAAGAAACCGTAATTCAAAAAGCGTCATGTACCACAATGTTCATTGCAGCACTATTTACAAAAGCCAGGGCATGGAAGCAACCTAAGTGTCCATTGACAGATGAACTGATAAAAGAAGTTGTGGCATATGTATACAATAGAATATTACTCAGCCAGAAAAAGAAATGAAATTGAATTTTTTGTAGTGAGGTGGATGGACCTAACATCTGTCATGCAGAGTGAAGTTAAGTCAGAAAAAGAAAAACAAATACTGTATGCTCACACATGTATATGGAATCTAAAACAACAAAAAATGGTTCTGATGAACCTAGGAGTAGGACAGGAATAAAGACAAAGACGTAGAGAATTGACATTTGGACATGGGGAGGGGGAAGTGTAAGCTGGGACAAAGTGAGAGAATATATTTGACATATATTCACTCTCAGATAGATACCTAGTGGGAAATAGCTGCATAGCACAGGGAGATCAGCTCTCTACTTTGTGACCTAATAGAAGGGTAAGATTGGGAGTGTGGGAGGGAGACACAAGAGGGAGGGGATATGGGGATATATGTATACATATAGCTGATTCACTTTGTTATATAGCAGAAACTAACACAACATTTTAAAGCAATTATACTCTAATAAATTGTTTAAAAAAATAAACTAAAATAAAATGAGTTTTTTAAAAGAAACCTAAAAAAAAAAAAAGAAACTTAATGGACATTGAAATTGGGATTAAATACAATTTAAAACATCTAAACTTCTACAAATTTTAATTGTCAATAATAAGTCATTACATTTTTAAAAATAATAATCCTTGTGAACCTAAGAATCTTTTAAAATTATTATTATTATTTTTGGTATGTGGGCCTCTCCCGTTGTGAACCACAGGCTCTGGACGTGCAGGCTCAGTGGTCATGGCTCACGGGTCGAGCCGCTCCACGGCATGTGGGATCTTCCCAGACCAGGGCACAAACCTGTGTCCCCTGCATCAGTAGGCGGACTCTCAATGACTGCACCACCAGGAAAGCCCATAAATTAGTTAATTTTGTATTGTCTGTAGTACACACTAAAGTTTCATTTCTAATTTTCTGTTTCTGGTTATAGCAGGCCAGAATATATGGACCACATGTCCCTCTGAGGAGAGGAATAACATAGGGATAAAATATATTATTAAAATTTTTGTAACAGTAACAAGAAAGAACAAGGGAGTGAAGAAATACCACAAGGAAATGAAATTCAGAGAAATAAATGCGTTCTAAATCTACTTTTGTCCTGAGTACATATACAGATTTCAGGAAATTTGAACTTTCCTCTGAGTGAGGCTGAATTCAAAGCACAGGACAACTGAAAGCAGTGAATCCAAAATAAATACCTTCCTCACAACTTGCTGGTATCTCAGCAAGCAGCACCCTCAGGATGAGACTGAGAAATGGAGAACTACTCTCTCACAGAATTTTCTTGGACAATCTAGGAAATCTTACACCTTGAAATTGACTTAAATTGGTTCTAAACCTGTATTGTTTGCAGGTTCTTCGCTGAAACAAGTGTCTATTCTGAAGGAAAAGAAACTTTAACCCAACTTCACATGTTTGCTATAGATAATATTTCAAGATTAATATCCATCACATAATCAGTGATAATCAGACATAAATGGGAAAAAAATATGACACTGTGAGAGAGAGTTGCAGGGAAAATTAAAAATAAATAAATAAATAAGAACAGAAATAAATCATCAAAATTTCAGCTATTAGATTAACAAACACAGACTATAAATTAACTGTACTTAAAGAAATTTAAAGCAGCAATAGCTTGAAGATACCTACAAGGAAAATCAAACTACACAGAGAATCAGTGCAAATTTGGAAAAGAAATATAAATATTATGGGAATGAAATATTTGATAACTGAAAGATTATTAACAAACTTTAAAAAATTAGTTAACTGAATAATAGGTAAGAAAAATTATCTAGAGCATTGATAAAAATATAATAGAAACACCACATATACAATTATATATATGTTTATTATATATACATATATTATATTATATATAATTACATATAGTGTACAAATATATGTTATAGAGTAAATATCTCTCCTCTCTGGGAGAAGTCACAAACCCATTGCTATCTTCTGGCTTGGGGAAGGGGCTGATATAGATAAAGTGAAATTTCATTTTCACTTCAATGAGGTTTTTCTCAGCTTTGTGTTTACCTGAAGTTTTGAAATTTCTTAACTAGATTCTGGAAATCTTGTAAAGGTGTTTTGGATTATATATCATTGGTAAATGTTTCTTTCTGCAAGGGGACATGTTCTGGGGTTTCCTATTCCACCATCTAGATGATGTAGTTCCCATTATCTTATAAATCCTAGGTATATGGGTCTCCCAGTTCCCTTTATAGTTTTTTTTTTTTTTTTTGCTTTTTCTCATTTCTTTTTCATGATTGATTTCACTATAGGTTTAGCAAATTTATTAATAACTTCAAAGAACCTACTTCTGGCATTAATTATTCTATGTGTAGGGTTGTATTTTAGTTCATTGAATTCTGCCTGTTTCCTTATTTATTCTAAATAGAGCCTCAGTGAGTACCAAGCTTTGTGTTTATGCAGTATCACATGCTACAACATGGATGAACCTGGAGGACACTATGTTAAGTGAAATAAGGTAGTTACAGAAGAACAAATAGGGCTTTATTCCATGCAGTATCCAACACAGTCAAACTAATAGAAACAGAAAGCAGAATGGTGGTTGCCAGGAATAAGAGGAAGGGGGGAAATGAAGATTGCTGTTCAATAGGGACAGAATTTCAGTCATGCAACAATACAAAGTTCTAGACATGTGCTACACAACAATGTGTTTGTAATTTACAATACTGAATTATACTCTTAAAAGTTTGTTAAGATGATAGGTCTCGTGTTTTTACCACAATTTAAAAAATATAATAAAAAAATTATATATGCAATATATATAGTAGGTTTTAAAATTAGAAAAAATGGGCTTCCCTGGTGGCGCAGTGGTTGGGGGTCCACAGGGGACATGGGTTCGTGCCTCAGTCCAGGAAGATCCCACATGCTGTGGAGTGTCTGGGCCCATGGGCCATGGCTGCTGAGCCTGTGCGTCTGGAGGCTGTGCTCTGCAACGGGAGAGGCCACAACAGTGAGAGGCTCACATACCGCAAAAAAAAAGAAAAAAAAAGCAACACATATTTATTATTTTACAATACTATAGGTCAAAAACACAACATGGATCTCATTAGACTAACATCAAGATTTCTGCAGGACCATATTCTTAGGCGAGAATCTGTTTTCTTTCTTTCCTGGTTTCTAGAAGCTGCTTTCAATTCCCTGATTCTGACCTCCTTTTTTCATCTTCAATGTCAGCAATGTGGCATCTCTCCTACTCTGATTCTGTCTTCACATGTCTTTCTCTGACCACAGTAAGGAAAGATTTTCCCCATTTGGATTCATGTGATTAAATTAAGTTCTAATCTCAAGATCCTTATTCTCAATTGCATCTGCAAAATTCTTTTTTGCCTTGTAAAAATGTATTCACAGCTTCAAGGGATTTGGAAATTGGCATCTTTGAGAGTCCAGTGTTCTACCTACCAAATAAATCTTTGCAGTATTTTCATACTATATTCCAAAGACTAGGAAAAAGGGGTCCACTTTTCAACTTTTTGCACGAGATACCCTAAACTTGATACCAAAATTCAGCAGACTATGAGTGCTGAAAATTAAGAGAATATCTCAGTCACAAAATCATGCAAATATCCTAAGAAAAATATTAGCAAAATAATTCCCACATGACAATTTGGATTCATTGAAAGATGCAAGATGTATCTAAGATTAGAAAGCAATTTTAATTTATTATATCAACAGATTGACAGAGACTTTTAAAATCATATGGTTGTTTAATAAATTGAAAGAAATGTTAGATACAGTTATTAAACAAAAGAGCTCTTAGACAATAAGAAATGAGAGAATTTCCTTCATCTTTTAAAGGGTATATCTAAAAATTAACCCACAGCATACATCATATACAGAAAACTCCATACAGCATGATTGCATTTATTGAAAGGTTATTATTAAGCAGGATGAAATTCTATTGTTGAGGATGACTATCTAGTTGGCAAAGAAAAGTTAAGAAATAATTTCCATAAAAGAAAGATATTTACTAAATGGATCAGGACCATTGAGGGGAAGGAAGCAAGAGCAGGTATGGTGAGTGCTTCTGGAGCAGGCACTATTCTATCTTTTGACATAGTTACATGAGTATTTGCTTTATATTTATTTGTTAAACTGAACATTTACATTTTATGTATATGTGTTATATTTCACAATGAAAAGGTTAGAAAAGAAAGTGCATTTTAACATATTTTATATTAGTAATCCATGTTTGTTATGGAAACATAATAAAGCATTTAAAAAAGGCAAAGAATGATATTTTTCCTTTCTGAAATACCAATAAAAACTGCTATATTTCCTTTCAGGTATTGTCTCTGTATATAACCATACAAATGCATATGAATTTCAAAAAGAAATTCTATAATATGTACTCTGAATTATGAGTACACAGTGAATGTTTAGCACACTAGTTAGCAGAACTCAACATCAACATTTTTAATGGATATAGCCTCTGATATATTACCAGTATAATTGCCAGGTCAAATACTACACCATATTTATGTAATTTCGTGTATACTGTCAAATTGTACCCAAGAAAGTTTTTATTAATTTATGTCACAGCCTCATATACACCCTTGTCAATGCTAACCATTATTATTCTTTTTCAAATTTGCATGCATGAGAAATAAAAATGACTATTAGTTTTGATTAGTTTTTCTTTAATTTGTCACTAGTCGAAATATTATTTTCATGTATTTACTTATTTGTATTTATTTTTTATGATGCATTTGCTGATTTACTTTTCCCTCTTTTTTTTTTTTTTTAAAGGTGTGTTGTATGAGAAACCCCATGATGTTATAATAGTCCCTAAGTCACAACCAAAAAAGCTATGCTATGAGTCAAGGAAGTGACCAAATTTAAATGTTTGGGTTGCACAGTTTACTAAATCAGCTTAAAACTCACAATGAGAAGCAAAGTGAAAGCAAAGGAATCAACTGATATGGATAGATAGCAAGTGGGGAATGGTGAAAAATGTATACCAATTGGGTCCTAGAATACATAATAGCCATATGCCCTGCCTCTCTTTTTGCCACGTCAGCTTTCCCTGCTTATAATGTAGTTAAGAAAACTGAAGTTAAGCAAGGAACAAGGGAGCATGATCAGGCAGAAGTTGCCTGAGTCTTGCGCACATGTGCTCTAAGAGAGCATAGTGATAAGTTATGGTCATAGTTGTGGCTTATAAATTCACCTACTAAACTGCCTTGCATTATATTTGCATATTTTGTGGGTAGAGCATATCTGGGGGCCAGAAGATGATGGTGCTGAGTGTCATCAAGTGGATGCCAAATATAAGAGTAACAGAGCTGTCAAGCAGAGGTATAATCATGAATTGGTCTTTCCAGTTGGTCTTTCTGTCTATGAGCAGCACTCACATTTCTATGTATTCTATCTGTAGCATATTTTGTAGAGTACTAGTTATATATATGTAATATATATATAATGCACCTTATGAAATCCATTCTGTCTCACACATACATGCTACTTATTACATATCTATATCTAACATGCCCTATGTGTTTTGCCGATATTGCCTATGCTACTAGTTACATACTCTATATGCTCAACATTCAGTGTGCACTATATTCCTATAAGTTTTTCTATTATTATAATTCTTCCCAATGAGATTTAGAGACCAATCAAATGACCAAGGTTACTCTTACAGGAAGGAGGAAAGCTGAGACTTGGATCCAGTTTGTTTGACTCTAATGTGCACAAATGTGATCATTACAACAGATTACTTTCCACGTGGACAAACAATAAAGGATCAAGAAATTATTTTTAAATTACTGAAATTGTTTCTTCTTTATTTATGACATCTGTATCAGTTCTCTACAAGAAGTTATGCTTATTCAGGTAATTCATTCAAGCCACTTGTCTCCATAGGTATACTCAGGGAGTGTAGTTATGATACACTTGGAGAACTCATTCTTCATTATACCACATCTCTTGCTTTATTCCTTTTTGCCACTCAAGTGCCAGCTATTAATCTATGCAGTAACAGCAATGTGACTGAGGAATAGAAAGACATACCTCCTGATACCTTAATGATGTAAGATAAATTAATAGAAAACATTGTAAAAAAGGTAGAAAAATATATTTTGAGATGAATTGTTGAGGTAAAAAAGCCTGAGACTGAAAAGGATATTTATCCCAATTCTGCTGTGAACAATACCGAATGAAAAAAAAAAAAAAGAAATCATCACTTTTGAAATGCATTAAATTCTGTGATCCCTGTTGTTTGCACACTGAGAATTGTGTATGATGATGACGAAGATAATTAAGTAGGAAATCAGAAAGGGAAAGTTTAGTGCATGAGGATAGTAATGGGTCTGTTTGTACAGCTTCCCCTCCTTACCTTAGATTCTGTTTCCAGAGATTAGGGACACATGAATGAATTGGGTAGAGAGAAAATTAATTTAGTCTGTTTATATCTTAACACAAGACTGATAAATAAGTGTCATCACAATTGATAGAGTTCAATTATGTGGAAAGTGGAGAGCTGGAGTGGTCAGCAAATGTGTCGTGAATGAAATGACAATGGGCTGAACCATAAAGGATGGAGGATACTTATATTGCAGAGAGTGAGCATTGGGTAGAGATAGCATTCATAATAAGAGGCAGAAAAAGACCCCAAAGCATACAACCACTCATATATTCAAAACAACTATTGATCACCTACAAAATATCAGGTAACATATAAGTTCTGAAAATATAATGAAATGACAAATAGCCTCAGTTCTCATGAATTTAAGCTTATCTGGAAAAGTTTATACATTTAGTGGAATGATTAGTGAAATTATGGAAATATGAACAGTATTTGGAGAAACAGAGAGAAGTAACAACTAAGTTTGCATGCGACAAAAGAGTCCTCCAAGAGGTGAAAAATTTTGAGCTGTGTTTTCAAAAAATTAAATGAGAAATGCTAGGGAGGGAATTCCCTGATGGTCCAGTCATTAGGCCTCTGCCCTTTCACTGCCGAGAGCCTGGGTTCAACCCCTGGTCAGGGAACTAAGATCCTGCAAGCCACAGGTGTGGCCAAGGAAAAAAATGAAGAAATGCTGGGGAGACAGATGTTTCTAGGGAAATATATAAACATGTGCTTTTTGGAGAAAATGAAAAAAATGCTTTTACCGTAGGTTGTGTATATGGTGGAAAAGAGAAAGAAGTGATAGAACATGCAATAGGGTTGAAAGGATGAGCCAAAGCTTATGGGATTTACATTGTATGAAAAGAAATTTGGAATTTATTCTGTAGGAAATTGCCAAATTATTAAAGAATGACTGGTAAGAGAGATTCATGATCAGATTTCAATTTCAGAAAGATTACTCCAGAAATGTGATAGAAACAGATCAGAAGAAGGCAGAATGGAATTAGGGAGATCAGTAAGGGGATGAGTGCTATAGAGATTAAAACAGGAGAAATGAAAAACCTGAACTGGGACAATAGCATAGGGGATAAAAAGGAAGAGTACAACTGATAGATGTTAAAAGACAGTATTAACTCAGCACTGTATTTATCTGGGGAGAAATTATAGATAATTCACAAGATTCATTTTGAAATTCTGCCTGGATTATAGGGCCTTTCATCAAAATAAGGCAAGAAAGGAAGTTAGGGGGAAGACAGAGAATTTATTTTTTATATTAATTTTAGGTGCTACTAGAAAATTCATGGATAACTAGTAGTCAGCATACTCATGGAAACCAGGAACGAGACTGCCTTTTCTCCTGATTAAACATAAAAGCTTTTGCACAGCAAAGGGAGCCATCAACAAAATGAAAAGACAACCTATGGAATGGGAAAAAAAAATATTTGCAAGTGATATGACTGAAAAGGGATTAATATCCAACATATATAAACAGCTCATACAACTCAACAGCAAAAAAAAATGAACAACCTGATTAAAAATGGGCAGAAGACCTGAACAGACATTTTTTTTTTTCCCAAGGAGGACATGCAGATGGCCAACAGGCACATGAAAAGATGCTCAGCATCACTAATCATCAGAGAAATGCAAATCTAAACCACGATGAGATATCACCTCACACCTGTCAGAATGGCTATCCTCAAAAAGAACACAAATAACAAATGTTGACAAGGACATGAAAAAAACGGAGCCCCTTGTTCACTGTTGGTGGGGATGTAAATAGGGGCAGCCACTGTGGAAAACAGTATGGAGGTTTCTTAAAAAACTAAAATAGAACTACCATACTCCATGTATATAAAATGGAAGACTATTCAGTCATAAAAAAGAATGAAATTTTGCCACTTGCAACAACATGGATGGACTTGAAGGATATTAAGCTAAGTAAAATAAGTCAGAGAGAAAGACAAATACTACATGATATCACTTATATGTGGAATCTAAAGAAATATGACAAACTAGTGAATATAACAAAAAAGAAACAGATATAGAGAACAAATTAATGGTTATCAGTGGGGATGTGGGGGAGGGGCAACACAGGGGTAGCAGTTGAGAGTTACAAACTATTCTGTATAAAATAAACAGCAAGGATATATTGTACAACACAGAATATAGCTGTTGTTTTATCATAAGTGTAAATGGAGTATAAACTTTAAAAATTGTAAATCACTATATTTTATACCTGTAACATACAATATTGTACATCAATTTCAATAAAAAGGAAAAAAGAGTACATAATGTAAAAATTATGATATTCAGGTATTTGGCTAAAACTTCATGAATACTCTCAGAGATATATATATATAATTTAAATCTGATATTAGTAATTTAATCTGAAACTTTCATTGTAAATGGTTTAAATTATTTGAGGCTGATCAAAAAATGATTGATTGTGAACCAATGGTTTCTGTGTGAGTCTGACCAAATTATCAATAAAATACATTGATATATTTTTTGATATAATTTAGGCCACCCTGGATTAATCACAATTTGCCAATGAGAAACTGAAATTCATATTCCGAAAACCCTTTGTAGTGAAAGTTTCTCCTTGGTTAAAGGAGCACATAGAAGTAGTACTGAGGGCTTTTTGAGAACAGGAAGGCATTTATCCCTGTTACTTTGTAAATCAATACCATATAATTTGGAACTCTCATTCAGAATTTTAAAGAATTCTTATAACTTTAAAAAATAATGTTGAACTTTTTAATGTTTCATGAAATGAAAAATCACTAATCAAATTAGTTATTTAAACAAGATTACTAGGGGTATTAAATTCATTTAAGAAAGCACTGTGTTTTCAAGTCATGAAGTAACATTTTCTTCTATGAGAAGTGAATACCTTTTCCCCATTTCTGGTTTCCATGAGGACAATTTTCCCTAGTGGTACTTTTGGCCTCTTTTTTGTCCCTTTAACTCATATTATCTCTAAGGATGTAAACAACTTACTAATTGGAAAACTTGAAAAGAACAATGTTTTGGTGTAAGGGGGTCCCAAGGATGACCTCAGATGTTAGATCTCTGGGGCTTCCACTCAGGAAAGGGAGGCTTTTTTATTGTTTTATATTATTTCTCAAATTAAACAGTTTTCAGTCAGTAAAGAAAAATGCTACTTATTGAGCACTGACTAGGACCAACCAACACATAGAGATAAGATGCTAAGCTTCCAGAATTTTAGAGCTCTTTGAAAGAAAGGCTGGGAAACTTTTCAATATTTGGTTATTAGTTTACATTATTACTGTACTTAGCTAACAATACAAAAACAAATTACTGTATAATTGCTTGAATTCCAATTATTGCACTTCTTGGGGCTGGAGCCAGCTCAGAGGTGTTTGGCTGCTCAGTAGTTTCTGTGGATTTCTATGATCTGGGAAATTAAGAAAATGCTGCTGTTGCAAGGCTCCATCTTTCTGAACTGTGGGTGCAATTTTAGAATATAGGGCTAAGGTGAATGTCTAAACAGAGGTTGGATTTCAAAGTGAATAATGGATCAAAGCAGGCTTGAAACCAAATAACAGATTAAAGACAAGGCTTGTTTTCGAAAAAGTGAAATGAATATCTAGAGAGTGTGCTGTCAGAGTTTTTCTAAGGTTTCAGTTGAACAATCTCTTTTTTTTTTCCCCAGACCTGTGATTAGCTGATTTAATTCCATTTTCCCCAGTAACTGCAAAGATAACGTGTGTAGCTGCAATTGAAAAGGTCAAAAATAAACCTTAAATACATAGTGCATGGGACATTAGTTAAGAGGATAATTGGGATGAAAATGGGGAGCTGAGAGTCTTGGACCTACGTATTTCAAGTGGATCCGTGTGAACTGATATGTGTGTGTGTGTGTGTGTGTGTGTGTGTATTATACATATGTATATATATATATATATAATATATATATACTGATATATATATACATATCAGTGACCATGCAGAGAAAGAAAATAAAGAGATGCTTAATATATTTTTAAGTAGTTTGTACTCAATATAACCAAGAAATCTATTGAAAACCATGTTTTGCACAGACTAAAGAGTAATCAGATATTTATCCTTTCTATGCAAGAATCTATATGAGGCAAATCTCAGACAGTATGGAAGAAAAAACAGAAACTAAAACAGAAAACTAAAAGGATATGAATAATACTATAATAGTTTGATGAAGGACATGAAAGAAAGTTTATGCCAGATAATCTTCAGTTTTTTATACATTCTCAGCAAAATGCATTTGTACAAGCAGAAATAATGAGAATTGAATTCCATAAACTCAATGCAGAGTTTATGTTTTCATTGTGCTCTGCGACCACATTCAGGCCCAGGAAAACATGGCCAATTTTATTTTCTTGTAATCACGCCAGTCAGGGGAAAAAGAAGAGATGCATTCCCAGAATTAACATGCTGTATGACTTTGTGAATGCCCCTTCAAGCTGTCAGTCTTCTTGCCAGTACAGCAGCAGTATTAACCAACAGGAGTATGGACTTATTTCAAGCCCAGGTGTCGAGCAATTTGAAATGCATGAGTTCCTTGTTGTGAAACAATCATTCCCTCTGAGGCTCATATTGTCTTCATCACCCCATGAACCATGCATATTGTGAATATGGGTTTACATGCTTTGCTACATGCAAATTTCCAAGAAGACTAGAATATTGCTCTCTCCTGCTCCCTTTACAAGTCCTTGCAGCAGGAATCAAGGATGCAAGCTGTAGGAAAAAAGTAAGGCACTGGATTTGAAAACTGTCCTAAAAGATTCTACAATTATGGCATCACAGGTGAGCAGCATCTGTCCAACAGATGGCCTCTGATTTAGGCAAGTACACGATTTAGCATTATTGAAGAAATCCCATACAATAAAAATAAACTGAAAAGTCTCAAGCTGCAAGCACAGTGAGGATTCCTAGGTCATTATTCCTTGGATTTTTTACTATTTTTTAGCTGATAGTCATTTTTAGCTATTTTCTCCATCACAAAACACCAAACGTAATTGTGAACAAAGTCTTTAATGTGCTAAACTTTATTTTATTTGGAAATAAGTCTTGTAAAATAACTTGTAATATTTTATGTCTACTAGCAGATTCCAGTTTCCTCTCCCCAGAGGAAAATGACACAATGATGATTATACAGATATGAGTCCAACAAGTGATGGGTTCATAATTATTTCCTAATATTGTGCCAGTATTTAAAATAAAAACAGTAAGGGGCTTGATTTAATTACATAAGCTAATTTTAGCAATGTTACAATCAAGGGTGATAAATATATTTGGAACATACAACTGACCATGCACCATCAATTGGAAGGATACAGGAAAACTCTAGAGCTGAAAAGCATATCTTATTTTCCAGGAATAAGCAATTTATGATGGAAAATAACAAATCAATCTACTAGGCTGACCAGAATTAGTAATGTGACGAAGTTTCTTGATAGAAACATAGGTTCTTCATTCAAAGTGTCTAGGATCCAATACTAGTTCTACAATTCATTAGCTGAATGGCTTTGAGCAAGTTAATAAATCTCTGTGCCTCACTTTTCTCATCTGTAAAATGGAAATAATAACAGTGTTAACGTTTTAGTGTTATTATAATAATTATACTTTACACAGCTAAATTTACAAGAATAATGCCTGGGATATAGTACATGCTCAACAGATTTGAGGATTATAACTAATATTGTTTTGTTCAATTCAATGACATACATATCTCTGGTGAATTTAGGAAATGTAGAAAAATGTCTTAGTATACATAACAAGGAAATAAGATATCTAAAGCCCCCTCCATTCTCTTTATTGATGATTTATAATTTTATTCAGAAAGACTATCCATAAAAATGTAGGGACATTTTAGAAAGAAAAAAATAATATACATTATTTAAAATAATCTGTCAGTAACATACATTTGTAAGGTTTCTGATATGGTTCATATAAATATTTGTCTGAAAAATTTCCTTATATCTCCCGGGAAGAAGTTTTTAAAAAATATGTTGAGCACATTTTGGTACACATGGATATATAAATAAAATATGCCCAAAAGCCTTTTTAGAAAACTATAAGCTAAAACTTTGCTCATAAGATGAGTTTCTGGAGTGAAAAGTTTTATGGCTAAGGTACAAGTACTGCCTCTTAATTATAGCAGCAGGAATAGTGCTAGTCTCGTGAATTTAGTAAACACTTTTCTTGAAAAAAGTATTCACCAATTGGAAAAAAAGATAGGTTCATGTTAAAAGATACATAGTCTTATGACAATAAGATGCTGACAGAATTTTCAGTGCAAATTAAGGTTGCTTCTAAAACTAGGAACAATGAGAAATATATTTGCAAGCATAAAAATAATTTTGCATTGCATCTGCAGCTTTGTTTGCAATTATAATACAACAGTCATTCATCCCATTATAAAGGAGCTTATGATCTCTGTTAGCTCCTTATTGGTGTTATGAGACAAACAAAAAAAGATTTTATATTGTATGTTAAGGCTGTTAATAAAATATATGAATACCCCCTGCAACTCAAGCTGCAAATTAAATGTTCCAAATAGTAGGAGGAGATTGAGGAGATTGTCCTTACTTCCAAGTACATCATGAGTATTTCCAGGAATCGTTTCTTTCACTACGTGGAATTAAAACAGAAAGAGAAATGTTGATTGTCCTAATTTTTCTCTCTTTGTTTTTTTTTTTTTTTTTTTTCCTTCTTAATTAAAGAATGTCGGGGCTTCCCTGGTGGCGCAGTGGTTGAGAGTCTGCCTGCCGATGCAGAAGACGCCGGTTCGTGCCCCAGTCCGGGAAGATCCCACATGCCGCGGAGCTGCTGGGCTCGTGAGCCATGGCCGCTGAGCCTGCGCGTCCGGAGCCTGTGCTCCGCAACGGGAGACACCACAACAGTGAGAGGCCCGCGTACCACAAAAAAAAAAAAAAAAAAAGAATGTCTTCAAAAGCATATTTAAAAAGAGGTTAGAGGGCTTTCCTGGTGGCACAGTGGTTGAGAGTCCACCTGCCGATGCAGAGGACACGGGTTCGTGCCCCAGTCCGGGAAGACCCCACATGTTGTGGAGCGGCTAGGCCTGTGAGCCATGGCCGCTGAACCTGTGCATCTGGGGCCTGTGCTCCGCAACGGGAGAGGCCACAACAGTGAGAGGCAAAAGAGGTTGGAGTCTGAGTTTTATAAGGGTGGGTTATTTAGGAAGCTAAAGGATTTATTTTTAACTAATATTTCAACATTAACCAATCTTTCTTTAGCACAAATTCTGCTGGGTAAAGATGCCTTTTATTTTTTATTTATTTATTTTTTATTGGAGTATAGTTGATTGACAATGTTTTGTTAGTTTCCACTGTACAGCAAAGTGAATCAGTTTTACATATACATATGTCCACTCATTTTTAGATTCTTTTCCCAAATAGGTCACTGCAGAGTATTGAGAAGAGTTCCCTGTGCTATACAGTAGGTCCTTATTAGTCATCTATTTTATATATAGTAGTGTGTATCTGTCAATCCCAGTCTCCCCATTTACTCCCCGCCCCTTTCACCTCATGTAACCGTAAATTTGTTTTCTACGTCTGTGACTCTATTTAAAGATGTTTTTAAATGGACTTTTATTTAAAGAGAGAAATAGGTGTCACTGATAATCCCTGAGGTTGATGGCTGTCACTGTACTAAGTATAGCCTTTTTAGTGGGACATACCCTCACTGAGTTTTTGTGGGTCTCACTCTGTCATGATTCTTCATCTGTTATATGAAGATAATGAACCTTATGGGAAAGCCACTTTCTGCTTGTGATCATATTACTGATAGACTGTAAAGGTCACAGGGTTGGAATATGGACACGGAAGAGGCACGGAATGTTCCTGCTCCATCAGCCCCCAACCTCTGCCAAGTTTGCTCCTCTCTGTTCTTGACCTTCCTCTCACCAGCCAGTGCTCACTCCTTGCTTTTCTGATAGAGAAAACATATGCTATGTGGCTACACTTGGTGAGAGGGGAGGCTAGGATACACCCCATAATTCTTTCATTGTTGCCATCCTTACCAATTCCTAAGTCAGGCTTCTGTTCAGGGGAAAACATGGATTTCTTTAAGCAGAAGCAAGGAAAATTGTCAAATATAGCCACCTATTATATAAGAGTTTGTAAGAAGCCAGTAGCACTGACCTAAAGTTGTCATTAACCAATTAATCAACATAACAGCAAAACAAAAAAACTGGATGTAACAAGCTAAAAATAAACCTTTTGAAACCTTATCTCAATAATGGCCCTCAGGTATACCTGCAAAATGATATACCTTTCCCCTCAGATTACCATAAAGGGAGAAAATATAACATCAAAAGATTAAACATGAAAAGTTGACAAAAATCACCTGTGCGAACTGAAATACATTGGTCACAGCTCTGTCTGTTCAGAAATACCACAAAATCTCAAATTTTCGTTAAGATCAAAAGGGAAAATTATAAACATCTTCACTAAACTGATGATTCTTCATTTTCACCAGACGTTCTGCCTACCAGCCCATGTAGAAATAGTTTGTTCTTATCAAAATGTGTCACTTGGGGCTTCCCTGGTGGCGCAGTGGTTGAGAGTCCGCCTGCCAGTGCAGGGGATGCGGGTTCGTGCCCCGGTCCGGGAGGATCCCGCATGCCGCGGAGCGGCTGGGCCCGTGAGCCATGGCCGCTGGGCCTGCGCGTCCGGAGCCTGTGCTCCGCAACGGGAGAGGCCACAACAGTGAGAGGCCCGCGTACGGCAAAAAAAAAAAAAAAAAAAAAAAAAAAAGAAATGTGTCTCTTGGGACTTCTCTTCATTTGTTTGATATTTTATCTCATCGTCAGTTATATTTCTTTTGTTAATATCATTATTTGGAATCGAGCAAATGAAAAATTTTGTGATTGTATTTCACCAAAAAATTTTAACATTTGTCCAGTGAATACAGTGTTAACTGTTGATAAAAGGCCTGGGAAACACCAAATATTTCATCTCACAAAACGTCATATCTACTGTAAAAACACTCCCTTAATGAACATAGAAAATAACATATATTTTAAGCTAGAATCTCACACAAACTTTTAAATTCATGAAGAAAACAATGAAACAGTATATAGAATTCAAGTCATCAATAATTAGGATCATCAGATTTTTTTTAATGTTTGAGATATAGTATTATTTAAAATGTGACATTTTGTTACTTTTCTGCAGTGCCATGAACAAGGAATTAAACATGAAATGTTGAATGGTTATATAGGGGAGGAATTTTTACTAACAGTGTAAATATGTTCCTAACACTTATTTTATGCAAACCAGAAAAAGATCAAATTTATCTACAATTGTACAAAATTAATCCATACTGGACTTTTGTCTTTTTCAAAATAACATTTATAATAATCTAAATCTCAGTTATCATATAGCAATTTAATTAGGCTTCATAACAATAAGACACATATGTGTACATACACGCATGCACATACACTCACATGGATAAAATAATCACACGGTATTTCATTTTGTCAAATAGCACAAAAAACACTCATACCTGGTCAATATGGAACTCACTAGATTAAAGTGGGGGTGAGGTATGGTTCTGTCAGATTCTGTGTAATGTGGTCAGGGGAATTTTTAAACTCTTGTGAAACTACAGAGTGAGGAAGAATTAGAATGAAAATGTTATTTGCTTTAAGAAAAATAAGGAGCTGGGGCTCTTTTTTTCTCTCTACTAAAACATTCATAAGCTCACAGTACTCTTCAACTAGTAAAAAAAAAAAATTAAAAAGGCAAAAAATAAATCTTTCAAAATTATTTTCATAGAAAAGAAATTTCAAATATGCAATAAGAATTCCATTTCTGCTTATGAAGTGAAGCCAATATATGAGGCTGAAAATTCTATCTGTACATTTATGTCTATAAACTAAATTAATTACACATTTATATGTTTATAATCTCAAATATTAATGATGAATTGTTAAGAATTTGCCATGACTATAAGTTGAGTCTTCTGAACCAAGGTGCAAATTATTAATCAGGAGTAAAAATAATTATTGATTGACACATATAAACAGTACTTTAGAAAATTATTTTATTTTGATCTAAGTATGTCTGAAACATCTAAATTTAATATTAGATTATCCAATTCTTAATAGTGACTATGAGACATGTTCCCTCTGATAGTAGAGTGAGGTAGTAAAAATAAGAGCTAGCATGTTATGTATTTTAAGTGCATTAAACCTATATAAATATATTTATAAATTTAAACATATTTTAAAATATATATACACATTTTTAACTTTGAAGACAAAATATTTTGGCATAATTTCTACATTTTCTCTCAAATCTTTTTTTGAGAAATTTTCTTCTAAATTATAGACTATGTTATATTGGTTCTTCTCTTGATAACTTTGAATTTATTTTTAAAAAATGCACATAATTCATAAATCTTAAACCAAAGATAATATTAAAACAGTGTTGAGGTTCTATTTTAAGTGCCAGCCTTAAGAGATATATTTAAATTATCAGACCTATGTGATATAACAGACAAATAGAATGTGTGGAACTTAGCTTGGAACCTGATACAAATAATTTTTAAAAAGTTATTTGTGGAAAAGAAGGGAAATTCTATTATGGATTGTGCATTAGATAATGTTAAAAATTTACTTTTAATTTTGTTAGCTGTAATAATGACATTGTGATTTTATTAAAAACATATATTTTCTTTATCACCACAAATACCACCTCCATTACATGGTCCTTAGCCCTCATGGCCATCCCCTATTTTGTATTTTAGATGAATTGCTTAATCCTTTCCCAGTATACTTAATATCATTAAGTTGCTTTGAATTCTTCAGGGAAGGGAAGAGAAAAGAAAAGGGATGGAGGCGAGAAACAAACCTACACCTAGACTGTAGAAAATTGAGTGATTATCTTTAGCTTGGGGTAGGTTAGCTACTAATGCTCATGGGTACATAGGGGAAAATGTATCTTTACTGTATACATAAAAAAAGACTATAAACAGACTAAAACACACTAATATGAGTACAAATAGTGTAGGACTCTTACATTTTCTATGTAAATACTCTACACCTCTTTCAGCCTATATCTTCGAAATTTCCTGTCCTTTTTCAGACTTCCCTTAATAACCATTTAAAATCTATTTCTTTAGTAAAATGGGGCTCAGTGGAATAGGCCCTAAATCCTGACATGAATCTGAATGCTTTTCTCCCTCCAGACCATGAAGCTTCTGAATGTGAAGTTCATTAAAAACATTGTCTTTTTTATTTCTCAAAGTGATAGCTAGCAACATGCCATTCCATATGCATGGGAAAGTCTTTCGAAATGTTCTGCTCCAGGGAAGCCTCTGTCTGCCAGGAGCAGCTCTGCAACTGGACTCAGCATCTGGCTGGCCACACATAGCAAAAGGCAGACTGGCCTCCCATGCATGTATTTTTGTTCGCATCATCAACCAACGCATTGATGCGCTGCCAATTTGCTCAGGGAGGGCAACATTGAGAAGTAGGCCAGCTTGATCTTTGGCACATTGCTCTCATCATAAACTCAATCTTATTCTTTGCCCAGGCTAAGAAACAATTATTTCAAAAGATAAGCCTCGTGTTAAAAAAAATCTCAGAGTGATTTTACTTTAATTGAATGAGTTTTTATAACATTTGAACCAAATGATGACATTAATGTATATGACCTAAATTTACCATTCAAAAATACATTCCTCAATTATAATAATGATCATTAAGCTTAGCCTTTCCTCCTTTTTCAAAGTATAATCAAAATGAAGATTAAGAATTGGAAAGGAAATAAGACAAAAGTGACCAGAAGAAAGGAGTTAGAAAGTGGAGGAGAGAGTATAAGAAAGATCAAACAATGTTTCAGGGAAGTAAGAGAAAAAGCAAGAGAGATGAGAAGAAATGATGGTAAAGGTAAGACTAGAGAAAGGAGAAGGAGCAAAGAAGTGAGAGGAATGGGGGAGAAAAGAGAAGAAAAGATGTTCTGAGACTGAAAGTATTCTCATATGTTTACCTTCTCTTTTTGTCCAATCTCATAATCAGTTGCCCATTCTGGGGTCATCTAGAATGTGTCATTATTCAGTTTTGTGAAAAATTCATTCAAACTGGAATTTTCATGTTAGGTCTCAAAAGTTTACTTATTGGGCTTCCCTGGTGGCGCAGTGGTTGAGAGTCAGCCTGTCAATGCAGGGAACATGGGTTCATGCCCCGGTCCAGGAAGATCCCACATGCCGCGGAGCAGCTAGGCCTGTGAGCCATGGCCGCTGAGCCTGCACGTCCGGAGCCTGTGCTCTGCAATGGGAGAGGACACAACAGTGAGAGTCCCGCGTACCGAAAAAAAAAAAAAAAAAAAAAAAAAAAAAAAAAAAAAAAAAAAAAAAAAAGTTTGCTTATCAAAATCTTTATTTATAATAAGTACCAAGTATGCAACTCTATCACTGATGATTAGCTCAGATGAAATGTATCGGAAATGTTGGATGACAGCTATTATTTAGCAGATTCAGATTTAAAGATGCTTGTGTGATACTGTAGCTTCAACCAAGAAAGAGCCTGAGCAGTCTATTTTAAACTCTACAATAAAGGAAGAACTCATTACTGTGACTCATTCATTTTCTCTGAAATAGCTTCAGTCTCTCACTAACCATACATAGACAGTCATTTTCAGATGATTTTAAAATAGAGTTTTTGTTCATGCCAAAAAAACTGACCTCTTAAATGAGATTTTTAAAAAATTTTTAATATAAGCAACAATTTTCTTCTATGGCTTTCATCACTATCCAGAGACCAGTTTTCTGCCCCATGTGGATTTACTTCAAGAAAAAATATAATATTATTTTGGATAATCTATATATTAAAAGGGCTATACTGATGGTGACTAATTCCTAAAATATTCCAAGTTCATGTTGTATTTAGACTGTCCCACAGTGTTATGTGCAATGAGGAGTTTAGCATAGAAAAATATGGTTCTTTAAATTTATAATGTACTGCTTATAACATAATTCTTCTCTGTGTAAACAAACATTCTTCCATTTAAGAAACTTCACAAATTTAAAATGTTTTCCCAGGGCTTCCCAGGTGGTGCAGTGATTGAGAATTTGCCTGCCGATGCAGGGGACACGGTTTCGTGCCCCAGTCCGGGAGGATCCCACATGCCGCTGAGCGGCTGGGCCTGTGAGCCAAGGCCACTGAGCCCGCGCGTCTGGAGCCTGTGCTCCACAACGGGAGAGGCCACAACAGTGAGAGGCCCGCGTACCACAAAAGAAAAAAAAAAAAAAAAAAAAAAGTTTTCCCAGATGTTAATTTGCTGAGTTAACAATATGGATAACAATATATTGTGGCATGTTCAAACTTATTTGAACATGTAACACATTTTTCTTGGGATACCAATTGATATCAAAAGCAAATCTTTATTATTTAATTTGGCCAGTAGAAAAATAGAAATCTAAAATCATGAAAAATATGGAGTTAACTCATGAATAGGGTTTTACAAAAGAGGAAACCAATAGAAAAGTTGTATGTTACAGGTAGTTGTATGTCTCCTAGATGGCGGGTCTCAGTAGTCTGAATTCCTAGCTTGAATGTTTTTGTATCTCTTACTATCACTTTCTATTGATTTATGACTTTTTCACTCAATCTCATTTGTGTAATTCCAGATTGTGAATATACAAAATCAACCAACTAGACCACATCCAGGACAAATCCACCAAGTAAACCACGCCAGCAGTTTACTTTGATGGATAAACCTGTAACCAAACATACCTTGCAAGAAAAACTAATGAAAAATATAAAATTAAAATGACAGAGAAGAAGAGAAAGAAGAGAGAGAAACAGAAGAAAGAACAGAAGAGGCTCCAAGATAAAGTCATGAACTCCAAACCATTTAAATTAAACAGACAATAAGGAGACAGCTTGGGAATACAAGAAAAAGCCAGAGAAGCTGGAAGAAACCTGTCACTAATTCAGGATAAAAATGCATTTTCAGAAGAGAAGTTCTGACAGCAATGCTGAATGTTCTGTTAAAGTTTGAGTACATAAAACATTTCCTGAAAACAATTTATTCAATCTAGGACCTCAGATTATTTATAGGATATGAAATTGGTGTGCCAAGGTTCTTATATATTTATATATTATGCAGGTTTCTCAGTGTCTATACTTGTTGGTAGAAAGAATTTCAGCCCAGATAAACTTTGTCTCTTGTTTTTAAAGTAAGAACAAGAATAGAATTAGAATAGAATTTCCACAAATAGAATGTCTCTTTTCTAATGAGCACTTTATTTACACAAAAACTATATACCTCAATTTTTTAAGGCACCCAAAGATTGGACTTGAGTCAAATCATTCTGATTCAATTCTGTTTGGTACTAACTACTATTCATGTGGTATTGGGCAAGACATTTGCCATCTGTGGCTCATTTTCATCATTAATAAAATGGCAAAGGAGTAGTTCTTAACTTATCAGGTTGTGAGGAATAAGTAGGATAATGCATGTAATGGATCTGGAAAAGTGTCTGACCCACCAATGGTCAATACATGATATTTGTTGTGGTACCAACAAACAAACAAATTCCTCTCAGATGTGTTTCACTGAAGAGAAGTTAATGGATAATCTATTTAAAGAGGTATGTGGAATGTTCAGGGACCCAACAAGGAATGTGAGACACTCATGGACTATCAACAGTATGGAGTCATTGCTACACCTAAGCTTGAAGGGGAAGGAGAGGAACTAACAATACCCATGCCTGATGAGCTAGAGCTACTTCTTTCTACCATCATCTACCTGTGCTTCATGTTGGTTGAACTCAAAGAAGACAAAGACACACAGTTGATACAGCCCTTAGTGGTCAGCTGCCTGCATTTCATTGCACAGAGGAGCAGAAATTGTATGAGAAGGGAGAGGAAGGAATAAAGTTTTATAACCAGAACATTCTACTCCTTTTGTCACTCAGCATCCATTTTTGTCCTTTACTTGGATGAATATATTTCATACCCAAAGAGGTCTTATCAGCCATCATGTCATCATGGGATGGTGTCAGTTCAGTCTTCCTACCATCTAGAACATAAACTGTAACTTAGGCCATAGCTGATACTTTTCATATAAAAGATAGGGTAAAGGGCAAAAAGAAACAAACACAACATAAAATATAGCTTCAACAAAACCTACTATAGCAGGTCATAAATCCTAAATTGTTAACCATTGCTTCATCCTTACATCATCTATTCTATGTTCCCCTTAACCTCTGTCAGCAACTCAGTTGGTCTGGGTTCTGTACCCAGAGGAGTGACCCAAGTCATCAGTTTTACAAGATTAAAGACCTTAATGATCCTGTCCTCACTGGGCCGCTGCAGTTTTCTTTTGGTCATTATTATTATATGTGGATTATTAAAATGTGCCTCAGGGAGTCTCCTTGTTTCAAAATATAGTCTTCTTTTACTAATTTTTTAATGACTATTCAACCCTTTGATAACTAGGATTGGTCACTCTGCTTGCAGTATAGTGGCATAAGAAGCCCGAAAGGCTTGAGATAGTCTTAGCTACCAACTTACTGGAAGAATGGCTATGCTCTTTCAAGGAAACATTCTTCTCTAAGAGTTCCAAACCTGCCATGCCTAAGGTTGTAGAAAGAGAAATAAAAATTCTCTAAGTGGCTTAGGCATGTTGCATATATATAGAGAGAGCAATAGAGAAGGAGGAAGCACTCACCTCCATACCTGGCTTCCCAGACCTCTACTCTCTGGCTATCAGAGGTATACCAACATGTGTGGGTTTTAGTTTAAAGCTTATTCTGAATCATATAGAAAAGCACCCTATTTAACAAGGTGTATTCTCCTGGTTGGCACCATAACTGGGCATTCAATAGTCATTCCACCTTTGCACAAGTACAGCTACTTATGTGTAATGGGGTATATCATGAGGCCAGTAATTTTTCTGTACATGAGCCTGTTTCTGTATGTCTCCACCAAAAAATGAATTTCTTAGTGAAAGTTATTCTTTACTTGGTTGTCAAAAGTCCTTCTTGATCTATACGGGGAGGTAAGGTAATAAAGGAGCAATTATTTTCCTAGAAAATGAAAATGAGATGCTGCCAATTGACATTATTTATTCAAATTAAGAATATCCTTTGCTAGGGGAGAGGTGAGATGCTGTTTTTGTTTGCTCCAGTGAACTTAAGGAAAGTCTTCTAAAAGCAGAATCTGAAGTAAGGGTTCAAGAGTATATTATTAAATAAGTGAGTATTCTTTAGAGAAAAGGACTAAGGCAGACAAGACAATGTGAAGAAAGGAGTTATGCAAGGAGTGGATAGCTCAGCTTAAGTCTACGTTTATTTAGGCTGATCCCTTTGTCAGCTTTGTCATGATTTGCACCACAGAATTTGTCTCGCTATTAAGATAATGGAGGTTGGGCTTTTGTAACTCCATGACTTGGACCACTTAAACATGACATAAGACACCCTAGGATAAAGAGATCAGCCCTCTCAGCCCTGTCAACAAAGTGACATCTGTTCAGCAGAGAACGATTCTCTGAAGAAGGAACATTTGTGAACAATTAGCATCTGACACTCACACAAGCTGTGATGCACAGGCCTGCCAAAAGTAAACTAGTGGAGGCACCTTAGTAGGTTACCTAGCTATTTCATTCTTAAGGACACATATCTATTAGCCATTGCCAAATATCCTTAGATGTCAAAGCACTTTAATTACCAATTGTTTCCTGTGGCAATTGCTCCCACTTAGTGTCTGATGATTAGGTGCTGCTGTCTTACCTTTGTGTCTCAAGGAGCTAATTATTGAAATTAAGGCACACAATGCAGTGGCAACATATCCAGCCATCTTCTCCAACCTCCATAGTGCAGCCAAGACAGAATTTTTCAAAAGATGTTGGTACTTCTCTTGACAATGCATTTCTTAGTGCCCTGATAAAAGGAATATCTTGGTCTGTGGCATAAACAGTGGCTGAAAGGATGGATCCTAATATAATAATGACAGCATGGCCAGCACCCACTCCCCATCTCAAAGTGTTTGCATTTAATCTTATATAGGCTGCCAAGGATATTCTTAAGTTTTAACCTTATTGACACTAGGACACTTTTGAGTACAGGCTTCAATGGACCAACAAAGCAAATTATGAGTCAATCTGTGGTCATCAAGCATAAATGCCACAGTAACTTCTATATCGTTGGTGAGTGTAACGAGTCTCAGAAAGCCATCTTGATAGTCTGTTCCTTGGGGACCAGTCTTGGTGCCATTTGTTATATCAATAATACTCTTAATAGGAAATATAATTCTACTCAAAGAACTTAACTGAAAATTTTTAATGATGAAACCATTTACTGATGTGTGCCCCAGTGTAAAGGAACCAAAAATACATGTTAAGATGCCCAGTAACTATCAAGTGCAGAAAGTCATTTCTACCATAGGCCTGATATTTTTATTGGGGCCTGAGAACTGATTCTCAGCCACTGTCAGGCTGCTGAATTGAAGCAGAAGGGAGCAAAGGAAAAAAATAGCTGACCACCTTCTCATTCCCTCCTACTCTTGCTTATGCCTCCCATCAATTGCAACCAACTGGATACCAAAGGCCAAGGAAACTGAAGCAATAAAACTCATAGACCTCAACCCACCAAGACACAAAGCAGAGAAAAAGGAGAATGGATCTGGCTGGGCAGATAGAGTATAACTAGCATATTTGTGTTAGATATTATTGTTATTTAATTATTATTAATCTGTCTTCAGTCTTATTTCTACTACTTCTGGGACACTGGTGAGTCTTGTCATGGAGAGCCTTTCAAACAAAAATTAAATTAATTCTGTGGCATGGGTTACAGAAAGAGCTTTCTTGACACACAAAAAAAACCTGTCACTTAACTTTAATTTCTTTGGGATGTTTAAGAAGTTGGATTGTAATACTTAATTTTTATATGATAGCACTATTCTCCTTGTAGGGTTAATAACAAGGTAAATCATATAGATGCAGAGGTAACTGCAGTTATAAGTTCACACTTTAGAAAGAATGATCTGACATTCAGCTGAGAGCAAAAGTATGTTAAGAAAATAGTCCACATACCTGGAAAAGTAATGTAAAGAGAAAGAAGTGAAAAAAAAAAAATTATCAGTGGAAAAGGGCAACATCAAACTTGGATAAGGTCCAGTCCTGAGAAGAAACAAAGGCTAAAACTCTGCAAAATGTTTTCTAATTTTCCAACTTTTATTGGACTGTTAGTCTTAGAATTATCTTGTAAATCGGATTACCAATTGGTTAGTAATTTTAGTTAATTGCAAAATACATAAAGGTGGCTATAGCTTTTATTTAAGCAAGCAAATTTAAAAATCAGGACAAATGAGTGTCCATGTGTACAATCTAACAGTTTCTTTCACAGTGAAGAAAAAGCATTCATATAGTCATGGATGATTAATTAAGACTTTGAAAATGATGATATTTTGTTCATTAATTTTAAGACTTTTAAAGTTTCCTAAAAATGTATTTGAATTGTTTTCTTCCTTTTAGAAATGAATTTAGGAAAACACTTCACTTTTTGGATCCAGAATTCCCAGTAATAAATCACAAGCAGAGAGATATTGTTTAGGAATAATGAGGAAGTGCTTTCTGCAGCTTCTGTTAGTGGTTGGCAAATATTCTGGGATGATTAACTTGGGAGGCTACCCTGAAGCATCTACTAATGAACCCCACAAGGTGCTCTTGTCCTTTATAGGTAGAGACAAAGGCTTTCAGAAGTTGTTTTGCATCTTGGGAAGATGACAACTGGTATATATTCTTAAATAAAACCTGAACTTTGCACTAGTATGACGCACACTAATCTCTTTATCACTGTGAAGCTTGTTAAAAATTAACGAAAATCTAGCCACCAGCTTTTCATCAAAATACTCATCAGACTATCCCTCCTCTGCATAGTGAAGAAGCACTCTTCAGCCTCGGATCAGTGCATTGAAGCCTCCTTCGCTGTGCATTGTCACAGTGGACCATGGCAGCTAGGAAAGAGCCACTATAGTCTATCATGCCAATAGTTTGTATGTGAGGACTCCCTTAGTATGCATTGACAGAATACACCACGATGGCTTCACAACATAGGATTATGATTTCAGTGGAAGAAGCATAATGATTGTATTAAGATTTCAGTCAAATTTCAATGAAAGCATTTCATATACTTCTCATGAGCTCATAATGACTCACATGAGTTTGTTATGATCTCAACAGAAGTTAAAAAATTTAAAAAAGGGAGACATAGCAAAACTGGGTCGTTTCAAAGCCATATTTTTATTCCTTCTCTTTTCAAATTATTTCCTTGTTTTACACAAACAGCAAATAATTAGGGATGAGTTTACCAACAAGTTTACAAAAGAAATGTAAATAATAATGATATTGACAACAATAATAAACATTTATTGATTACTATGCTCACTTGCTGTTCCAGGTATGGCTCTACTTACTTTGAAGCTATCATCTTATTTTATAACAAACCACGCCTGAGATTTATACTATGATTTTTCCTTCATCACAGATTGGAAAATGGGGCCTTAGAAAGGGTAACTTGCTCAAGGGCCTACTTGGTCAAATGCTCTAAGAAAATGGGTTTAACCACTGGACTAATCTTACTTTATCAATTGTATAAATTCAAATTAAGGCATTCAGAATTCTCATGAATGGTTGCCATACAATCTTAGTTTATTAGAAAGGAATCATGTACATTACTAAAAACTTAGGTAATCATGAGTAATCTTTTGCAAACGCCTTTCAAAATGTTCTCATACAGTTTTCCTAGCTACAGTAGAGAAAGCTATGACTGGTCCCATAGCATAAATATGGAGATGAAAACAGTGATCTCTGACCTCAGTCCAGTTTATTCAGGGTGCCTCAAGGAAGGTAAAACAGCCAGATCATCGACCAATGGAGTTGAACTTACTTGTTTTGTTCCTCATATTCACAAACCTTTTCTTCTCATGAAATCTAAAACAAAAGCTTAGTATAAAAGAGAAGAGCTGGGCTGCTCATCCTACCTGGGGCGGAGGGTGGTGGGGCACAGTGGAGCTCAGTTCATTTGCCTCAATTCAGCCTTTATGCCTGTCTTTTAAGGGAACTCCTCAGATTATAAAACAATGCTTCAACTAATTTTAACATTTGACAACCTGCATCTTTGCTCAAGATATAAGTCAAATACATATTGAATTTGTGAAAGTGACAAATAGAAACAAGTTTGCACACCCATATACATTTTCATCAAACTATTGGAATCCTGGAAAAGATATAAAACTTCCAATTGGTCTCAGTAGAAATGTTTCCTCTGGAAACCACATTTTTATGAAACTCAGGAGGGTGGTTTTCTTCCTAATGTGGGAGGGGTCATTAGCAATCTGCTTTAAAGTATTAAATATCATGACAGTGTGTAAATAAGTGGAATTTTAGTCAATACCCCATTTATTTTAATATGGACAAGGTTTAGGAACATTTTAGACTGGGAAAAATTATTTTTTATTGACCTCATAGTGTTATAACAGAAACCTTGAACCAGCCAGTGATCCATGTCATTTTACTGAACATGTCACATTAGAACAGCAGACATTCACAACCAACAATAAACAGGGCAACTGTAAGCAGCCTCCACTATAATGTCCAAACAGCCACGTATGACATTATGCATTAATACTGCTAACCCTTGTAGTAACCCTTTATATAATAAAAGAGTCCTTTTACCCAGGAAACATATCACATAGAAATGTCACAATGTTCCAGAAAAAAATCTGTACATGATTACAGATATATATTGAGGGTGGATAATCAAAAGAAAAGTAATTTGTCATCTTGGTTGTCACAGTTGAGTCAGGTAGAAAGAGAAAGCCTTTTGAAAAATAAAATTCAAGCAGAAATACGGTGAATGTTATTTTTTTGTTTAGACTGTGAGCTGCTTAAATCTAACTTGGGAATTGAGTGTGCAAGTGAAATTCACATTAACCCGTAAATGTATTGCTAGAAGAAATATGTATTTATTTTTATCATAAATGTAGCATCTCCCACACCCCCTTAGAAAAGATAAAGGACATTCAACTGCACTGAGAAACCAGTTGCAACCATGGTAGTGAGAATACTGCCCCTGGGTTATAATTTTTGCTCTAAATTTACTGTGTGATTTGACACAGTTGTCATTGTGTTTCAGTAACTCAGCCAAAGGCCTCAGATTCTGATCAGTGAGAAGAATGTTATTTGCTCCTTTTTACCCTCACAGGAATATTGTGATGTTTCAAGAGATGATGTCTGTTAAGTGCTTGCTTAGAAAGAAAGTGATTTATAAACACTGATCTTATAGAAGGAAACGTAGGCTCTTGACAGTCACAAGAAAATGCAATGAAAGATCTTGCTCTTTCCAAACTGCAACCCAATATACTTCTTTTTAACCAGGATATAAAAAGCTTGGGTTTTAAAAGAGTGCACATTTAAAGAAGAAAAAAGGTTTAGGAATAAATTCTGAAAAATCATAAGCATTTTAACCACTTTCTGTAGCTGAAATAAAAAAATTATTTGAAAAGTATAAATTACTATTGTGCAATGCAATTGTTTCCCAGTTTGCATGGTTACATAATAATATATATCTACATTCATACATAGACACAAATAGGAATGCAATATGTATATATGAATATACACAGTACATATATGTGTGTATTTAATATAATTTCTTAATATGGGTTGGTGTGAAAGACAGTTATTTTTTATGCTGTTTTGATTTAAACAATTTTAGAGTCCCATATGCTTTAAAAAGTATATAATATTTTTAAATTCTATTTCTGACTAGCCACTTACATATCTCAGTGGCACAGCAAATGTTAATGGAAACTGTCAAATGTTCTTGCAAAACATTGCATATCATTTTTCCTTTAAAATTCATAAATTAATTTATATTGAATTATTTTACTCAGGACTTCCCCTAAAGCAACAGTCTTCTCATAAATAGAATGGAAGATAGTACTTTTCATAAAGGGTTTGGCAGGTTTGGGGGGTGTTCCATGCTTGCCATTCTCTATACTTTTGGACATATAGTGAAACTCTCTAGTTTCAGAAAGAACCTTTTTTTCCCTAATTGAGTTGTTCCACCAAGGGCCTCAACATCCCAAAGTCATATCATTCAGTGTGGCTCCATGGTCAGAATGTTTTCTAATGAAAAAGAGAATTGTTTTATGTTAATTACCATTGCTCAAAGGCCAAGATGTCATTCAAGAAAGATGGCATTAAACCTGATCTGTTCTCTTCTCATTTGACCTTTTCCCTTTCCAAAATTCATCTCTTACAGCCATTAATTGAAGAGTCCAAGTCCCATGTGTCTTCAAATGCATGTTCTGTTGGTTGAAATATGAAAGGAAAATTTACAGTGTACTGATTTCCTCCACCCCTAAATAGAATGTAAGCCTCATTAGTTTATTTTTTGAAGTACTTAAAACAGCCCCAGAAAACCTAGAAAAATCAAGACATTGCAGAGTACTTCCACTTCAACTTCAAAATTCAGATGCACAATGATAACTTTCCCACATCTGACAAAGCTTCCTTAAGTCATGAAGGTAAGTAAGAGGAATTCTTTGCCAACAGCTGAAAAACAGATTCCCCAAAGTTTGAGACAAGCAGAAGAACAGTTATATCTTCTCTGTCCCTGGAAGGGCAGGATATTTCAAAGAATAAATGGGCAAGTGAAGAAACCTTGCTCATTTACATTGCCATTCTAAAAAGTTCAGAGCTCTTAATAGACCATCAACTCAGTGCTTATAGGCAAACTGAACTGCCTGTATTCCTGTTTTCAGCTGGGTTGTGAGGGTAAGTTAGTTACCTTAAGGATCTGCAATTAACTTATTCAGAGCTCTCAACCTATCACTGAGCCCACTGCAATGGCAATTTGCTAAATGGTACTCTGGTGATCAGAAAGAGGAAGCACAGTTCCCATGTGCTAACTTAGTCCCAGCAAGTCATATGCATACTGCAATACTCCAGCTGATTACAGCCCATTTATCCTACAATGTACTAGACATGGCAGAGCACACAGTCAATTCAATAGCCTTAAAATCAAAGTTAAACAAATGCAACACAGACAGAGAATTTGAAAGCAAGGTACCAGTGAGAGTAAGGAATATATGGTTTAAAAACGTTTGTGATAAGCCACGTCTCTCCAATGTGTTAGGTATTAGATTGCCTGTAATGTGGAGTCATATATATATATGCATATATATGTGTGTATATATATATACATATATATATATTCCAATGGTTGAGAAGTTCAACTAGAAGTTTAACTAATACACATAACTCATTGCAAAAAAGAACAAGCATTATAACATTTGTCCTTCTTGCTCTTAATGATTGTAAGACTTCAACAGGCTTTCAAAACTCAGAAATAACGCACATAATGCATTTTTATAACATTTTAAAAAGAGGTTAAATATAGCATTGTGTTCTAAAACCAGAGAAGGCAGCATTTATAAATTTACTTCCCTGTTCTATATGCTTGTTTTCCATATTTAAATTAAATATTATAGTATTCTTTGTATTTATCACTAATGGCAAACACATTTGCAGAATATGTGAAGCTAGATTTTAAAAGTTATTATTTGTTTGACCTATCATAAGGATACAAGATGTGAGATAACCCATTCTCCACTATGTGTGGCTTCTTAAAGAGGGCTTGAAGAATATGCAATGAAAATGTTATTTTCTATTTATCTTGTTACATACAGTGCTCATAAAAACTGGAAAATATTGATTTTCAGTAGGAACATTATTTAAAACATATTGTATGCTTGTTGGTTCAGAATAAGCTATAAGCTTAAAAAATAAATTGATTTAAATTTTGTAACCTGTTATGGTACAGGAAGTGTGCTGAGTGTGCAGTTGTAATAGGAGTGCCATTTAACTGCTCAAGAATTTTCCCTACAAAACTGAAAAATTCACACTTACTTTAAAAAAAAGTTTCTCCTCTGGACAATGTAAAACATTTATTTTTGAAGATAATTTATGTATGAACAACCCTGGAGAATGGCACCAATACCAAAATGAGGTCTGGAGTCATGCTTCATTTTTCCTTGTTATATTGAATTTTTTTTAAAAAATGAAGAATTTCAATATCAAGCAGGAAGTTAGTAAATCTCTTATCAGTCCCTGCAGAAACTTTTTTTTCTTTCAATTTATGGTAAAATATCACTGGTCCTGCTAAAGTGGTTGAATATCAAGTGAGCTGTAAAACCTTGATTTAAAATAAAATATTTTTCCTATAACTATATACTAAAATCAAAGTGAAGTAAATATGAAAATAGAGACATAAAAGAGAAAAAGAGATAAATGAACTAAACATTGGCTAAAGCTGGTGAAATAGCTCCAAGAAAATTATTGAAATAATTATTTGAGTGTAGCTTTCTTTACATGACTTGAGTTCAGGGCCAACCTTTGGGGGATCATATCCTTTCTTCTAAGATTTGTCAACAGTTAAACTGTTTAATAGCCCTCAGGGACTGAGGCTGGGATCATCAGATTGCATAAAGACAAGCCCTCATGAAAGCACATAATACTGAGATATATTCAAAATAGTATTGATAAAATAATTTTACAAAACCCCCCACAATATCAAAACCATATTAAGGGCTAACAAAACCGTGTGTAAGAATGAAATATATATTGCTGTCTCAGTTTTACTAAATAGATGTTTGTAGTATTTTCTAAGTTTATAGTCTACAAATACAAAGATTAGTAAGACTTGGATATTGAGGAATTTACAATCTAGCAGAGTTAAAATCCAAGTCCATACTTCAAGAATCATTGCAACTCAAGGCAGAGTTATAAGAAAATCTAAATTTTGAAAAAGTTTATGTAGAGTGGTTAAAATGTATTAAGATAAACCCAAAATAAGCATACCTGATGAGGTAGAAAGAGAATGGAGTTTGGAGTCAGAGAGATCTGTGCTCAAATCTTGGCTCTACCAGTGATTGATATGATGGAATAAACCTGTTATGATCAATTACTATAGTATTGGAACAGAAACAAAACAAAAAAAGAACCTTACAAATTGAATGCTACAGGGCACTCTGATTCACACAGATTAGCCAGTTGTGCAGTAAGGAACAAATCCCAACCTCACAGAGGGAAATGAGTAAATCCACCACAACTCCCTACAACCCCAAATTAGATAACGAGACATGGTGGGTCAGAGCAGGAAAACTGATCATTCTCAGTTAAACAACAGTATGAGAATCTGCACAGTAATGCTCTTTCTCATTGTCCTCAAGACCCACAGGTGACACGATGGGCTCAGAGGAAGATTATGCCCCCAATACTGCACCACAACTGAGAAATCCAGGGTCAAGTGTTCAGCAAGTTCGGCAGCAGGCAGCAAACAAGCCAGCTCCCCTCTCACCTCCCTTGGGAAGCAAGCAATTACATGGTAAACACACTCTGGTCACTTGGATCTAAGTAGTTGCTTCTGGAACTAGCAACAGAAACTGCTTGGTATCTAGGGAGGATAACTTGCTATCTGACACACTCAACTCGGAAGGTCACTGATGCTTAGGGCCCATGCAGGCTTCCTCTCCCAATACCAGAGTGAGAATGATGTGGATCATTTTTTTATAGCAATATTTTAAAGACATAAAAGTAAAATAAAATTCAAGTTGTATGGTTTACTTAAATATTGCTTCTAAGGAATACAGACACAAATATAATAATAAATAAAAGGAAAAAACAGAGGGCAATGAAAAATAAGAATGAGGTAAGTAGGTAGATGGGAGAGAAGGGCATAGATGAAAGCTGGTTTCTTGACCTTGACACACTTACATTTTGGGACTGATAATTCTTACTTTGGTGTCCTGCCCTGTTCATTGTAAGGTGTTTGACACTCACTAGATTCCACTAGCTTCCCCTCTCCCAGTTATGACAACCAAAAATGTCTCCAGACATTGACAAATATTCCCTTGGGTGAGGTCAGTGGTCAGGGAGCAAAACTGCCCTTGGTTGGATATCACTGGATTAGGGAAAAGAAACAGAAAAGCAGAAGGAAAAAAAAAAAAAAATCAAAAACAGATTTTAAAACAAAATAACCAGTCCCTTACTTTATTCCAGGCATTGTGCTAAATCCTTTAAAGTTATTATTTCACTTAATACTTAGAATACTACTATGACAGATGTATTCTTATTATTGTTGTTTTAACTCTAAGGAAATAAAAACTTCATCATTTAAATAATTTTCACAAGATGCCGTGTCTCGCTGATACAGTTTGCTGTCTGAAAATCCGACTAGGAGATAACAGAGTTTTGCTGGTTACAGAATTGGGACACCAAGACTACCTCATGCCTATTTGGTCCCTAACATCTGCAGAAAAACTAAAATTACAGTGTGAGACAGGAATCTTTCTCACCATCAGAGAAGGCACATTAAAAGAAATGGGTTTTCTGCCAAAGGAAAGGACTTCTCAGTTTTTCTGAAGTGCTTATCATTATTAAAAGAGAAACAAACAAACAAAAAACAAAAACAAAACAAAACTCTGAAAACTAAAACAAAAGCTAGAGATACGTTTCTTTCTATTGATATTCTTTTGGAGCCCAACAGGGAAATGGTAACATAGTTAAGACCAATCAAATAAAACGACATGGAACTGCTTTTGTAAGGTGTCTCTTTCAAAAGTGTCAATTTTCCTAAATGTTCCCACATTTCAGGAAAAAAAAAAAAAGACTTAATAAATGTTCTACAGACAAATTTGCTAATAATAACACACAGATAAATAATCCAATTCTCACCCGAGGTGAGAAAACTAGATCTGCCTTTCCAGTGGAAGCATCGTCCTTTGCAAGAATCGTGCAGTACATTCTGCAGGGAACTAATGACTCATAGGGACTCGCCGACTTGAACTTTACCTTCAGTAATGAAACCAGCTCAAATTTATTTTTTAGTCACTCTGATCAATGCTAGGCTTATCCACAGTGTATAAGTGGCACTGATCTAAGTATCCATCATTACCTTCCTGGATTCTGAGATCTCAGCAGAGTGATCTGAAAGAAGCCTGTTAGTCTTGGTAGTTTCTCGCAGGCTACATATATATAAATACCCTCTCAACCCAACAGGCTCAGGAAATTATTAAAAACTGAAGACGTACCTGAAATTGTGCTTGTAAAGGGCTACACTGACTCATTTGTGGTTGACTGTGTATATTTAAATGATATATTACCTATAAATCTTATAGGAAGAACACATAATCGTATCTAATTAAAATGCTTAAAATATCAATATTAATGAATTATAATGTAATATCATTTTGTGCCCATAATGAATTGAATGCCCTCAACTTCATTTATTATGAGTCAACATGCATTTATAGCCACATCAGAGATGTATTTGTCTAAGCCTTTAGATGTTGATGGGGCAGTTTTTCAGACACAAGCTGGAAAATAAATTGTGTCTTCCTTCAAAAAGCTGATAAACTAGCAGGAGAGCGGCAAGAGAGACACAAGTAATTGTAATATGGTATACAGAGAGATGCACATCATTAGAGAAATGTAAGGTAGATACTGGGGAGCACAAAGAGTGAAAGAGGCATTCTTCCACAGAACTAAGGAGACCTCTGAAGTTTCAGCATCAAGTGAGTTGGAGACCCTGGGATGAGATGTAGTCAGAGAGATGGCAGGGTCAGACAGTCTTGCTTTGTAGGCGCTTAGTAGGACTTTAGTTTTATTTTGAGCAAAAATGACTGCCTTGAGAGGGTTTTGAAAAAAATAATGAACTCATCTGATTTAAATGTTAGCAGGATCAGTGACAGTTATACTGAAAACAAACCAAAGAAAAGAGACAAGAATGTAAGCAGGGTCGTCAATGCAATAATACAGGAGGAAAATAAAAATGGCTCAAATGAGAGCAAGGGAGATCATGGAAAGAAGGAAAAGTAGTTTTAAAAGAAATCCCAGGGCTTCCCTTGTGGCACAGTGGTTGAGAATCTACCTGCCAATGCAGGGGACATGGGTTCGTGCCCCAGTCTGGGAAGATCCCGCATGCCACGGAGTGGCTAGTCCTGTGAGCCATGGCCACTGAGCCTGCACGTCCGGAGCCTGTGCTCCACAATGGGAGAGGCCACAACAGTGAGAGGCCCACGTACTGCAAAAAAAAAAAAAAAAAAAAAAAAAAAAAAAATACCATGTTGTTACTAAACCTAGAAAATACTTTGAGGTGAGACTGAAAACTCTTGAACACAGTCTCAGGTGTTTGGATAATTTTCTGTAGTCAAATGAGAATCTCTGAGGGTTATATTAATTTTAAACAAGCTTTTATTGAAGTATAGCTGATTTATAATATTATATTACTTCCAGGTGTATAGCATAGTGATTCAGAATTTGTACAGATTATATTCCATTAAAAGTTACTACAAAATAATGGCTATAATTCCTGGTGCTGTACAATATATCCTTGTCGCTTATCTATTTTATACATATTATTTTGTATCTCTTGATCCCATACCCCTAATTTGCTCTTCTCACCTTCCCTCTCCCCATTGGTAACCACTAGTTTGTTCTCTATATGTTTATCTGTTTCTGTTTTGTATAAACATTCATTTGTATTATTTTTTAGATTCCATATATGATATATAGTATTTGTCTTCCTCTGACTTATTTCACTAAGCATAATAGTCTCTAGGTCCATCCATGTTGCTGGAAATGGTAGAATTTCATTCTCTTTTATGGCTGAGTAATATTCCACTGTATACATATGCCACATCTTAATCTGTTGATAGACACTTGGGTTGCTTCCATATCTTGGCTATTTTAAATAGTGCTGCTATGAACATTAGGGCTCATTTATCTTTTTCTATTAGTGCTTTCATTGTTTCTAGATATATACTCAGAAGTAGAATCACTGGATCATATGGTAGCTTTATTTTTAGTTTTGGGGAGAACCTCCATATTGTTTTCTATAGTGGCTGCACAAATTTACGTTCCCACCAAATGTGTGCAAGGTTCCCTTTCCTCTACATTCTCTCCAACATTTTTTATTTGTAAACTTTTTGATGATAACCATTCTGACAGGTGTGAGGTGATATTTCATTGTTCTTTTGACTTGTATTTCTATAATGATTAGTAATGTTGTGAATCTTTTCATGTGCCTGTTAGCCATCTGTATGTCTTCTTTGGAAAAATGTCTATTCAGGTCTTCTGCCTATTTTTTGATTGCATTGCTTGTTTGATATTGATTTGTATGAGCTGTTTATATATTTTTAACAATTTAAAAGATAATTTTAAGAAAATTTTATAAAAAGTATATGTTGATAAACATTAGGATGCTATAATGATAAATAGCTTAAAATATAGAACTAAAAACCAAATATGTAAAATAAAACTATAATGGATCATTTGAAATATAGTAAAATATACATTTTTCTAGAAGACCAAATCACGAAAAAGAGGATGATAACACAAATAACTAAAAACAATAAAGTGATAAATGGTATACACACACCAATATAAAAGATTAAAAGTTATTAAACATCATTTTGCACAACTGTATGTTAATAAATGTGAACATCTTACTGACATATGTAGAACAATGATTAAAGCATTTCCAGAAGAGTAGACTATAATCAGAGTAGTGCTTCAGAGGAAATTTCCTGTGCAGGACAAATTTTAGAGAGTAAGATGGGATGGCTAAAATGATGGCTACTTCGAGAAACTACCTAAAGTTATGAACTCTTGAAAATGATTGCTGCCATGGTGATCAACAAATAATAAAAATAAAAATGTGATGCAGGGAGAAACTAGCAGGATTTGGTAACTGCTTATTCTGGAATCATAGAAAAACAGTTTCCTAATTTCCAACCCTGGTGAAAGCCATTAATAGAATATAGAGAAGTCAAAAGAAATAACTTGAATGGAAATAACAATAAGCTTGTATGGAATATGTTGAATAAAGCATGAAAGGAAAATGGAATTTAATAGTACTAAAGGGAGAAGATGGATTTAAAGGAGCTATACATCCCTGATATATTTTAGGTTAAGAACCAGATTGTTTTATTGGTCACAAAGGTAAATTAAAAGAGGCACAGGGCAATACGGATCGGCTGTCCCAAGTATTTAGTGCAGCAAACATCAAGTCTCTTACTTGTGAAAGTGTGTGTGTTTATGAAGGAAGAAAGATACATTGTTTCATGAATCAGCCTGACAGCCCTTAGCTTGTCTACTCTAGAATTGCATAAAATGCTCTGACATACAATGTAGGGCTGATATCAAAGTCAGAGGGTTCCTTCAGTATTGCCTTTGCTTAGGTATGGGAGTTCTAAGTCTTCTGGGATCTAGGGTATCACAATATTTTATGGGATTCTAGTTAAAATATTGCCCTGACAAAGTTTAAGGCAGACTGTCATAAGTATAAAATAATAATTTTATTTTTATAATAAACAAATTTTCTACTCACTATTATTTATTTCAAATGTAGTATATAAAATATATTATTCTCACCATTAACATTTGCCAAGTTAGAAATTAATACTGTACATGTAATATTTCTGTAATCTTTCCACCCTACCCAACTCTTCAGTGACTTCATGAACTGCTCATATATATATATATATATATATATATATATATGTATGTATATATATAGACACACACATGTAGTTTGCAGTATTATTAGAAATATCTCCTTTAATAAAAATGTTCAAGTCGTTCTAAAACTAATAGAATGAATGGTAATATATGATGATGAAGAAAGTCATCGGGGATATAGAGGATTAACATCTACTGTTGGTTAAATTTTAATTGATTTTTTCTCTTTAATTTCCATCAAAATAAAAACTTTAAAATGTTTTCCTTAAGAAATGAAAAGTTACCTTTTTTTATGATGCCATGTGTTTAAGGCACACTAGTTCTACAAGAAGACAGGATAAGATTTTCCTGAATATATATTAATGGTTTTTCTAGTAATGATTAAAGCATCATTTGCATTTCATGGTATGAAAAATTGCTTTTGTTCTTTGTGGAGTGCTCAGTGTCATTCTCCTCTTGTCAAAAAGTAAATTAAATAGCTCAAAGAGGCTTTGTGCAGAAACATTTGCTTCTTTATTATGTTCTAGAAGGTTGGGAAATACAGATATCGCCTTTCTTTGCAGAAGGCAGTATAATAACTCTTGAAAAGAATATAAGCAGATTTGTTACCAAGACTAAATGCAAACAATTTGGCTAAAATCCTACGTTGAGAACACCTACAACAAGTGTGATCCATTATGACCACATGTTTAAAGTTATATTCAGATTATTTCCATTGAAAAAGGATATTTGATAAATATTCAGATTTAAAATAAACACTCTTCCATTTGTTGTTTCTTTAGTATTTAGAACGTGACTAGTAAACCAGCTTCCCTCACTTCTTTTTTTTCTCTTTGTTTTTATTTTTTTATTTTTTAAAGATCTTTATTGGAGTATAACTGCTTTACAATGATGTGCTAGTTTCTGCTTTATAACAAAGTGAATCAGTTATACATATACATATATCCCCATATCTCTTCCCTCTTGCATCTCCCTCCTCCCCACACTCCCTATCTCACCCCTCTAGGTGGTAACAAAAAACCGAGCTGATCTCCCTGTGTTATGAAGCTGCTTCCCACTAGCTATCCACCGTATGTTTGGTAGTATATATATGTCCATGCCACTCTCTCACTTTGTCCCATCTTACCCTTCTCCCTAGCCATATTCTCAAATCCATTCTCTAGTAGGTCTGTGTCTTTATTCCCGTCTTGCCCCAAGGTTCTTCATGACAATTTTTTCTGTTGTTTTTTGGATTCCATATACATGTGTTAGCATATGGTATTTGTTTTTCTCTTTCTGACATACTCCACTCTGTATGACAGACTCTAAGTCCATCCGCTTCACTACAAATAAATCAATTTTGTTTCTTTATATGGCTGAGTATTATTCCATTATATATATGTGCCATATGTTCTTTATCCATTCATCTGTTGATGGACAATTAGGTTGCTCCCATTTCCTGGCTATTGTAAATAGAGTTGCAATGAACATTGTGGTACATGACTCTTTTTGAATTATGGCTTTCTCAGGGTATATGCCCAGTAGTGGGATTGCTGGGTCGTATGGTAGTTCTATTTTTATTTTTTAAGGAACCTCCATACTGTTCTCCACAGTGGCTGTATCAATTTACATTCCCACAAACAGTGCAAGAGGGTTGCCTTTTCTCCAAACCCTCTCCTGCATTTATTGTTTCTAGCGTTTTTGATGGTGGCCATTCTGACCGGTGTGAGAAGATATCTCATTGTAGTTTTGATTTGCATTTCTCTAATGATTGAAGACGTTGAGCACGCTTTCATATGTTTGTAGGCAATCTGTGTATCTTCTTTGGAGAAATGTGTATTTAGGTCTTCTGCCCATTTTTGACTGGGTTGTTTGCTTTTTCGATATTGAACTGCATGAGCTACCATTAAAATTTGGAGATTAATCCTTTATCAGTTGTTTCATTTGCAAATATTTTTTCCCATTCTGAGGATTGTCTTTTCATCTTATTTATGGTTTCCTTTGCTGAGCAAAAGCTTTTAAGTTTCATTAGGTTCACTTTGTTTATTTTTCTTTTTATTTCCATTTCTCTAGGAGATGGGTCAAAAAGGACCTTGCTGTGATTTATGTCATAGAGTGTTCTGCCTATGTCTTCCTCTAAGAGTTTCATAGTGTCTGGCATTACATTTAGATCTTTAATCCATTTTGAATTTATTTTTGTGTTAGGGAGTGTTCTAATTTCATTCTTTTAATGTAGCTGTCCAGTTTTACCAGCACCAATTATTGAAGAAGCTATCTTTTCTCCATTGTATATTCTTACCTCCTTCATCAAAGATAAGGTGACAATATGTGCATGGGTTTATCTCTGGGCTTGCTATCCTGTTCCATTGACCTATATTTCTGATTTTGTGCCAGTACCATTCTGTCTTGATTAGTGTAGCTTTGTAGTATAGTCTAAAGTCAGGGAGCCTGATACTTCCAGCTCCATTTTTCTTTCTCAAGATTGCTTTGGCTCTTCAGGGTCTTTTGTGTTTCCATACAAATTGTGAAATTTTTTGTTCTAGTTCTGTGAAAAATGCCAGTGGTAGTTTGATAAAGATTGCATTGAATCAGTAGTTTGCTTTGGGTAGTATAGTCATTTTCACAATGTTGATTATTCTAATCTAATAACATGGTATATCTCTCCATCTCTTTGTATCATCTTTAATTTCTTCCATCAGTGTCTTATAATTTTCTTTATACAGGTCTTTTTTCTCCTCAGGTAGGTTTATTCCTGGATATTTTATTCTTTTTGCTGCAATGGTAAATGGGCATGTTTTCTTAATTTCACTTTCAGATTTTTCATCATTAGTGTGTAGGAATGCAAGAGATTTCTGTGCATTAACTTTGTATCCTGCTACTTTACCAAATTCATTGATTCACTCTAGTAGTTTTCTGGTAGCATCTTTAGGATTCTCTATGTATAGTATCATGTTAGCTGCAAACAGTGAGTGTTTTACTTCCTCTTTTCCAATTTGGATTCCTTTTATTTCTTTTTCTTCTCTGATTGCTGTGGCTGAAACTACCCAAATGATGTTGAGTAATAGTGGTAAGAGTGGGAAATCTTGTCTTCTTCCTGATATTAGTGGAAATGGTTTCAGTTTTTCACAATTGAGAACGATGTTGGCTGTGGGTTTTTCACATATAGCCTTTATTATGTTGACGTAAGTTCCCTTTATGCCTACTTTCTGGAGGTTTTTTTTTTTTTTATCATAAATCGGTGTTGAATTTTCTTGAAAGCTTTCTCTGCATCTATTGAGATGATGACATGATTTTTCTCCTTCAGTTTGTTAATATGGTGTATCAGATTGATTTATTTGTGTATATTGAAGAATCCTTGCATTACTGGGATAAACCCCACTTGATCATGGTGTATGATCCTTTTAATGTGCTGTTGGATTCTGTTTGCTAGTATTTTGTTGAGGATTTTTGCATCTAGGTTCATCAGTGATATTGGCCTGTAGTTTTCTTTCTTTTATGAAAACCAGACATCTTTATCTGGTTTTGGTATAAGGGTGATGGTGGCCTCATAGAATGAGTTTGGGAGTGTTTCTCCCTCTGCTATATTGTGGAAGAGTTTGAGAAGGATAGGTGTTAGCTCTTCTTTAAATGTTTGATAGAATTTGCCTGTGAAGCCACCTGATCCTCGGCTTTTGTTTCTTGGACGATTTTTACCCACGGTCTCAATTTCAATACTTGTGATTGGTCTGTTCATATTTTCTACTTTTTCCTGGCTCAGTTTCAGAAGGTTGTGCTTTTATAAGAATGTGTCCATTTCTTCCAGATTACCCATTTTATTGGCATATAGTTGCTTGTAGTAAGCTCTCATGATCCTTTGTGTTTCTGCAGTGTCAGTTATTACTTCTCCTTTTTCATTTCTTATTCTATTGATTTGAGTCTTCTCCCTTTTTTTCTTGATGAGTCTGGCTAATGGTTTATCAATTTTATTTATCTTCTCAAAGAACCAGCTTTTAGTTTTATTGACCTTTGCTATTATTTCCTTCATTTTTTTTTCATTTATTTCTGATCTGACCTTTATGATTTCTTTCCTTCTGCTAACTTTGTTTTATTTTTTATTTTTCTTTCTCTAATCTTTTTAGGTGTAAGGTTAGGTTGTTTATTTGAGATTTTTCTTGTTTCTTAAGGTAGGATTGTATTACTATAAACTTCCCTCTTAGAACTGTTTTTACTGCATCCCATCTGTTTTGGGTCATCGTGTTTTCATTGTCATTTTTTTTCTAGATATTGCTTGATTTCCTCTTTGATTTCTTCAGTGATCTCTTGGTTATTAAGTACTGTATTGTTTAACTGCCATGTATTTGTATTTTTTCCAGATTTTTTTCCTGTAATTGATTTGTAGTCTCATAATATTGTGGTCGGAAGAGATACATGACACGATTTCCATTTTCTTCAATTTACCAAAGCTTGATGTGTGACCCAAGATATGATCTATCCTGGAGAATGTTCCATGAGTATTTGAGAAGAAAGTGTATTCTTTTTCTTTGGATGGAATGTCCTGTAAATATCAATTAAGTCCATCTTTTTTAATGTATCATTTAAAGCTGTGTTTCCCTATTTATCTTCATTTTGGGTGATCTATTCATTGGTGAAAATGGGGTGGTAAAGTCCCCTACTATGATTGTGCTGCTGTTGATTTCCCCTTTTATGGCTGTTAGCATTTGCCTTATGTATTGAGGAGCTCCTATGTTGGGTGCATAATATTTACAATTGTTATAGCTTCTTGAATTGATCCCTTGATCATTATGCAGTGTCCTTCTTTGTCTCTTGTAACAGTTTTTATTTTAAAGTCTATTTTGTCTGGGATGAGAATTGCTACTCCAGTTTTCTTTTGTTTTCCATTTGCATGGAATATCTTTTTCCATCCCCTAACTTTCTGTCTGTATGTGTCCCTGGTCTGAAGTGGGTCTCTTGTAGACAGCATATATACGGGTCTTTTTTTTGGATCCATTCAGCCAGTTTATGTCTTTTCGTTGGAGCATTTAATCCATTTACATTTAGGTAATTATCAATATGTATGTTCCTATTACCATTTTCTTAATTGTTTTGTGTTTGTTATTGTAGGTCTTTTCCTTCTATTGTGTTTCTTGCCTAGAGACGTTCCTTTAGCATTTGTTGTAAAGCTGGTTTTTGGTGGTGCTGAATTGTCTTAGCTTTTGCTTGTCTGTAAAGGTTTTAATTTCTCTGTCAAATCTGAATGAGTTCCTTGCTGGGTAGAGTAATCTTCGTTTTAGGTTCTTCCTCTTCGTCACTTTAAATATGTCCTGCCACTCCCTTCTGTCTTGCAGATTTTCTGCTAAAAGATCAGCTGTTAAACTTATGGGGATTCCCTTGTAAGTTATTTGTTGTTTTTCTCTTGCTGCTTTTAATATTTTTCTTTGATTTTAATTTTTGATCATTTGATTAATATGTGTCTTGGCGTGTTTCTCCTTGGATTCATCCTGTATCGGACTCACTGTGCTTCCTGGACTTGATTAACTATTTCCTTTCCTATATTAGGGAAGTTTTCAACTATACTCTCTTCAAATATTTTCCCAGTCCCTTTCTTTTCCTCTTCTTCCTCTGGTACCACTATAATTTGAATGTTGGTGCATTTAATGTTGTCCCTGAGGTCTCTGAGACTGTCCTCAATTCTTTTCATTCTTTTTTTCTTTATTCCTGTCTGCATTAGTTATTTCCACTATTTTATCTTCCAGGTCACTTATCTGTTCTTCTGCCTCAATTATTCTTCTATTGATCCCTTCTAGAGAATTTTAAATTTCATTTATTGCATTGTTTATCACTCTTTATTTGCTCTTTAGTTCTTCTAGTTCCTTGATAAATGTTTCTTGTATTTTCTCCATTCTATTTCAAAGTTTTTGGATCATCTTTACTATCATTATTCTGAATTCTTTTTCAGGTAGACTGCCTATTTCCTCTTCATTTTTCAGTCTGGAGGGTTTTTACATTGCTCCTTCATCTGCTGTGTGTTTCTCTGTCTTCTCATTTTACTTAACTTACTGTGTTTGTTGCCCCATTTTCACAGGCTGCAGTTTTGTAGTTTCCATTGTTTTTGGTGTCTGCCCCCAGTGAGTAAGTTTGGTTCAGTGATTTGTGTAGGCTTCCTGGTGGAGGGGCCTAGTGCCTGTGTTCTAGTGGTTGAGGCTGGATCTTGTCTTTCTGGTGGGCAGGTCCACATCTTGTGTTGTGGTTTGGGGTTTCTGTGGCCTTATTATGATTTTAGGCATCCCCTCTTCTAATGGGTGGGGTCGTGTTCCTGTCTTGCTGGATGTTTGGCATAGTGCATCCAGCACTGTAGCTTGTTGGTTGTTCAGTGGAGCTGTGTCTTGGCATTGAGATGGAGATCTTTGGGAGATTTTCACAGTATGTTATTACATGGACCTGGGAGGTCTCTTATGAACCCATGTCCTGAACTTGGCTCTCCCACCTCAGAGACACAGCCCTGACACCTGGCTGCAGCACCAAGAGCCTGTCATCCACATGGCTCAGAATTAAAGGGAGGAAATAAAAAAGAAAGAAAGAAAGAAGAGAGCAACCAAACCAAAAAAACAAATCTACCAATTATAACAAGTGCTAAAATCTATACTAAAAAAAAATAAATAAAAACATGACAGACTAAATCCTAAGACAAAAAGTAAAAGCAAAGCTATACAGATAAAATCACACACAGAAGCATACACATACACACTCATAAAAAGAGTAAAAGGGAAAAATATATATATATATCATTGCTCACAAAGTCTACCTCCTCAATTTCAGACGATTTGTTGTCTATTCAGGTATTCCACAGATGCAGCGTACATCAAGTTGATTGTGGGGATTTCATCTGCTGCTCCTGTGGCTGCTGGGAGAGATTTCCTTTACTCTTCTTTGTTCGCACAGTTCCTGTGATTCAGCTTTGGATTTGGCCCCGCCTCTGCATGTAGGTCGCCTGAGGGCATCCGTTCTTCACTCAGAAAGGAAGTGGTTAAAGGAGCTGCTGGTTCGGGGGTTCTGGCTCTTCAGGCCTGGTAGAGGGAGGGGTACAGATGTGGGGCGAGCCTCCAGTGTCAGAGGCCAGCATGACTTTGCACCAGCCTGAGGCATGATGTGTGTTCTCCTGAGGAAGTTGTCCCTGGATCATGGGACTCTGGCAGTGGCAGGCTGCACCAGCTCCTGGGAGAGGAGGTGTGGACAGTGACCTGTGCTTGAACACAGGTTTCTTTATTTTTTATTCTTTATTTTATTTTTTTAACATCTTTATTGGAGTATAACTGTTTTACAATGGTGTGTTAGTTTTTGCTTTACAACAAAGTAAATCAGTTATACATATACATATGTTCCCATATCTCTTCCCTCTTGTGTCACCCTCCCTCTCACCCTCCCTATACCACCCCTCTAGGTGGTCACAGAGCACACAGGTGATTGCCCTGTACTATATGGCAACTTCCCACTAGCTATCTAATTTACATTTGGTAGTGTATATATGTCTATGCCACTCTCTCATTTCGTCACAGCTTACCCTTCCCCCTCCCCATATCCTCAAGTCCATGCTCTAGTAAGTCTGTGTTTTATTTCCATCCTACCACTAATCTCTTCATGCCATTTTTTTTCTTAGACTCCATATATATGTGTTAGCATATGGTATTTGTTCTTCTCCTTCTGACTTACTTCACTTTGTATAACAGACTCCAGGTCTATCCACCTCATTATAAATAACTCAGTTTCATTTCTTTTTATGGCTGAGTAATTTTCATTGTATATATGTGCCACATCTTCTTTATCCATTCATCTGTTGATAGACACTTAGGTTGCTTCAATGTCCTGGCTATAGTAAATAGAGCTGAAATGAACATTTTGGTACATGACTCTTTTTGAATTGTGGTTTTCTCAGGGTATATGCCCAGTAGTGGGATTGAGGGGTCGTATAGTAGTTCTATTTGTGGTTTCTTAAGGAACCTCCATACTGTTCTCAATAGTGGCTGTATCAATTTACATTCCTACCAGCAGTGCAAGAGTGTTCCCTTTTCTCCACACACTCTCCAGCATTTATTGTTTGTAGATTTTTTGATGATGGCCATTCTGACGGTGTGAGATGATATCTCATTGTAGTTTTGATTTGCAATTCTCTAATGATTAAAGACGTTGAGCACACTTTCATATGTTTGTAGGCAATCTGTGTATCTTCTTTGGAGAAATGTTTATTTAGGTCATCTGCCCATTTTTGGATTGGGTTGTTTGTTTTTTCTTATTGAGCTGCATGTGTTGCTTATAAATTTTGGATATTAATCCTTTGTTAGTTGCTTCATTTGCAAATATTTTCTCCCATTCTGAGGGTTGTCTTTTCACCTTATTTATGGTTTCCTTTGCTATGCAAAAGCTTTTAAGTTTCATTAGGTCCCATTTGTTTATTTATGTTTTTATTTCCATTTCTCTAGGAGATGGGTCAAAAAGGACCTTGCTGTGATTTATGTCATAGAGTGTTCTGCCTATGTTTTCCTCTAAGAGTTTGATACTGTCTGGCCTTACAGTTAGGTCTTTAACCCATTTTGAGTTTATTTTTGTGTGTGGTGTTAGGGGGTGTTCTAATTTCATACTTTTACATGTGGCTGTCCAGTTTTCCCAGCACCACTTATTGAAGAGGATGTCTTTTCTCCACTGTATATCCTTCCCTCCTTTATCAAAGATAAGGTGACCATATGTGTGTGGGTTTATCTCTGGGCTTTCTATCCTGTTCCATTGATCTATATTTCTGTTTTTGTGCCAGTACCATACTGTCTTGATTACTGTAGCCTTGTAGTATAGTCTGAAGTCAGGGAGCCTGATTCTTCCAGCTCCATTTTTCGTTCTCAAGATTGCTTTGGCTATTCGGGGTCTTTTGTGTTTCCATACAAATTGTGAAAATTTTTGTTCTAGTTTTCTAAAAAATGCTAGTGGTAATTTGATAGACATTGCATTGAATCTGTGGATTGCTTTGGGTAGTAGAGTCATTTTAACAATGTTGATTCTTCCAATCCAAGAACATGGTATATTTCTTCACCTATTTGTATCATCTTTAATTTACTTCATCAGTGTCTTATAGTTTTCTGCATACAGGTCTTTTTTCTCCCTAGATGGGTTTATTCCTAGATATCTTATTGTTTTTGTTGCAATGGTAAATGGGAGTGATTTCTTAATTTCACTCTCAGATTTTTCATCATTAGTGTATAAGAATGCCAGAGATTTCTGTGCATTAATTTTGTATCCTGCTACTTTACCAAATTCATTGATTGGATCTAGTAATTTTCTGGTAGCATCCTTAGGATTCTCTATGTATAGTATCATGTCATCTGCAAACAGTGACAGCTTTACTTTTTCTTTTCCTATTTGGATTCCTGTTATTTCTTTTTTTCCCTGACTGCTGTGGCTAGAACTTCCAAAACTATGTTGAATAAGAGTAGTGAGAGTGGGCAACCTTGTCTTGTTCCTGATGTTAGTGGAAATGGTTTCAGTTTTTCACCATTGAGAACAATGCTGGCTGTGGTTTTGTCATATAGGGCATTTATTATGTTGAGTAATGTTCCCTCTATGCCTACTTTCTGGAGGGTTTTTTATCATAAATGGGTGTTGAATTTTGTCAGTAGCTTTCTCTGCATCTATTGAGATGATCATATGTTTTTTCTTCTTCAGTTTGTTGATATGGTGTATCAAATTGATTGATTTGCATATATTGAAGAATCCTTGCATTTGTGGAATAAACCCCACTTGATCATGGTGTATGATCCTTTTAATGTGCTGTTGGATTCTGTTTGCTAGTATTTTGTTGAGGATTTTTGCATCTATGTTCATCAGTGATATTGGCCTGTAGTTTTCTTTCTTTGTGACGTCTTTGTCTGGTTTTGGTATCAGGGTGATGGTGGCCTCATAGAATGAGTTTAGGGATGTTCCTCCCTCTGCTATCTTTTGGAATACTCTGAGGAGGATAGGTGTTAGCTCTTCTCTAAATGTTTGATAGAATTCGCCTGTGAAGCCATCTGGTCCTGGGCTTTTGTTTGTTGGCAGATTTTTAATCACAGTTTCAATTTCAGTGCTTGTGACTGGTCTGTTCATATTTTCTATTTCTTCCTGGTTCAGTCTCAGCAGCCTTTTAGATTTCTAAGAATTTGTCCATTTCTTCCAGGTTGTCCATTTCATTGGCATACAGTTGCTTGTAGTAGTCTCTAATAATCTTTTGTATTTCTGCAGTGTCAGTTGTTACATCTCCTTTTTCATTTCTAATTCTATTGATTTGAGTCTTCTCCCTTTTATTCTTGATGAGTCTGGCTAATGGTTTATCAATTTTATTAATCTTCTCAAAGAACCAGCTTTTACTTCTATTGATCTGTGCTGTTGTTTCCTTCATTTCTTTTTCATTTATTTCTGATCTGATCTTTATGATTTCTTTCCTTCTGCTAAATTTGGGGGGGGTTTTTTGTTGTTGTTGTTCTTCTTCTTTCTCGAATTGCTTTAGGTGCAAAGTTAGATTGTTTATTTGAGATGTTTCCTGTTTCTTAAGTTATGACTGTAGTGCTATAAGCTTCCCTCTTAGAACTGCTTTTGCTATAATTCATAGGTTTGGGGTCATCATGTCTCCATTGTCATTTGTTTCTAAGTATTTTTTGATTTCCTCTTTGTTTTCTTCAGTGATCACTTCGTTATTAAGTAGTGTATTATTTAGCCTCCATGTGTTTGTATTTTTTACAGATCTTTTCCTGTAATTGATATCTAGTCTCATAGTGTTGTGGTTGGAAAAGATACTTGATACAATTTCAATATTCTTAAGCTTACGAAGGCTAGATTTGTGACCCAATATATGATCTATCCTAGAGAATCTTCCATGAGCACTTGAGAAAAATGTGTATTCTGTTGTTTTTGGATGGAATGTCCAATAAAGATCAATTAAGTCCATCTTGTGTAATGTATCATTTAAAGCTTGTATTTCCTTATTTATTTTCATTTTGGATGATCTGTCCATTGGTGAAAGTGGGGTGTTAAAGTCCCCTAGTATGATTGTGTTACTGTCGATTTCCCCTTTTATGGCTGTTAGTATTTGCCTTATGTATTGAGGTGCTCTTATGTTGGGTGCATAAATATTTACAATTGTTATATCTTCTTCATTGATTGATCCCTTGATCATTATCCTTCTTTGTCTCTTGTAATAGTTTTTATTTTAAAGTCTATTTTGTCTGATATTAGAATTGCTACTCCAGCTTTCTTGTGATTTCCATTTGTATGGAATATCTTTTTCCATCCCCTCACTTTCAGTCTGTATGTGTCCCTAGGTCTGAAGTGGGTCTCTTAGACAGCATATATATGGTTCTTGTTTTTGTATCCATTCAGCCAGTCTGTGTCTTTTGGTGGGAGCATTTAATCCATTTACGTTTAAGGTAATCATCGATATGTATGTTCCTATTACCATTTACTTAATTGTTTTGGGTTTGTTCTTGTAGGTCTTTTCCTTCTCTTGTGTTTCTTGCCTAGATAAGTCCCTTTAGCATTTCTTGTAAAGCTGGTTTGGTAGTGCTGAACTCTCTCAGCTTTTGCTTGTCTGTAAGGTTTTAAATTCTCCAACAATTCTAAATGAGATCCTTGCTGGGTAGAGTAATCTTGGCTGTAGGTTTTTTTCCTTCATCAATTTAAATATGTCCTGCCACTCCCTTCTGCCTTGCAGAGTTTCTGCTGAAAGATCAGCTATTAACCTTATGGGGATTCCCTTGTGTGTTATTTGTTGTTTTTCCCTTGCTGCTTTTAATATGTTTCCTTTGTATTTAATTTTTGACAGTTTGATTATTATGTGTCTTGGCATGTTTCTCCTTGGGTTTATCCTGTATGGGACTCTCTGTGCTTCCTGGACTTGATTGACTATTTCCTTTCCTATATTAGGGAAGTTTTCAACTATAATCTCTTCAAATATTTTCTCAGTCCCTTTCTTTTTCTCTTCTTCTTCTGGGACCCCTATAATTCAAATGTTGGTGCATTTAATGTTGTCCCAGAGGTCTCTGAGACGGTCCTCAGTTCTTTTCATTCTTTGTTCTTTATTCTGCTTTGCAGTAGTTATTTCCACTCTTTTATCTTCCAGGTCACTTATCCATTCTTCTGCCTCAGTTATTCTGCTATTGATCCCATCTAGAGAATTTTTCATTTCATTTATTGTGTTGCTCATCGTTGCTTGCTTCCTTTTTATTTACTCTAGGTCCTTGTTAACTGTTTCTTGCAATTTGTCTATTCTATTTCCAAGATTTTGAATCATCTTTACTATCATTATTCTGAATTCTTTTTCAGGTAGAATTCTTATTTCCCCTCCTTTTTGTTAGGTCTAGTGTGTTTTTATGTTGCTCCTTCATATGCTGTGTGTCTTTCTGTTTTGTCATTTTGCTTATCTTACTGTGTTTGGGGTCTCTTTTTTGCAGGCTGCAGGTTTGTAGTTCCTGTTGTTTTTGGTGGCTCTCCCCAGTGACTGAGGTTGGTTCAGTGGGTTGAATAGGTTTCCCTGTTGGGGGGGACTAGTGCCTCTGTTCTGGTGGGTGAGGCTGGATCTTGTCTTTCTGATGGGCAGGTCCATGTCTGGTGGTGTGTTTGGGGATGTTGGTAGCCTTATTATTATTTTAGGCAACCTCTCTGCTAATGGATGGGGCTGTAGTCCTGTCTTGCTATTTGTTGGGTATAGGGTGTCCAGCACTGTTCATTGCTGGTCCTTGAGTGAAGCTGGGTCTTGGTGTTGAGATGGAGCTCTCTGGGAGATTTTCGCCGTTTGATATTGCGTGAAGCTGGGAGGTCTCTTGTGGACCAGTGTCCTGAGGTTGGTTCTCCCACCTCAGTGACACAGCCCTGACGCCTGGCTGGAGTGCCAAGAGCCTTTAATCCACACGGCTCAAAATTAAAGGGAGAAAAAAATAGAAAGGAAAGGAAGGAAGGAAGGAAGGAAGGAGGGAGGGAGGGAGGGAAGGAAGAAAGGAAGGGAGGAAGGAAGGAAGAAAGGAAGGAAGAAATGAAGGAAGGAAGAAAGCAAGAAAGGAAGGAAGGAAGAGAGGAAGGAAGAGAGGAAGGAAGGGAGGAACGAAGGGAGGAAGGAAGGGAAGAAGGAAGGAAGGAGGGAAGAAAGGAATGAAGGAGGGAAGAAAATAAGGAAGAAAGGAAGAAAGAAAGGAAGAAGACAAAATAAAGTAGGATAAAATAGTTATTAAAATAAAAAATAATTATTAACAAGAAAAATTTCTATTAAAAAAAAAAAGGGTCTGTCCAACCCTAGGACAAATGGTGAAAGCAAAGCTATACAGACAAAATCTCACACAGCTGCACACACATACACACTCACAAAAATTTAAAAAGAGGAAAATAATAATATATCTTGCTCCCAAAGTCCACCTCCTCAACTTGGGATATTTTGCTGTCTATTCAGGTTTTCCACAGATGCAGGACACTTCATGTTGATTGTGGAGTTTTAATCCGCTGCTTCTGAGGCTGCTGAGAGAGACCTCACCCTCTCTTCTTTGTTCGCAGAGTTCCTGGGGTTCAGCTTTGGACTTGGCCCTGCCTCTGCATGTAGGTCGTCCAAAGGCGTCTGCCCTTCGCTCAGACAGGACGGGGTTAAAGGAGCAGCTGATTCGGGGGCTCTGGCACAGGCTGGGGGGGAGGGAGGGGCACGGATGCAGGGCGAGCCTGCGACGTCAGAGGCTGGCGTGACGCTGCACCTGCCCGAGGCGCACTGTGCGTTTTCCCGGGGAAGCTGTCGCTGGATCCCGGGACCCCGGCAGTGGCGGGCTGCACAGGCTCCCGGGAGGGGCAGTGTAGAGAGTGACCTGTGGTCGCACACAGGCCTCTTGGTGGCGGCAGCAGCAACCCTAGTGTCCCACACCCGACTCTGCTGTCCGCACTGACAGCCACGGCTCGCGCCCGTTTCTGGAGCTCCTTTACGCTGTGCCCTTATTCCCCTCTCCTCTCTCACCACGAAACAAAGAGGCAAGAAAAAGTCTCTTGTCTCTTCGGTCGGTCCGCGCCCATTTCTGGAGCTCCTTTAAGCGGCGCGCTTAAACCCCTCTCCTTGCGCACCAGGAAGAAAAGAGGGAAGAAAAGGTCTCTTGCCTCTTTGGCAGCTCCAGACTTCAACCGGACTCCCTCCCGGCCAGCCGTGGTGCACTAACCCCTTCAGACTGTTTTCATTCTGCCAACTGCAGACCTTTCCCTGGGATCCGACTGAAGCCGGAGGCTCAGCTCCCTGCCCACGCCCACCCCGGCAGGTGAGCAGACAAGCCTCTTGGGCTGGTGAGTTCTGGTTGGCACCGATCCTCTGTGCAGGAATCTCTCTGCCTTGCCTTCCACACCCTGTTGCTGTGCTCTCCTCCACAGCTCCGGAGCTTCCCCCTCTGCCACCCGCAGTCTCCACCCGCGAAGGGACTTCTAGTGTGTGGGAACCTTTCCTCCTTTACGGCTCCCTCCCACTGGTGCAGGTCCCGTCCCTATTTTTTGTCTCTGTTTATTCTTTTTTCTTTTGCCCTACCCAGGTACGTGGGGAGTTTCTTGCCTTTTGGGAGGTCTGAGGTCTTCTGCCAGCGTTCGGTGGGTGTTCTATAGGAGAAGTTCCACGTGTGGATGTATTTCTGTTGTATCTGTGAGGAGGAAGGTGATCTCCGCGTCTTACAATTCCGCCATCTTCTCTGTATTCTCTGAACACAGGCTTCTTGATGGCTGCAGCAGCAGCTTTAGTGTCTTACGCCTGTGTCTGGGATCCACGCTGTTAACTGCAGCTCAAACCCGTCTCTGGAGCTCCTTTAAGCGGAGCTCTTAACCCCGTCTCCTCATGCACCAGGAAACAAAGAGGCAAGAAAAAGTCTCTTGTTTCTTCGGCAGCTCCAGACATTTTCCCGGACTCCCTCCCGGCTAGCCGTGGTACACTAGCCCTCTTCAGGCTGTGTTCACACAGTCAACCCCAGTCCTCTCCTGGAGTTGGACCTCTGAAGCCTGATCATCAGCTCCCAGCCTCCACCCGTCCTGGCGGGTGAGCAGACAAGCCTCTCAGACTGGTGAGTGCTGGTCGGCACTGATACTCTGTGTGGGAGTCTCTCCGCTTTGCCCTCCGCACCCTTGTTGCTGCGCTCTCCTCCATGGCTCCGAAGCTTCCCCCCTCTACCACCCATAGTCTCTGCCCCAAAACAGGCTTCCTAGTGTTTGGAAACCTTTCCTCCTTCACAGCTCCTTCCCACTGGTGCAGGTCCCATCCATATTCTTTTGTCTTTGTTTTTTTCTTTTTTCTTTTGCCCTACCCAGATATGTGGGGGAGTTTCTTGCCTTTGGGGCGGTCTGAGGTCTTCTACCAACTTTCAGTAGGTGTTCTGTAGGAGTTGTTCCACATGTAGATATATTTCTGATGTATTTGTGGGCAGGAAGGTGATCTCCACTTCTTACTCTTCTGCCATCGTGAAGCTCCTCCCTCCCTCACTTCTTAAACCCTACTTAATGATTTTTCAATGGTTTAACAAAGGGCAGCTTTATTTTAATTCAGTAAGACTCTAATGTCTTTTTCCATTGCAATTAAAAAGTCCTATAACAAATTTACTTCCAAACAAATCTATTCTAATTGCTTCATTTTCTGAATAATCATGGGATGTTACATGACTCCATGAACTCTGTAATGATAGGTTAAACTTTGCGGGAGTCTGACATGAAATTCTGAGCATATAAATTCCCCTATTATTTCACCTGTTTAATCTTTTTTTCATTTTTATTTCAATCTAGCTACTAGAATGGCACTCTATGTTATTGATTCATTGAAGCCAGGACTTGTTAAAATATAATTTACTCTTTGTTCTCATTGCAAAATGGTCAAATATTCATAATGTTTAATCTAGTATTCATTCATTCAATATACAAATCAATATTTTCTCATGTTATCTTCAAGATAAACTGGAATTATTCTTAAATCATGGTAATTCTTTCAGGTTTATTTGGTCCTATCAATATCAAACCATTTGGGGAGGTAACCTGTAGGAATGTTTCATGAATTATTTTTCCACTTCAAAGAGTCTCATACTTTATATTTTATCAGGGAGGAACCAGGAGAAGAAGGAGAAAAAAATGTTTGGTGAAGAACACAATTCATTAAACAGTAAGACTTGTTAGCTGTTCAAATCACTTGAAGAAATCTTGAATTCAGTTCTCACGGTAGACAGAGTTAGCTGAAATCTGAGCACAGTTGAAAGACTGCCCAATATTTAGAAGCAGGTGTGAAATTTTTAAAATGGAAACAAAAATATTGAATCGCCAGAGTGCACTAAATTTCACGTCTTTAAATGACTATTAGTCTTTTGTTTGTAAGAAGTGATTAAGATTTTCTACAGTCTCTTCAAATCAGCAAAATTTTTCTAGGGACTTCCACATATTTCCAACACTTAATAAAAGTGATAGAGATTAGTTGAACAATTCTTTCTCTGAAGGAAGAGTTAGATATTTTGAAAGTAGGAACCCTCTCAATGAGCACTGACTGATTGTGTATGTGTGTGATAAGTAAGGTGTATTAAGAGAGGAAAAAATGATAGAAGGAAACATTGACTATGCCCCTAAGGAATTCACAGCACTCTGAGAAGAAAAAATATTATTACAATTTTAATGATTAAAGCAAAGTTTTCTCATTTGAAAGTTAAATCAACTGTGCTCAAGATTTTCCAGTATGGTGCTGCAAGTTGCTCAGACAATGGGTAGGAATAAAATCTATCTATGTTTGACTCCAGAGCTCTCAATATGGAAATGCAGTAATAGTTTTCTGGAATGGTAATTAAGAACATCATAGATATAGTTTAATCTTCCCAGGTCTTTAAATCTAGGAATTTTAAAAATCACTATGTTTTACTAACTTAATTACTTTTTAATATGTTTTCTGAAATATTATGTTTTCATTTATACTCAATAAAATAAAGTTTTTAACTTTAGAAAAGTGTAATTTGGTGCCTTATTATTTTGAGAAGACCAAGATAAATGATAAAATACTCTGTTAGAAAAATTTATGTGATGTTTTTCTTATTCAGAAAAAAAATATCTAGCTTTAAACTGTCCTTTAACTGAGAGCAAACTCAAAAACTATTCTTCCAGGGATATATAACTTTTATAAGGGCAAAAAAGAGATTTACCCGGGAGAAAATCACATTTGGTGAAGCTGAAATCGTCAGACAATTTTAATTTCACTCAGTTGGGGATGACCTTGATTCTTTTCAATTGCCTTTTGATTCTAGAACTTTTATATTTTTAAGCTTCCAAGATTTAGATGTCAAGATTCAGGTGTCCATTCTTTTCTTAAACCCTCGTGGTAGCTCTATTACAGATTTAAACTGTGTGTAACTCTTATTTTTCTTGCTTTGATATATCCCACCCAGCTGAGCTATGGTATTGTTTCATTGTAAATCACAGTAGGAAGAACAGAAGTGTGAGGTTCTGAATAAATAAAGTTAATTTTTCTTGCCTGTTCTCTTGGACAGAAAGGAATCTGAAGCTTTAATGTAAATCTCATATCACCTACAAACTCTCTATGGGCATACTCAACTTACTGGATAAGAGATATTTCTAGGAATATATCTATTAAAGAGTTCTTTGTTTTAAGTGAAATATTTTGACCCACTGTATTTATGGATTCAAATAGGATTCACCCACAAATTACTTATACTTCCAGACTAATTAGTCACCTCTGTTGCCCTTAGTACATCCTTGAAGGAAAAGTAAATAATAGCCCTAGGAATTAGTTAATGAAAATTGCCCTGTATTCAAACAAATTATTCAAATAAATTAGTTTGGGTTATCCAGTACTGGGTTGTCATCTCTTCTGTACAAACCTGCCCTCCATTATCCTCCTTCTTGGTTTTTCCTTTAGATTGAGAAATTCCCCTACTCGCTCCTTGCTTGCCACTACTGACATACAACTTTCCCCTTCATTCACTCTTGATTTGTCTTAACCTTTCAGGATAAATTTGTTTGACCAGTGTTGAGATCAAGTTTTGATATTTTCCCCAGGTGATAAAAATAATATTTAATAGTTTAAAATACTTACTAAAAAGTTCCAAGTTTCTTCCATAAGTAATCTTATTTCATCCATATGGAAACTCTTTGAAGTAGATAATAATTGCACTCTCATGTAACAAGTGAGGAAACTGAGGCAAGACAGAGTATTAGGAAATGTCCCTCACATACTTCATTTGTAATCAAAGTTTTCCCCAGAATTCCATTTCTGTTAAATCTCACTAAAGTTTTCCTATCTTTTCCTAGCCTAGTACTTAAAGTTGATCCTAGATGATCATTATCTGTGTTACACAGCATTCTTCTGGGATGGATTGTGAGAGTAGATATGGAGAACTATCTAAACTACTAGAAAGGGATATTAAAAATAATCCTCTAGTTATTTGGCTATGACACCCCGCAGAAGTACTGCTCTTTAGTTTATGATCACTGTTTTAGTAAATCCTATCCTCACACGTTGTATGAACTTATCTTTCAAGCTTCAACTAACATTTGCATACTACTAACAAATCAATGTCTTTAGCAACATTTGTGGCTGTTTACCTGACACTTCCACTAGAATATACCTAAAAATGTCCCAAACTGAGCTTAATATCTTCTTCCACAAACTGTCCTTTTGGCAGTAGTATCACTCCCTAGTTACTCATTGCATTAGTCAGGGTTCTCCAGAGAAACAGAACCAATAGGTTAGGCATAGACATAGATACAGATATAGAAATAGATATAGCTATGAAGAGGTTTATTATTGAAATTGACTCACATGATTCTGGAGGCTGAGAAATCCCACAATCTGTTGTCTGCAAACTGGAGAACGAGGAAAGCTGATGGTGTAAGTCCCAGTCAGAGTTCAAAGGCCCAAGAACCAGGAGCACTGATGTTAGAGAACAGGAGAAGATGGATGTCTCAGCTCTACCCGAGAGCAAATTCGCTTTTCCACCATGTTTTTGTTCTATTCATGTGATCCCCAACAGATTGGATGATGCCCCCCTGCATTGATAAGCGTGCTGTTCTTTACTTAGTCAAATGCTCATCTCTTCCAGAAACACCCTCACATACACACCCAGAAATAATATTTTACCATCTACCTGGGTATCCAACCCTTAGCTCAGTCAAGCTGACACAAAATTAACCATAACATCTACCGTAGGATACCTAGAAACCTCCTACATACTGTTTTTTACTGCTCCTCATCAAAAAAATCCATCAATTTTACATTTACAAATTTCTCCCATCTTTTTTTTAACCCCTTTGGTCAGAGTCTCAGGTAAGACAACTACCATCTACTTCTCAGATAACTTTAGAACCTTCTTAACCACAACTTCTGCCTCTAATCTTTCTCCAATTTGACCCTTACCCTCCATGACAGCATACATTGCTTTGATAGAGACCCAACCACTTATCTTGATTTAAGTTCACTCCATGACCCTCAATGGCATTTTAGGTTCTAACCATGTTTACTTTATTTTGATTGGATTATTTCCTTGTTGAATTCAAAAATATCCTACTCATCCTCATGAAACAGCTATTATAAAGCATTTCCCTGATTCATCATGTAAAGTTAGTGGTCCAGTTTCCTATGCTGTGGTAGCTCAGTAGGTTGTACATTTATCTTTTAGAAACCTGTCTTTTTACAAGTCTATCATACTTGAAAAATTTAAAACTCCTCCAAAACAGACCCTGCCCCTTGTTCATATGTGAATCACTGATTATGATTACCAGGATTTAGGAAGTGTGAGATGTAGAGGAAAATTTACCTTCTTAGCAGTTTGTGCTTGAATTTTCTTCAAGTGGGAGACCAACTTTGTTGCAAAGAAGCTTTGAGAAGTCCACTGGGGATAGAAGTTGGCCTGAGGCTAGGCCTGTGCTGTTTTTCACAGGAAGTGATTTTGCATGCCAAAGAAGACTGGTCAGAGTTAGAGTAAGATCCCCTGCATGGTGGCAATGGAGACTTTGGGCAGAATAGAAATGCATATTGGGGATTAATTAAATAGTTCTCTTTATTGTGGGCAATGATCTGCTTCCCCTAAGATATTTTCAATAAGCCCTATAGGCTTACTCACTAGAGCGGATATTTTATAGTGAATATGAAATAGCACTGAGCCCTGCTTCTCTTAAGTGTCTGAAGTCAAAGTAAGAACACTGAACTTTAAAAAAAAAAAAAAAAAAAAACTCTTCCTACTTCTATGAGTGTAGAAAGGATAAGCAAACCAAACAAAATATTGATTTTATATATATATATATATATATATATATATATATATATCTCATCACATTCTAATACTTTTCATTTTTTTAGGGCAGACAAACCAAAAGGCATGAATTTTGATGGTTTTTCATCAATACTTGGGTGCAAAATGCCTGTTCCTGAGTAAAATTTCAGTAGAACAGTAGCAAAAGTTTGAGTGTGTCAGAATGACTAGTAGCCTAAAAGCTAAAAAGTTTGCTAAGAAGGAGAATAAATAATACATTGAAAAAGCAGCAGTGTAAGCAAAGTCAGAGTTTTCCAATTTTATGTACACACATACGTACAAATAAACTCATACTATGGGTATTAGCCACCACGTATTTGGCACTTATTCTGTTATATTTGCTACACTAAGTATTGTGTATACATTATCTCCTTAATCCTTACAAAGCTCAATGGATGCTATCATTCCTATTTTACAGATAAGGTAACTGAGGAAGCAAAATGTCATCTAAGACCATATAATAAGTGACATGGTAGGAATCCTAACAAGAATTCCTTCTAAGTCTTTATCAATTGATAGTGATTATATATGCTCCACCCAGGTTCATTTTGAAATGACATACAGTAGAGCACAACAAGCATTATCTATAAGTGAAACAAATTCAGGAAGGTAATTTCTCTGATAAAGAGAAAATATGTTAATGGAATTAACATATTTTCTGAAAAAGATTAGTTAATGGAATAGTTTTCTTTGCTTCAGTTACCTGAATATATGTTATTCAATATATTTTGACCTACCCCCAAATATTGCATTAGATTTTTCTTATGTATTTTATTTTCTTAGTGAATTTTATCCCTCATTTTATTTCCCCCAAGCTCTCATAAGTCAAGATTAGTAAAATGCTAGAGAGATGAATTTGAGGGTTTTGGTCCTTTAGTAATCTCCATTTTTCAAATTATAATACAAACTCATTTGAAGTGAAGAGGAGCACTTTATCTGAAATTTTCAATAAGTGTTCTAACTAAATGTTGTCACAACAACAGCTATGCTGTACTTAACATTCAATTTCACTATCATGTACTTAATAGAGGCTGGAAAATACTGGTCACTATGTTTAAACTGTTTTTAAAAATGTAGGTGAGATTGATTGAAAGTGTATAACTGACCCTTGACAAAAAAGGAGGTTGTAAAAACTTCCCTAGAACAAAAGCTCTGATTTTTATGCAGTAGATACCAGTGGGCAAAGCATTTCCCACATAAAACCCAGCTCAGTCAAACTCAGCCATCACTCCTGTCTCAGAGGAGTAGGGAGATCCTTTTTGTTCCTGACTCATTGTGCTCACTTTTTGCAATCAGTGATTAGGGAAATTCCACTTACTAAAATGTAGTCCTTCACAACCAGTGCTGTAAGTCATAATCTAAATTATAACTGTTATGGTGATTGCTTCACACTCTGATTGCAGGCTGCACTATGAGGAGGCAGCGCTACAGGTATTAAATGATCATTCTAAAGGATTCTTCCTAAAGTGTTTGGCATGAGAGAGCAGATGTAACCCAGAATATCTTAGAATTTCTTCTGTATTTTTTAAGTATTTTTAAAATAATGCCAAGTTTTGTTTTGTTTAATTTTCCTTCATGGAAAAATAATCCTTTCATTAGGTCTTTTTGTTACCATAGAATTCAGAGTAATTATATCAAAAGCAATAATTCCAATTATAACTATAAAGATGAGTACTATTCTATAATGCATCAAGTTAGAAACAGGGTGAGGGAGACAAAAACATATTCAGTACCCAGACAATTATTTTCTCCAAATGTAATTAACTATTTATGGTCAAAAATACTTCAAAAATGAAAAATTACTCCAGTAATCCTAAGGGGAAAAAACATATTTCAGTTTTTCTCTCATTATCTTTTGACTATAGGTCTAACTGAATTAATATCTACGGATTAGAGGAAGAACAGATTTCTATTTTATGAATCGAAATTCTCACTTTGCTCAAGTAAAAATACAAGATTTTCTTCTGCTGCTTCTTTTGTTGTTTTTGTGATTTCTTTAGAAATGATGCTTCTATAAATTCACAAAATTTCAGAGTTTGGTGAGACAGTGGACATCACTGCACCCGTCTGAACTGCTACAAGACACAGGCTGTATCTTATTCATCTTTATGTGGTGGTTGATGCCTGCTCAGTGCCTGGCTCTCAGATGTTCTAAAAATTGCAGTTTTATTGAATTTGTGAATGAAGAAATTGAAACCCTAAGAAAGAAGCTCTTTATTCAAGACATTGTAACCAGTAAGGGAAAGAGCCAGAAGCAGGACCTAGATTTAAGAATATTAATTTATTGTGATTTTCTACTACAAGTTAATAGATTCTGGTAGATCTTAATATGGTAAAGCAACAATATTTTATTTTTATTACAAAGAGAATATGTACTGCTTTTAAAATACAAATGGATACCAGATAGAAACTTTAGCTGGATTCTGAAACTACCCATGGTGAGACCTACAGTGTTTACAAGTTTTCTAAAGTGGGCCTTATAACTGTAGTTTAGTGTTGCAGGGAAGTTTGAATTAAAAGATAAACCTAGTCCCTTTTGTGCTTGCCAAAGTGAAAATACTGGAAACATAATTAACTGGCTATGGGTACTTTCAGGAATTGACAAGATGATAACCAGAGGAAACGGAATTACCTCTTTGCAGAATGCTAACTAATTTCATTGAAGCTTTAATTAAAAGAACATCAAAGTACATCTTTCCTTCAAATAGAAAGCACCTGCAACATGATTTGTTTGGATTGCTAGATCTTCAATGTTACAGAAGCAATTGACTGCACTCATATGTCCATTAAAGATATTTCCTGATGAACAAATATGAAGGAATTTAAAGATGATTCATTCCTGAAAAATGAAGAAAAATGACTCATTCTTTGAAAAAGAAAATTGTTGTGGTATCTAATACAGAAATATAAAAATCATTAACCATCTTCCCTGAGATCTGCTGAGATTGGACACAATAATTTGTACTTAGTGAGAGATCATTCTGGGAAAATTACCTCAATGACACATGTTGATTATATTTTATCTTGAAATGAATACCATAAATTGCACTCTTCCATTGCTAAAAGTATGTGAATATTTCTCAATATGCTAATTTATTACAGGCAGCCTCATACACCTGCCAAAATAAAATACAATGTGCATGGTCTTATTCTATTATTAAAAAAAGCTTCTGGAATTTTTCCAAACATCTAAATCTGTCCACTGACATAGAAGTACAGCTCTTAGAAAAAAAACTAATATTTATTTAGATACAACACAGATGAGAACATGGCATGTATTAAGGACAATATTCTTACATTAACAAAAGGAGAGAGAAATGTATACAATATATTTAAAGAGTAAGGATTCTCTTGCTGATTATAAGGGAAGTGCTTTACTCTTTTAGGCTAATAAAATTATGTTGAGTTTTTCATTTCTTTAATATTTTAATTTAAGCTGTTAAAATTAAAACAAAAGTGAAATACATTTCTAAAAAGAATCAAGAGCATATTGTCATTATTTCTCATCATAAATTACCGTGACATAATGTGAAAAGAGACAGGACCTCAAATGTAATTTAAATTCTTTTAAATCCAGAAATCTGATGAACTTCAAAAATGAAAATTTTTCATCATACCAAGGACACAGAAAAATGCTATGATAGAGCAGAATACACAGAAAAGAAAGATGGGGATAGAAAAAGGGAGAAAAGAGCAAGAGATGAGATAATGTAGGTAAATCAACAAAAGCAAAGGAAATTTGAACAATAAAGCTATTTTTAAAGAATTCTAAGCACAACAATAACATCAATTTTGACTTATATATTTGAATATATCAGATGAGGATATAATGTCCCTGAATTGTTTAGACAATTAATTCATCTCTGCAGTGATATGTAATGGCATGATGAAACAAATTCTTTAAAGTAACTACAAACTCTATAATTGTATGATTTCAATAAGTTTTTATTTAGGTGGGGTGACATGGAATAAAATGCATTTTTGTCAACTCCCTTTGGTCTTTGTTCTTCTCATTAATGTATTTTCTACAGTAGATTTTATTGTATGAGATAATTATTCTTTTCAGTTTATATTGAGTTAGCTTGTATTTATTTTCCATTACTCAAAGTTATCATTCAGAGTCCTCTTCAAATTCTACTAACTTTCTTATACCTCTGCTAATGTATACTGAGTAAGTACACTTGCTTATGTAGAATATTGTGCTGCATCCTTGATTTCTCTCTTAAGTTTTTCATTATCTGAAAATTGTTTATCTCTATACACTGCACCTATCTCTGAAAAATCTTCCTCCAGTTTAGAAAAATGCTATAGATGAACCTGTTTGCAAGGCAGAAATAGAGACACAGAGGTAGAGAACAAACATATGGACACCAAGGGGGGGGGATGAATTGGGAGATTGGGATTGATATATATACACTAATATGTATAAAATAGATAACTAATGAGAACTTGCTGTATAGCACAGGGAACTCCACTTTGCTGTACAGTAGAAAATAACACAACATTGTAAGACAACTATACCCCAATAATAAATAAATAAATAAATCTTCCTCCAATACCCCATATCCAGCCATATTGATATAAGTGAAGTTTTTCTAAGATTCTAAAATTTTGTACATTTACACTCTCTATGTGAATTATTTTCTTTGCCTCCTTTCTCACGTTCTTCGTTTAAATATCTCTTACTCATCCTTCATAATAATGCCCAGTCATCAAGCCTTCCCAAATTACCCAAGTGGAGATAATTGTAGTTCCTCTGTGATTTCATAGAAGACTAATCATTCTTACTCCATAAATAGAATAGATAGTTTTCTATCCTAGAGTCAATCAATGAACACACTGTAACTTAGCCCCGTGGCTAACTTATTAGAACTTAGAGATTCTTTCTAGATTCTACTTTTTGTCCTTAAATTCTAACATGGTTTTATTGTCTTGTCCAAGCCTTTCTGACTGACCTTACAGTCAGATTATCCACCTTGCACAATCCTAACTCTACCCCAGAGAAATTTCTCAGATCCAAGCTGCTTGGCTTGTGATTGTTATTCAAGAACTTGCACTGCCTTGCTGGGACACAGTGATCCAACAGAACTTTCATCAGTAATGGAAATGTTCTGTATCTGCACTGTCCACTACAGCAGCCATTAGCTACATGTGAATATTGAGTACTGGAAATGTGACTATTGTGATCAAGAAACTGGGTTTTTATTTTTAAAAATAATATAAATTTGAATAGCCACATGTGGCTAGTGGCTACTGTATTGGGCAGCATAAGTCTAGAATTGTGGAACCGAGCTCAGGTGTTTTCCCTGGACTTAATTAATGGATTCCTTTATTTCTTGAAAAATGAAATATCAGGATATGAGAATAGAGATTAACTTTACCTATAGAATATTAGAAGGCATAAAAGAAAAAAACGCCCTTATTTTCTCATCTTCATGATAACGAGTCCCGTTGCACTTTAAACTTGCAAGCTGCATCCATTCTTCCATTCATTAATCTACCCATTCCCTCACTGATCATTTATCCAACTGATAAACATTTTAAGCTCCTACGAATGCAGGCACTGCATAATGGCAATATAAAGATGATTCCATATAATACTGTTCGGCATATGAACTGGAAAATGTTTTTCTAATCAGAAGAACATTATTCTTCTACCTCTAAAAAATTAGATATATCCTTTTCTTCAGGTGTTCCTTGTTTTCTATTTCAATACTAACTTTTCAATGCTCTGTCTATATTTAATAACAGAAAATTGTATATGCCAAATTTTTACCTTACTTTTTACTTTAAAACCTAAATATATTCCCTAAACCTCTATAACCACAGCTTTAAAATTTATGCATAAATGGCATGGATTTTTTTCCAAATCACGTCTATAGTATACATGAGCTATGTCACTCTGTGCAAGATACTTCTGCGAATTTCAGGATGTTGTATTTAGTGCAAAAATAGGATAATTAATAATAACATATATACATACTGTTTCCTGTCAACTTCTGATCTTCCTTCTAATCAATGCAATATTTTCAGTAACATGCTTTTCTGACAATCAAATGAGGTATCTAGAAAACACATCTAGCCAAGTATCAGATACGTATTAGGCAGGGGTCACCAACCCCCAGGCCGCGGACGGATAGTGGTCTGCGGCCTGTTGGGAACCAGCAGCACAGCAGAAGGTGAGTGGCCGGCAAGCTAGCAAAACTTCATCTGCCTCTCCCCATCGCTCCTCACCACTCACATTATCAGCTGAACCATCCCTCCCACCCATCCCGTCCATGGAAAGATTGTCTTCCACGAAACCGGTCCCTGGTGCCAAAAAGGTTGGGGACCACTGTTAATAGGCACTAAACCACATTACTTCTTTCTTCTTCCTCTGGCTATGTCACCAGAACATAGTACAGACAGGGGGCCAAACTGCCTGTGTTTCAAGCCACTTACCATCTGAGTCAACGTGGGTAGATTACTTCAACTCTTTTTGTATTAAATCCACATTTAACATGGGGACAATAAAAGTTCTCAGTCCATTGCGTTGTTGTAAGGATAGAATTCGTTAGCATATATAAAATCTTTAGAATCAAACCTAGCACGATATAAGCACTCAATAATTTTTAGCTACCATCATCATTATACAACTGTTTCTATCACTTGCTTCTAAACCTCAGCTTCACAGTACTAAAATGCTGTACAATGAACATGATGTATTTTTATTTTGAGAACACAAAAATTCTTAAAATATGTTACTAACCTCCCCCCCCAAAATTGTGAGAATAGTATTGGTATTTAGTGAAAAGGACATGGACTTCAGGGTCAGACCAATATAGTATTATTTGGGTAACTTTGTACAATTGACTTTACCTCTTTAATCCTCAGATTTCTTACTTCTAAAAGAAGAAGAAAATAATTGTCTTCTTCTCACAGTTATTTATCATTACATGAGAAAAGTGTGTAACAGATCTCACGTGTACTCTGTAACATAATAACTCCTCAATAAATATTATTTCTCCATCCTGCTATTTTAGGCTAGATTGACTAAATGAAGTTTGAAGATTCCAGACATACACATTAAATGGATATCAAATTCTATGTGCTTCATATTTTTAAGATAACCTATAGTCCCTAAACCGCCATGGGCAATCTGATTGTAGATACATAAATATGTGCTTAATAAATTAGGTCATCCTCTCATTTATTCTCTAACACAGGGCAAACCCCAATTATGAGACCTATGTGGTCCGAGGGATGGAGTGCTGAGTTTGGAGTTGGAAGCCATTGCCCATGTGTACTGCTTGGTTCATGGTTTTCTGGTTAAAATTCACTTATCTTTTCTTCACTTAATTCCCTCCATCTGTGAAGGAGGACCATACTTCCCCACAGGAAAATTTATAAAGTTATGGAAGATCCACAGATGAGACACATGTTCTTTCACTTGATGGACTTAAATCCTCTTCCTACTCCCACACCACGCTGGAAATCCTGGTAGTGTATCGGGGATTGGCAACACGCCCATGCGCACATAGTCAGAACCAGGGTTATAAGAGGAATCTGAACTACTTTGCTGATCCCTAAAACGACCACATTACATGCTTTGCAAATGCATTTTCTTTATTTTCCACATTTCCCACCCACAGCCTGGCAGAGTTCTAATGATTTTTCAAGGGCCAGTTTAAATGTCAACTGTTCTTTGAAGGCTTTGCCAAAACTCACTGGCTCTGCTCCAGAGACTGAATCTCTCCATCCATCTTTTTAAATTCTACAGCATTTAATTGGTGTGATTAGGATAATATAGGATATTTATCACATTTCATTACAATGAAGTTGTTTACATGACTGTCTCCCATCCTAGACAGGGAGTTCTGTGATGGCAGAAACTTTTTGTTGCTTAAATCAGAGCCTGGCATATAATAAGTATTCTCTAAATTTCACTTGAAGTTAAACCAAGGTCCTCTCCACTTCCTGACATTTCCTTAAGCTATTTTACCTCATTGAAACAAAGACTATTATTAAATGGCTATATTACTGGATAAAGACTCAGTTTTTATTTTATTATTTGCTGATAATTTGGAGCTTCAAATAATTGTCCATGCTAAACTGAAGGTCATGAAACCATTGTGGTAAAAGAAAATGCTCTTTTAATTAATAAAAACTGAGATATTCTCAATTTGCCAGGTCCATTTGAGCAAATGTGTGAATATTCACACAAACAGTAAACACATACACACGTGTGTTTCACATTCATATACATACTCACATATATGTAATTTATAGAATTAGTACAATGTAAAAGACAGAAGTTTCAAATAAAATTTTACTCATGCCTCATAATTTGATGCACATAATGGTAAGCTGACTCTACCTTTGATTAAAACAAATGAGTCAAATATTATTATTGATACAAAAAATATGAACAAATCAGTGACATTATAGTATAAAGTTTGCACAACACAAATATCAGTTCTAAAATAAATAGCCTGGGCACTTAATAGATGATTTTCAATGCATTCATTTAAGTTCTGTCTACGTTCAAGTAAAATAGCTGGTTAAATGAATAAATGAATTTGTCTCAAAAATTGTACCACATTTTTTTCCATTCATTTCTGAAAAACAGGAAACCAACCTTAAAACTGAGATTTCATAATGTTAATTGGAAGGAATAGACACAGTTTAGAAAATCGGCTGTTTAATGATCTTGGCTGTGCTGCTCTCTAATTAGTGCTGGGTCACCAATTAATTCTTTTCCAGGTGCCGAGGCTTCCTGGAAACCAACACTGGGCTGAGTTCTCTTTATCTTTTCACCTAATGCTCCAACTATATTAATGACTTTGACCTTGCTCAGACTTGGACAGCAGTTTTCTCAATTTGAAGAAAAAGTATCTTTTCCATTTATTTTAAGAAAGTAACAAATTGTAGTAAAGCCAAAAAGAGGTTCATTGTCATTCACTGTTTGTCACGTTCTTCAAAATTCACTTGAGACAGTGGTTTTCGATAACTGTCATGTTTGTATTTGCTCCACGTGTGTTTTCTACTACAACCCCTTAGACCACCTAGACTTTGTCTTGTGACTAATTTCCTTGCCTACCTTTATTTTCCCTCACTCTTTTGATCTCCTAGTTTCCTTATGTTTTTAGATTATTCAATCATACTCTTCACTAGCCCCTCTCTCAAATCTGTTTCTAAACCAATCTTCTATCTTTCATACCCAAGTTTATTTTCAAGGGAATTTTACAGTTGCTGCCTAAAGTTTTTTTTTTTTTTTTTGCAGTACGCGGGCCTCTCACTGTTGTGGCCTCTCCCGGACCGGGGCACGAACCCGTGTCCCCTGCATCGGCAGGCGGATTCTCAACCACTGAGCCACCAGGGAAGCCCTCTGCCTAAAGTTTTAATTTCATTTCTCACTTGTTCATTAATTCAGGGTTATCTACTTCTTTCTGCTATCATATAATTGATCATTTCTTCTTAAAATGTAGTCAATTAACACAACCATATTTAAAGACTTCATCACATTCAGTCTCAACAACGTTTCATGTTGTAAATTTCTCTACCTTAGCTTCCAGTCACTATCTATCTATCTGTCTGTCTATCTCCCTATGAGATTATGGACCTGGGGGTCAGGTTGATCACGTTCTACATGTCAGCTTTGCCTCTGTCTTACAGGCAAATTTTTGAAAAGTCCCTTAACCTCTCCTGGTCTCAGGTTCTTCATGAATAAAATGGGGATGAAACTATATATCACTTAGAACAGCTTCTCCACAAATTCTTTGCCAATCCTTACCATCTATTTAACTTTTTAACTGAACACAATCTGTCTCCTTGATATCCCTTAGAATAGGATGACCATATAATTAATGTCCAAATCTAAACATATTTTTAAGTTAAAGAGTGTCCTATTAACTATGTTGCTGGAACAATGTGGGTAAACCAGGCCTGTTTGTAAACTACAAAGCATAATGGGCTTATTCAAAGTGCACCCTGTGTTTTTCCACTTTTCTGCATTTGTTAGTTTTTCACCTTTCCTGGAATGCCTCTTCCCTTCCTCTGTGATAAATACATCTTTCAAATGTCTGTTGAACTCTCATCCACGAACCATACAAAAGTTCTTTCATCTTTAACCAGTCAGCATTTATCTTTCCATGTAAGTACAACCAAAGTGAAATTCACATATCATCATGCATTGCCTTTTGATATAACTTGTCATACTTCACTATTATATTTAGTGTAAATTATCTCTATCAATATATCTTTGTTTCTTCTTGAGAACATATAGTTTTTAATGGAAGTAACTTATTCTGATACTTTTTGTATATTCTTCATGGTTTCTGGCATATAGTTATCAATTAGTGTGTACTAATTAAATATTTGTTGATTGATTATTGATATATTATTATTACATTTTAGCTATGTTGGGTTAGTAGATGAGCAGAATTATTTATAAAATTATTCTACACTGTATTATTTAATGGCTTTCCAAAAGGCTAACAGTTATTTTCAGAAATACGTATATTTTTAAGAACAAAAGTAAAGGAGCACGGTGACTTTTAACCATTACCAGTTAATTCTTGACATATTAGGCCAACAAGAACATCTCCTCCCACCCCCCCAAAAAAAAAACTGAAGGAGGAAAATGAATCAGCAACACAGAGTTTAGCCACAAATGTAGATAGGTACAAGCTAATCTCTTGATAATGAAAGGGAGTAATGTGGCCTAATTTTTTGTGTTAGTTGGACAAATTTCACCTCCCCCAGAGCTCAATTATTTTCTAGCACTCTCAGAATTAATCCCACAATTAGAATGCTCATCATGGGCTAAACGGGAAGGTAAGAGTCCAAAGAACTCTCTTCCAAAATGAAAATAAAATCAAAGCAAAACTATTTTATTCTTCTATTTTAAAGATTTTCTTTGAAAACTAAAAGAAAAAGAAAAAAAATATATGGTTGCACCTATTCTCCTCTGCCTTATCCTAAAGTAACAATGTTGTGACTGGGCATAATTGTCTCATTCCAATTTGGACATGACTGTTGACAGCTTTCAATGCCCATAACTCCCCTTTCCCCTCTGCCCATCTGTGTAGTACAAGAAAGCCTGAATGCTCCTTTCTTTGGTGCCTGCAGGAAATTCAATCCAAGCAAGCCCTGACCTTTGTGTGAGAACCTTCACCCTGGCCCATCCCCTGACAATAATAAGACCCCAAAGCTGGTCCCCGTGTCCTTCTTGGCTCTCTCAAGCCATTTTCAGACCAGCTTGGAAGCCTGCTTTGCTCTCCCCCAAAAGTTCTCTGCAAACTTATGTGAGAAATAGGTCTTTTTATTGGTGCACGTGTGGCATCATCAGTCTTGACATCTAAACCAAATTTGGGTGGGGGTCCACCTTAGCTCTGCAGGATGATCAAAACACTATGGGTTAAAACTGGGGTAAAAAGTCTCTGGATTTATATAGACATATGCTACTGATGAGGATTATTTACACAGAAAACTGAAAGAAAGGGTATCTTTACCAACCTTATAGATTTTAAAGGAAGAACTGTATGTCAGTCACACTATTAATTTAGGAAAAAATTACACATTGTTTATTGTTACTAAAATGGACTTAAAGCCACACTTTGTTCTCAATACTGTATATACTTATGATATTACCAAAAGTGCTGTATTGTGGTAACTGTGTGAGAGGTAGATATTGTAGAGGTAAGGATGTAAGTTATTTGCAGATAGTATGCCCAGTTTATTAACAAACATGAAATCAGTGAATATAAAAATTCAGTGTTGGTGTTTTGATAATAATTTCATATAATTTGAATATTATTCATTTTTATCATTTGCAGCTACATAAGAAATCAGGAAAAACCACACTGTTAATGATTTTCATACCAGTAGATATCCAAGGATATTATTGTTAAAAAGAAAATTATTTACTGCATTGTATAAAGGCAAAACAAAGTGGGACCAACTATTTAAAAATAAAGAGAGGGGAATAGAAAGAGAGACAGAGAGAGAGGAAGCTGGTACTAGAGGTTTACCAATCAAATAATAATTGTGAGGGATTTTTTTATTGCAATATATGAGGAGGTTCTAGTATAAAATGTATATACAAAATATAAAAGGTCCTAATATTCAATATAACTCTGAAGATAAATTCTAGTTTCAATCAAAATTTAGTCAACTTGGAGGTATAAAATAGAATTTTAGAATTTCTAGAGTATTCAGAAATAGAAAACATAAATTTAATAGCAAGTAGAGAGATAGAATATGAAAAGAGCAATTTTAAAATACACTCTAAATGTGCACTAGGGCCCAAACATGAGGGGTTTCTATTTATTTTGTTTTCATGTCATATCAATGCCTTAGTTTTCTGGACAAATTCAAGATAAACATTTTCATACTTATTCCTAAAAGTACATAAATGTCAGTATTGACTACAAGGGTTGTTGGACCCTGAATGCTTAATTGAAACCTTCTCCTTGTCAGTTTTTGTCACACAAGGTTTCCATTATCTGAATAATGAACATGAAGTGATGATTTATTTTCCCACTCTATTATCAGCGGGTTTTGTCTTCTAATACAGTAGGGGAAAGATCTGGTAGAATGTGACAGTATCCAGAAAAAAAGACAGAACTGGTTTGATAATTCAGAAACTTCATGTACTCTGGCTCTTTTCGTCACTAATTATATTTACATAGAGAAATCACTTATTTGCATTGATCCTTAATTCATCATCTGGAGAAAGAAAATTTGATTAGATGAGCTCATAAAATCCCTTCCTTCCCCATTATACTACTTTCCTTGAAATGATCTTTTTAACTTTTAAGATTTTATGTATGACTAGCTCTCTAATGTTTCAGGATAGATTTGATTTTTCCAAACAACAAAATTAAACTAGATGTTATTAGAAGCCAAAACTTTTGCAAAGAATATCATTCACTCATTCATTTAATAAATATGTATTAAGTATATATATTGTGTTATCTCAAATTTAATGAATATAGAGCAGAACACTTGATTTCTGTCTCCTCATCTAGTCCTGCTACATAATTTTCATCAGCTCATCAAACCACAAAATCTAGCATCCACCTTACTCCTCGCTCAAGTCAAAAATCTAGGGAACAACTTTGATTATTCTTTTTCCCCACTACATCAATTTCATCAATAAATGTTTTCAGTTATATCCAGAAGCATACAGTGAATCTATCCATTCTCTTCATCATGTATTGCTTGGCATTCCATTTGGTTTCCTACTTCAAGACTTCATCCCTCCCCTCAAAAATTGTAGTAACCAGAGTCATGTTCTAAAAACGTATATCAGATATAATCACTCCCTACTTAAAGTCTGTCACTGACTTCATTCTGTACTTGAAATACATTCTGACTCCTTATCTTCTTTACAAAGTCCTATAGACTTAGACTCTATCTTTTTTCCAACCTTACCAATAGCAGTCTTTTCATCAACCATGTTTTATTTATGCCACTGACTAGCTATTTATTCAATTGTGAAACTTCTTTTTTTGACCTTATAATTTTTGCATCAACTGTGGCCTGTTCCTAGAATATTTTTCCTCCTAATTTTCACATTGCTGGTGCTTTCAAGGCATCCATGTCTTCATTTAAATGTCATTTTTCTTTTTTTTAATTAAAAATTTCTTTTTGCCATCTACAGTGTAATAGCTACAGTCCAACATGTTTAAGGTTAATCTGTATTATTAAAAATTTCTCCATCATTTTCTCTGATAGGCAAGCCCTGACCACCAATCCCAAGTAGTCATCCAGATGTACACTATAATATCACCTGTTTTAATTATTTGCATGGCACTTGTTTCTATGGAGATATTTTCTTCTTTAATTGTAAATTGTCCCTTTGTCTTCTATTGGAATATACATATTATGCAAACTAGCAACATGTCACTCTTGTTTAAAGTGATGATTCAATATACATATACATTATGAACAAATTCTCCCATCAAGTTAATTAATACATCCATTAGCTCACATACTTATATTTTGTTTGTTCATTTGGTGAGAACATTTAAGTTCTATTCTCTTAGCAGAGTTTAATTATACAATACAGTGTTATCAACTATCATCACCAGGTCATTCATTAGATCCTCAGAACTTATTGTTTTATAACTGAAGGATTGTACCCTTTTACCAACATCTCCCTATTTCTCCCACCCACCAGCCTGTGGCAAACACTTTTCTACATGGATCACTTTCTTAATTTCCCTTTTTGATAGTTAATTGTTGGTGTATAGAAACACGACTGATTTTTGTATATTGATTTTGTATAATGAATTAGAGTAACTCTGAGAATCTGATTAGTTTAGTTACTGTGCCTCCCAAAATTATTCAATATTATCAATATCCATGGTTTTCAACAATATTTTTTAGATTCTTTTAAGTTTATTAATTAGTTCATAGAGAATGAATATTAACTGTAAAGCTGTGGCATTGCCAAGTACTGTTGGCATGACTCTGAGAACCAAAGTCAGATAAATTTTTTGAGCTTAGAATCCTTGTTCATGGAAATGAGAATTAAATTTCCTTTCATGGGTATCACTGTGCTGATTTAATAAGATAATGCAAGCAATAGCACGTTAGTCATTTATGTACTACACAAATTTTAATAGCATTTACACTCAGGTCTTTATAGTGGCAGATAGGGTCCTTTGTTTCTATCCATCTTGTGAGGTATCATCTCCTAGAACTATTCAAAAAAGACCTTCCCCATATCCTCAAAATAACAGTGTCTGTCACAGCCTCACTTAAAGCTGACCATTTGTAGATTTCAACTACTATTTTTCTCTCTGGATGACAATATTAATATTTTCACATACTATTCTGATTTTTTTGTTGAATTTATAAGATGGTGAAGTTTGGGCAACATCTATGTCATATAGGATTGGCATGATGCAAATTTGGTGAGTCATATTTATACAGCCATATGAATAGAGGTTAAAAAATATATACCTTCTTTATTTCCCTATATTTCTCAACTTAGCCTAGCACAAAAATCCCTTCTTGCACTCAGCAGCTGCAATCCTAAGCTTAACATTTCAAGTAACTCAGTTACAACCAGTTTAAAATAGTCTCTTTTGATAACTACTTACCTCAGTTCTAGATTTCCTGCTCTTCTTTCTTTTATCTTTTCTCTAAGTTGTAACTGAGTTGAGTTAGGGTGCCAATCTAAGTATCATTATGGCATTCTGAATTTAGGAGGTAGTTCTCATACGTGGAAGTTCTTTCCCCTTACTGAGTGTTATTTCCTGATAGGTGTCCTTGGGCCCACGATGTCTTCTATGTCTAGTTTACACACATTGTTTTTTCATATTTTCAAACATGAATCCTCATCTGACCTGCCATACCACTCAGGCACTTTTACATTATTTGCTGTAGGTGTGGGGGGCACTCAGAATACTTTGGCTGTGTTCTCCTCATCAAGGTGAATTGTAAGGGACTCTGGGGAAGTCTCCATAGAGGCATTTGTCTGCCCCATCTCCAACCATAAAAGATTTCAGGAACCATATTTATGGAGCCATGCTGGAGAAGATAGTTTTCTTAATATTTCTATGTTCCAGGCTATAATTTGGGAAGCTAAGCAATCATCCTTTCTTCTCTGAGAAGCTTTTATTATTTACCACATACTGAGGAAGTTAGCCCAAGAGAGAAAATTGAAGAGCTACACATGTTCAGGAAACATCCAGCACCTTAACATTAATCAGATATCTATCACATATCTTCTGATTTTTCTCTCTTGTATTACTATGTGATTAAACTCTCACTTTGTGGCAGAAAAACAATAACTCATATCAATATGCATGTTTCTCTATTACATGCCTTATGGAATAAAATCTATACTTTTAGTCTCGTTCAGTCTTTGACTTCCAACAGTTAAGGGCAACTTAGAATTGTAAAATATTCTCTCTAATACATTCCTGCCTGCTGAAACTGAAGGCTATGGATTTCAACACAATTGATTCTACTGTAGATACCTATAACATTGATATGAACTCAAACTTCAAGAATATTTATCTCCATCCCATTCTTCAATTAATTAGAAAAGAAATTCCTAACACTGTCACTTCTTGAGGATAGTATAAAAGAGTATGATTAACAAATTACAGACCTTGTTTCAAATCCTTCCCATTAGCTGTTTCTATAAATAAGGATTTTATTGCAATACAGTCATGAATATATGTATGGTCCATGACTGCTTTCATGCTACCTTGGCCAAGTTAGCTATTTGTCACAGAGAACATATGGAATGGAGAGCCTAAAATATTTACTATCAGACCCTCTCAAGGAAAAGTTTGTTGGCTGATGTTAAAAGCTTAGTTTATGGCAGAAGGGGAAAGGCAGCACATTGAAAGGAGGCCTTCTGGTGTGTGGAGTTAGGAAGTTTGGAACCAAGTGGCTGACAGTGTCTTGGTGCTCCAGCTGGGGGTAAGGCTTCTTCCTCTGAATTGGGAGAGCTGAGTTCAGGATATTGGCCCACCAGAGACTTCCTGGCTCCAGGTAATATCAAAAGGTGAAAACTTTCCAGAGATCACCATCACAAAGCTAAGACCCAGCTCTGCTCATGACTAGCAAGCTACAGTGCTGGACACCCTATGCTAAACAACTAGCAAGACAAGAACACAACCCCACACATAAGCAGAGAGGCTGCCTAAAATAATAATAAGGTCATGGACATGCCAAAACACACCACCAGAAACAGTCCTGCCCACCAGAAAGACAAGATCCACCCTCATCCACTAGATCGCAGGTACCAGTCCCCTCAACCAGGAAGACTACACAACACACTGAACCAACCTTACCCACTGGGGGCAGACACCAAACACAATAGAAACTATGAACCTGGAGGCTGCAAAATGGAGACCCCAAACACAGTAAGTTAAGCAAAATGGAAAGACAGATAAACACAGCAGATGAAGGAGCAAGGTAAAAATACACCAGACCAAACAAACGAAGAGGAAATAGGCAGTCTACCTGAAAAAGAATTCAGAGTAATGATAGTGAAGATGATCCAAAATCTTGGAAATAGAAAGGAGAAAATACAAGAAACCTTTAACAAAGACCTAGAAGAACTAAAGAGCAAACAAAAAATGATGAACAACACAATAAAAGAAATTTAAAATTCTCTAGAAGGAACCAATAGCAGAAGAACAGAGAAGTGACCTGGAAGATAAAATAGTGGAAATAACTACTGAAGAGCAGAATAAAGAAAAAAGAATGAAAAGAATTGAAGACAGTCCTAGAGACCTCTGGGACAATATTAAATACACCAACATTTGAATTATAGGGGTCCCAGAAGAATAAGAGAAAGAGAAAGGGACAGAGAAAATAATTCAAGAGATTATAGTTGAAAACTTCCCTAATATGGGAAAGGAAATAGTCAATCAAATCCAGGAAGTTCAGAGAGTCCATAAAGGATAAATCCAAGGAGAAACAAGACAAGACACTTATTAATCAAACTATCAAAACTTAAATACAAAGAAAAAATATTAAAAGCAGAAAGGGGAAAAAAAACAAATAACATACCAGGGAATCCCCATAAGGTTAAAAGCTGATCATTCAGCAGAAACTCTGAGAGCCAGGAGGGAGTGGCAGGACATATTTAAAGTAATGAAAAGGAAAAGCTTACAAACAAGATTACTCTACCCAGCAAGGATATCATTCAGGTTCAACAGAAAAATTAAAACCTTTACAGACAAGCAAAAGCTAAGAGAATTCAGCACCACCAAACCAGCTTTAAAGCAAATGCTAAAGGAACTTCTCTAGGCAGGAAATACAGGAGAAGGAAAATACCTACAATAACAAAGCCAAAACAATTAAGAGAAAGGTAATAGGAACATATATATTGATAATTAAATGTAAATGGATTAAATGCTCCCATCAAAAGACCTAGACTGGCTGAATGGACACATAAGACCCATATATGTGCTGTCTGCAAGAGACCAACTTCAGACCTAGGTACACATACAGACTGAAAATGAGGGGATGGAAAAAGACATTCCATGTAAATGGAAAACAAAAGAAAGCTGGAGAGGCAATACTCATACCAGACAAAATAGAGTTTAAAATAAACACTATTACAAGAGACAAAGAAGGACATTACGTATTGATCAAGGGATCGATAAAAGAAGAAGATATAAAAATTGTAAATATTTATGCACCCAACATAGGAACACCTGAATACATAAGGCAAATACTAACAGCCATAAAGGGGAAATCGACAGCAGCACAACAATAGTAGGGTATTTTAACACCTCACTTTCACCAGTGGACAGATCATCCAAAATGGAAATAAATAAGGAAACACAAGATTTAAATGATACATTAAACAAGATGGACTTAATTGATAATTATAGGACATTCCATCCAAAAGCAACAGAAAACACTTTCTTCTCAAGTGCTCATAGAACATTCTCCAGGATAGATCATATCTTGGGTCACAAATCAAGCCTTGGTAATTTTAAGAAAATTGAAATTTTATCAAGTATCATTTCCAACCACAATGCTATGAGACTAGATATCAATTACAGGAAAAAAATCTGTAAAACATACAAACACATGGAGGCTAAACAATGCACTACTAAATAACCAAGACATCACTGAAGAAATCAAACAGGAAACCAAAATAAACCTAGCAACAAATGACAATGAAAACATGGTGACCCAAAACCTATGGGATGCAGCAAAAGCTGTTCTAAGAGGGAAGTTTATAGCAATACAAGCCTACCTCAAAGACCAAGAAACATCTCAAATAAACAACCTAACCTTACACATAAAGCAGTTAGAGAAAGAAGAAAAATAAAACCCAAAGTTAGCAAAGGAAAGAAAGCATAAAGGTCAGATCAGAAATAAATGAAAAAGAAATGAAGGAAACAATAGCAAAGATCAATAAAACTAAAATCTTGTTCTTTGAGAAGATAAACAAAATTGATAAACCATTAGTCAGATTCATCAAGAAAAAAAAAAGGAAGAAGCCTCAGATCAATAGAATTACAAATGTAAAAGGAGAAGTAATGACTGACACTGCAGAAACACAAAGGATCATGAGAGATTACCACAAGCAACTATATGCCAATAAAATGTACAAGGTGGAAGAAATGGACACATTCTTATAAAAGCACAACCTTCTGATACTAAACAAGGAGGAAATAGAAAATATGAACAGACCAATCACAAGCACTGAAATTGGTACTGTGATTAAAAATATTTCAACAAACAAAAGCCCAGGACCAGATGGCTTCACAGGCAAACTCTGTCAAAGATTTAGAGAAGAACTAACACCTATCCTTCTCAAACTCTTCCAACAATATAGCAGAGGGAGGAACACTCCCAAACTCATTCTATGAAGCCACCATCACCCTGATACCAAAACCAGACAAAGATGTCACAAAAAAAGAAAACCACAGATCAATATCACTGATGACCATAGATGCAAAAATCCTCAACACAATACTAGCAAATGGAATCCAACAGCACATTAAAAAGATCATACACCATGATCAAGTGGGGTTTATCCCAGGAATGCAAGGATTCTTCAATATACACAAATCAATCAATGGGAAAAACCATAGTAACAAATTAAAGGAGAAAAAACATATGATCATCTCAAAAGATGCAGAAAAGCTTTTGACAAAACTCAACACCCACTTATAATAAGAACTCTCCGGAAATTAGGCATAGAGGGAAATTACCTGAAAGTAATAAAGATCATATATGACAAACCCACAGCCAACATCGTTCTCAATGGTGAAAAAATGAAACCATTTCCTCTAAGATCAGGAAAAAGACAAGGTTGTGCACTCTCACCACTATTATTCAACATGTTTTGGATGTTTTAGCCACAGCAATTAGAGAAGAAAAAGAAAAAAAAAAAGGAATCCAAATTGGAAAAGAAGAAGTAAAACTGTCACTGTTTGCAGATGACATGATACTATACATACAGAATCCTAAAGATGCTACCAGAAAACTGCTAAAGCTAATCAATGAATTTGGTAAAGTAGCAGGATAAAAAGTTAATGCACAGAAATCTCTTGCATTCCTATACAGTAATGATGAAAAATCTGAAGGAGAAATTGATGAACTACTCCCATTTACCATTGCAACAAAAAGAATAAAATACCTAGGAATAAGCCCATCTAGGGAGACAAAAGACCTGTATGCAGAAAACTATAAGACACTGATGAAAGAAATTAAAGATGATACAAAAAGATGGAGAGATATACCATGTTCCTGGTTTGGAAGAATCAACATAGAAAGTGACTACACAAAATAATCTACAGATTCAATGCAATCCCTAACAAACTACCAATGGCATTCTAGAACAAAAATTTTCACAATTTGTATGGAATCACAAAAGACCCTGAATAGCCAAAGCAATATTGAGAAAGAAAAACAGAGCTGAATGCATCAGGCTCCTGGACTTCAGTCTATACTACAAAGCTACAGTAACCACGACAGTATGATACTGACACAAAAACTGAAATATAGATCAATGGCACAGGATGGAAAGCCCAGAGATAAACCCACACACATATGGTCAACTAATCTTTGACAAAGGAGGCAAGGATATACAAGGATAAAAGACAGTCTCTTCAATAGTGGTGCTGGGAAAACTAGACAGCTACATGGAAAAGAATGAAATTAGAGCACTCCCTAACACCATACACAAAAAGAAATTCAAAATGGATTAAAGACCTAAATGTAAGGCCAGACACTATAACACTCTTGGAGGAAAACGTAGGCAGAAGAGTCTTTGACATAAATCACAGCAAGATCCTTTTTGACCCACCTCCTAGAGAAATGGAAATAAAAAGAAAAATAAACAAAGCAGACCTAATGAAACTTAAAAGCTTTTGCACAGCAAAGGAAACTATAAGTTAGATGAACAGACAACCCTCAGAATGGGAGAAAATATTTGCAAATGAAACATCTGACAAAGGTTTAAACTCCAATATTTACAAGCACCTCATGCAGCTCAATATCCAAAAAACAAAAAACCAACCCAATCTAAAAATGGGCAGAAGACCTAAATAGACATTTCTCCAATGAAGATTTACAGTTTGCCAACAAACACATGAAAGGATGCTCAACATCACTAATCATTAAAGAAATGCAAATCAAAACTAAAATGAGGTATCAGCACACACCAGTCAGAATGGCAGTCATCAAAAAATCTACAAACAATAAATTCTGAAAAGGGTGTGGAGAAAAGGGAACCCTCTTGCACTGTTGGTAGGAATGTAAATTGATACAGCCACTATGGAGAACAGTATGGCAGTTCCTTTAAAAACTAGAAATAAAACTAACATATGACCCAGCAATCCCACTACTGGGTATATAACCTGAGAAAACCATAATTCAAAAACTGTCAGGTACCACAATGTTCATTGCAGCACTATTTACAATAGCAGGACATGGAAGCAACCTACGTGTCCATCGACAGATGAATGGACAAAGAAGATGTGGCCCATATATACAATGGAATGTTACTCAGCCATAAAAATAAATGAAATTGAGTTATTAGTAGTGAGGTGGATGGACCTAGAGACTGTCATACGGAGTGAAATAAGTCAAAGAGAAAAACAAATACCTTATGTTAACACATATATATGGAATCTAAAAAAAAAAGGAAAAAGGTTCTGAAGAAACTAGGGGCAGGACAGAAATAAAGATGCAGACGTAGAGAATGGACTTGAGGACAAGGGGATGGGGAAGTGTAAGCTGGGATGAAGTGAGAGAGTGGCATGGACATATATATACTACAAAATGTAAAACAGATAGCTAGTGGGAAGCAGCCACATAGCACAGGGAGATCAGCTCGGTGCTTTGTGATCACCTAGAGGGGTTGGATAGGGAGGGTTGGTGGGAGACACAAGAGGGAGGAGATATGGGGATATATGTATACTTATAGCTGATTCACTTTGTTATAAAGCAGAAACTAACACACAAGGAAATTGCTTGTAAAGCAATTTTACTGCAATAAAAATGTTTTTAAAAAGCTTAGCTTTATATCAAAATACAACACGACTGTATCAATTAAAACTACTTCTTGCTTTTTGTTATTTTCAACAGCTTAATTTTAATAGTACTTGTCACATCTTTTTCCTTCCCATTCAGTAAGTGAATTCCTAAGTGAGAGCTTCAAAGTTGTAATCAGGAGACTTGGAATATACAAGAGGGATTAAGGTTCACTGGGTCATACCATGTCCCAGATATTGTGATATGAGAGTTAAATGTTAGCTCTATTAATCTGGGTTCTCATCTCATATTTGTCAGATGTACCTCATCAGAAAAACTGTGTCACAAAATATACTAATTTCTATAGGGTCCCTTCCCCATTCTCAGGCTTTCACACTCATACAGGGTCAATTCATGAGCAGACACCTCACCATAGCAATAGCTAAATCTGACATAAAAATTGTACTGCATTAGGTGTAATGTGATTTGTTATTTTTGTATTTTTTCTGTTTAAAATATCTCCATTGTGTGAAAATATTTTGACATTAATAGTTTTTCAGAGTAAATAGAATTATGGCTTTTGGGCATTTTTTTCCTCCTAAGGGAGGGGGCAGAATTACTATGTATCCACAACGTTGTTAGTATTTTTGTCTGTGTTGTTTTTCACATTATGTATAAAACTTGAAATTCTGACAGATTTTCCATCCAAGGTCACTTCCAGCATTAAAGTTCAGTGATTTTTAAAAATGGAACTTTTTAGAGAAGCCAGATGTTTGAGCAGTCCTGTTTATTCATTAGCAACTAAAAAAGAAATATTTGGTATTATCCACTTCACTCTTATTTTGGGGCATTCTGTTGCTATAAAGACAAATGACAGAGCAATTTTTCTAGGATGGGAGAAATTAGGACTTTTTGATGAATCCACATTTTCAGTATAGGTTTCTCCCTTATATTTTTAAAATGAGTATCTAAGTTTAGTCATTTTTATCTATGAGGGTTTTTTTTTTCTTTTACAATGTACTTATGTAAATGAACTTATCATCATCATTTGAAGTTTATTACCTTCAAAGTCTTCCATACTACTTACAGGTGTTTTTTATCAGTTGAGTGATCATGGATCAGTAAGTTGATTCAAGGAGAACATATCTGTAAATGATCTAGGCACTTTGAGATTTGCTCACAAGTAATTTCTCAGCACATTATCCATAATGTTCAGGAAAAAAAAAAAAAGTCTTTTTGACTTTAGACACTCTAAGAAAAATAAGAAAAATATTTTTAAAATAAAAGGAAGAGGAAGTAAGAAAGATAAGGTAAAATTGGGATCACTTGTTTCTAAAGAATGTATATATATATAGACACATACATATATATACATATCACTATTGGGCTGTTGTTTCATTGACTATTGTAAACAATGGTTCTTAGAGTGAGAAAACATACACTTCATTCTCCCATCTTTAATATCTTCTTTACAACTTTCCTGATAAGAAATAACTAAATTGGCTCAAAAATTCCAGTACCTGGGAACCACTTATAGAACAACTCCTCCATTACTATACATTTCTTAAAGTGAGTCTTAATATTGTTCTAAGAATTTGGCATCTAACAATGTATCCCAGTTTCCTGTATATATTTTTTAACGTGAAAAAAGAACATTTCTATTCCTTCCTGTGCATGACAGCCTTGCAAATATTGAAAACTAGTATTATGTTTCCTCTTAGTCTTTATTGCCCTAGCTAAAAACTCTATGCTGATACAACATGGTTTGTAAATCCCTCACGTATTCTGTTTGGCCTCCTTGGTACACATCAATTTTGTAATGTATTCCTTAATATGGACACATTGCTGTATGTAATGCTGTCCACATGTTCGGTCTGTAAAAATTCACAGTAAAATTTTTACAATATTCTAGATTTCCTTCAGCTTTAATCTTTGTATTCAAAGGAGGCATATCTACAAATCTATTTTCGACAATACTGTATCACAAGTCTATATTCACATCTCATTAAAGGTGTAGGTCAAAGAAAATATTTACCTCTATAAACTCTGTATAGAATGCAAACTTAGGGCTTCCCTGGTGGCGCAGTGGTTGAGAATCCGCCTGCCGATGCAGGAGACACGGGTTCGTGCCCTGGTCCGGGAAGATCCCACATGCCGCGAAGCAACTAAGCCCGTGAGCCATGGCCGCTGAGCCTGTGCGTCCGGAGCCTGTGCTCCGCAACGGGAGAGGCCACAACAGTGAGAGGCCCGCATACTGAAAAAAAAAAAAAAAAAAAAGAATGCAAACTTAAATTAGATTAAATATTTAAAAGTTGTTTATTTCATTAAGATTTTGATTCCAAAAGGACAACTAGAACTGGGTGATTTTGTTTCTCTATAATTTCTCAGGTTTTTTTTTTTTTTTTACCCATGTTCTATTTTAAACAGACTATCTTTACTTCACAGGAAAGATGATCACCCAAAGCTCAAAATTAAGTAGTTACAATCTCAAAAGAAGGAAGACCTTAACTCCGAATGTTCATAGAGATCACTGAAATTAAATTTTGATTGGCTCTGCTTAGATCATGTGTCTACACTATAATCACCCATTTATTCATGGGAAAGTTTTGATTGAGTAACACTGATCTCACACCCACATATAGGCTGGAGTCATTGGGGACATTTGATTGATAATCCAGTAGATGGAAAAGTCTTGCTCTAAAAGTAAAAGATGTTTTGCAGACCAAAACCTAACAGAAGACCATTGTATTCATTTTACTTCATTTGGTACTAATGGACAATACTTACAAATCATTCCATAGATCTTCATTAACTCAAATTAATATCAATCTGCATATATATCACACTAAGGCCTAATTATCACAATAAGGGAAAAGCAACTATGATCAGAAATTAAGTAGAAACCAATAGAGATTCATTCTGTTATTGTTATATGCACATTTGTGTTACCTACTCTAACACAATTTTTAACTGTTAAAATTAAAGGCTGCTTAGTCAATGTAAGTAGTGCCTTTTATTGATAGTAATATGTTCCCAATTTTAAAATTTCAATCATGCATGTTATTCATTTATGTATTCTTCACTTAACAAATATTTGTTGAGTTCTTACTCTTTACTTGGCACTTTTCCAGGACTTGGAATGTAATATTGAACAATTCCTGCCGGACCCTGACATGATGGAGTTTAGGTACAATGTGGTCCACAAATCTTAAGTAATGTTTTATTTGGACTCAGTTGTCATAAAGACCATAAAGTAAAAACATACTATAGGGTGCTAGGCTGGTAAAGAGAGTGAAGACTAACATATACTGTGAAATCAGAGAAGACTTTTTGGAGAAATTAGGTAGGTTTAAGAATAAAAGTAACTATGTAAAAATATATCTCTGTCTGCATGTGTTGGTGTTGGATGAAGAGCAAGAAAGAGAAAAAGCAGTGGTTAAATTCAGTAGGAAGGCCTGAAGAGGGTGTGGGTACATGACACTATAGAAAGTCCAGAGAGAGAAGTAACATAGGAAACAAGAGTGAGGGAAAAAACAGACTACATAGGTCTTTTAAGGGATTTTTCACTTTTTCCTAAGAGCAATGAAAAGCCATTTAATTGCTTGAATCGGGGGAGTGATGTGGAGAGCTTTGTGGTTTTAAACAGTCACAATGTTTGTGCGCGGGGAATGCTTTAGGATACCCAGTAGAAGGCTATTATGCTAGTCCTTTAGCGACTGACGCTTAAAATACAATGGTGGCAGTGGAGTTAAAGGTCTGAGACACACAAATAACTAGTCTGAGACCATTTTGAAAGTAGGATCATCAAGACTTAGTGATTGCCTGCTTTTATGTGTACATACAAATGTAATTCACTCAACCTAATGGTAATGATAATGAACATGTTTTAAGATAAAAGTAGTTGATTATGGTATTTATTATATTATCTGAGGAGCCTAATAAGTTGCTGATCTGAATTCTTTCATGGACAAGAATTTTTCAAATTAATTTCTTCTCTTTGAGAATAATAATTTATTTTGTGGCTTCAATAAATACAATATTTTTAGAGCCAAGAATCTATAAAATATTTTTAAATGTAACAACCACCATTCTGTCTCACTGGCTTACTGAAAATCCAAAGAAAACACAAAATTGCCCAGAGTAAAGGAATAAGAAAAATTATAAGAAGGAGAAAGACAGTTGATAAACATGAACAGCAGAACAAGGACACCCAGAGGGAACTTGCAGTCTATACAATTTTGGGTCTTACCTAAATGTGAAATATCCAAGGAGACAACTCTATGTACAGGAGAAAAAGGTATCCAAGCATTCCTGACTCTTAAATTTGCACTGACCTCTTTTAAATGCTTCACGGTTCACACTTATTCTTCTCTCACTGAAAATGCCTGATTATTCAGCAGCAGCTCCACAAGCAATGACTTCCTTGAGGTTATTTCTCTTTTTCTTTCTGTGCGAGTACATAATAATAGTGGCATATTGAGAACTTATACATGAGAACATGACATGTCTTGTTCAAGTGCTTTACTTGTATTAATTCATTTAATCTTTTCAGCAACGCTTTGAGGTGGTTACCCTGCTGTCACGACTTTACCTATTGTGGCACAATCAGGTCACCACATTTCCCCCGAGGTCACCAAATTAGTAAATGGTAAAGCTGTGATCTGATCATACATCATTTGGCTTCAGAGTCCAAGCAGTTGATCACTTGCTCTTCTAACCCCAATATAGCAGATACAGTAACAATAGCTACAGTTCATGGAGTACTCTTTATGCCAGGTGCTCATGGTTTAAAAAAAATGTATCTTGATTCCTGCAAAAAAACCAATCTAGGCAACACTTTTAAAGGTAGATATTATTTCCCAATTTTCAGACAAAGACTTGGTGGCTCAGGGACCTTTATCTGTTTGATGTGGGCTACACAACCAGTAAAAAGCATAGTCAAACTCTATAGTCAGATATGTCTGAATACAAAAACTATCCTCTTTTAACAAGAAGAAAACTCAGATACTAGTTTTAGCTCTATCACTGACAATATGCTCATAAACATCACTTAATCTCTCTAGCTTCAGTTCACTCAACGGTAAAATAAAAGTGATTCTCAAACTTGAGTAGTCTTAGGATGCCCTTGGAATATTTGCTATAAATGTAGATTTTCCAGTCATTCGTAAAGAACTTGATCAAGCAGATTTAGGGTGAGGGTCCAATTGCTTGCGTTTTGAGCGATAATCCTTAGAGATTCTGGTTCATGTGATATGTGGACCATGCTTTTGGCTGACCTCACCTTGAAACAGTTATTAAGCAAATGCTACTTTTGCTTTGCTGTGTTATGACTTTGAAACTCAACAATCCTACAGTAACCCATATGGCACCTAGACCACCTGGACACTTAAAAATGTAAGAATAATTGATTTAGAATCTAATTACATGAACTATTGGAGTCGGAAGGAGAGCCCTTCTGAATTCCACAGATCATGGAATGGGTTAAGCTCTCTCTTCAGAATATCTTCATATTTACAAAGCACTTGTGCTATCATGATCCAGGTTCTATGTTTGTATAGGTTGTTTCTGTTAATTTTCCATGTGACATTCAAGGGTCACATATAGAATTGAAACTCCTGGTGTGGGCTCTGCTTTCTCTTCCCAATTTCTGCATTGCTGCCCTGCAGCTAAAATGATTCCATCCCCTGACTTCAATAACTATAATTCCTAAGCCAGCTTCATTTTCTTCATAGCATTTTTACTATCTAAAATTAGTGTATTTGTTCTTTTCAGATATTATCTTTTTCCTTCATTAGAAATTAAGTTCTACAAAAGTAGGGACTTTGATTAGTTCACCACTTATTACCAATATCTATTACAGTGCTTACTATCAGATGGTTACTAAATATTTGGTTAATGAGTGAATATTATTTATATTTTTCTAGATTCTACTCACATAACATCAGAATTACTGCCACAGTGGGTCTTCCTCCCTCTGTGGGCTACAGATGAGTATAATCATTCCTCTACAATTCACTCAGTATATTTTTTCATACTACAATCTTCCTTAAATATCATTTCATCCACACATTTGTAATGATCAAATCTAGTCTCCCCTATACTAGGTGTAATTTTCTCTCTTACTCTCAGTTATTAGACACCTAACTACTAACAATTTCTCTTAAGCCAGGATCACCTTGTCACTATTCTGGGAACACAGCCAATTCCTTCCTATAATTTGGGCTTTCCCATTTGTACCTTCATTTTGCCACATTCTTCTTGCTCTTCAAAATCTAGCTGAAGTTTCATCTTTTTGAAGACAGTTTCACTGACTGTTATATTAAACTATATTTTGTTTTGTGTTATTTTTCTCTCCTGACCTAGTCACAACCTTTTTGAAGACAGAGTCCTTATGTACTCTACAGTGGTATTTTTTTTAATCTGCTGCTCCTAGATCTCAATATTTTTGATGATACAGAATAAAATAGCACAATAGAGTAGTAGAAAGCAAAGACAGAATAAGAGTGTTTCACAAATATCAACCTGTGTTTGGTTTCTTGAAACTTTCTGTCTGTTGAAATGTGTGCATGTATGCCAGTTCACAATATAAGACATATTTCTTAAGTGTGGATTTTAGTTTAAAAGTTTGAAAGCTCCTGTTCTATAGAACCAAACACAGCATTGATCACATTATAGAAAAATTAGTAAGCACCTGCCACGTGATTGGTTGAAATGATTCCCAATTAATATCTACAATTAATGGTAGGAAGTCAGGTCCAGCATTAGGCAAAATAATCATATTGGAGCTAAAGCAGTGTACTAAAGTATGATTTATTTATTTAACAATTGCAATGGAGGAATTTAGATTATAAATGTAATATGACTCACTTAGTATCACTTAAACTTTCCATTATTCTAGTTTTTAAATTTAATCTCCTCTCTAATGAAAAATCAACTCCAGGTTGTATACTTGGCAAGAACAGGAAAACTAATGGGCTTGTGTTATTTTTTTAAGCACTAAGTAAGAAAGGCAGTTAAAGTTGCCTTGATATGTTTTAGTTTAATGAACTTAAGACTTTGGAACTTGATTTAACTTCACTATAAACACCTGAATTTTAAATCTAATACTTCTCTCCATGGGATTTTCTATAATCTAGGAAGAAGAATAAAGGTTTCGAGCTTTTAGTGTTGGTATAAAAAGTGCCAGATTTCAGAAACCAGTCGCCATGGAGTCTGAATTAAATGGAATCAGTTTATAATGAAATCCGTATCATGCATGTTTCATTGGTTTATATTTCTGCATCAACTTTTGAATGAAGCAGAAAAAATGGGAAGAGGATAAGGGCAGGTCTTTATTAACTAATTTTCAGTAATATATGGATAAATATGGAGTTGTATGAATCAGTGGCAAACTTCTCTGAAATTCCATGAGCGAATGAATTTTATCACTGCAGAATTCTGTCACATTTTTCTATCCAAAGCCTTTTTCAGCATTTTTTAAATGATAGTATCTACTGATAATTTCCTTGCCTAATGTCAACATTTTTAAAAAGAAGGAAAAAAGAGAGGGTTTTATTTGTCTTTTTTGTTTGTTTGTTTTGTTTTGCTTTGCTTTAGAGAGTGAAAAGGAAAGTCAAGGCAACATGGAGCACATACAAATATTGCAAATACAGCAGAAATGAACTTTTGAGGGTAATAATAACTTGTAAAATAATCAGGGTTTTAAAGTCTACCAAGTCGGGCTTGAGAGGAAGTGAGATTAAGCAGGAGTAGTGAGGGTATCCACAGCCAGCCCAAGGGTTTTAGATAATTAGGCATGACTAAACACGGGGAAGAAAAAAGGTACACGAATCTCAGATTATATTTCACTTGGGAATCTGAGAGTCATAAAACCTTTGCATTTTAAAGCTGGAAGGGACTTAATTCAACACTCTCATTTCACAGAAGAGGAAATTGAATTGTGTTCTGCTAAGTTATACAGTATGTATTCCATGTTTGCAAAAATTGCAAGCAGCTTTTCAGAACCAGGTTTACACACTAGATAAAATATATATTGGTCTTCCTCTCTGACCCCCTCTTCCACTGCTTACTCTGAAAACTCTCTTTATCCTTCGTCTCCAATTACTTTCTATTATTATTTCTTTTATTTTATTCAATAACACACTAAGTGTATTCAAATTTTCAAGTGAAGTACTGGGCATTGGAAGTATGGGTTCCTCACCAAGTTCACGATCAGATAGGTGAATAAGATGATACAAGAAACAATAACAATGCAGGAATGTAAGTTAAATACAAGGGGATTAATGTGTGATTCTATGATTTTCCATTAAACTGCCAACTCAGCCATTCTCTAGACATATGGAGAATGTGATGTTGAAGTTGAATCTTAAAACATTAGTAGAAGTGAGTCAGATTTTTATAAAGAATGTGCAATGGAATAAGTGTTTTATTTCTATTAACATATATGTGCAGAGGTCAGGGGAGGAGGGAGACTGTTATGTAGGTACTGATTTAACTACAATAATCTGAATGAAGTCTATCTTACTCAACAGACTTGTTATTCTCTGTATTTACTCACATTCTGCCTCCTGATCCAAATACCACCTATTTGCTGATGACACTCCAAGTTATAACATTAACCTGTACTTTTTCCTTAAACTTCAGACTTGTGTATATGCAATTGCTTACTCAACATCTCTATTTAGAAGTCTAACAGGCACTTTAAATATAATACATCCAAAAATAGGATCTGTGATTCTCTTCCAAGCCATTACTTACTGGGAATTCTCCACATCTAGTTGCTGAAGTAAAAACCTTAGAGTCAGCCTAACTCCTTTCTCCTTCAATCCATATTTTCTCAAAGAATCTCACTTACCTTTTACCATCACTGCTGCAATTATTGTAGTCCAAGCCAAGGACAGCAGCTTCCTAGTAGGTTTCTCTGTGTCCAGTCTTTTCCCTTCTAATCTATTATCATCACAGCAGCCAGATAGAGCCCATGAAAAGATGAGTTTCTGTGCCATTCCTTTGCTCAAAATGTTTGAAAAGCATTTCATATCACCTAGAGTAAACACCACAGTTATTACTATAACCATATGGCCCTCTGTGATCTGGCCTGATGTTATTTCTCTGCCCTAATTGCCAACTCCTCATCCTGTCTCACTCAGGCCCATCCATATGGTCCTCACTTTTCCTCAAACACAACAGGCACATTCATGCCCCAGGATCTTTGCACTTGTCACTGTCTCCACTGGGAATATACTGCCTTGGATATCAGCTAGTTTCACTCCCTTGCTTCCTTCAAGTCACAATTCAAATTGTGAGGGGTCCACTGTCCACTGAGGATTTTTCACTGTCCACCTTACCTAAAATATACTTTACATGTGTATCTTGTTTTTGCTTTGTTTTTTTTTTCGGGGGGGAGGGGGACATTTTGTTATTTTGCTACGATGCACTAGAATGTAAGACCTATGGGAACAACGTTCATTTCCATTAATAATTGGTTCTCGCAAGTTGGTACAAACCAGCTCCAACACACCATTCCTCATGGACATCTGTGATGAGAGAGTGAGAAAATTGCTCCCGCCTAAAGGCACTTTCCCATCATCATTAGAAATTCCATATTGGAAGTGCCTTAGAATAAACATAGACTTTTCATCTCTCTCGAAATGCAGACACTCTTGGGAAGAGAAACATATCAATTTAAATGAATTATTAATGGATTAGCATAAGATCATTAATTGCTTATTTTGCTTCCATGATAACTTCCTTTAAAAAAATCAATAAAAATGGGGATTTGAAGATGGTGAGAAGAAAGGGATAATTTTGAAAAGTGTAGAAATACCTGGGTCAAAGAGACTGGATCGCTACAGGAATAAGGAAGCCAGGGAATATATGGTCATATGGATAACTAAAGAGTATGGTTGCTATGCTGTGTATGACCATTTTACCTCTGTGATTCTAAAACAGCTGGTAGAATAGGACAGAAAGGGACTGAACTGTTGGAGAAGGACTTGTTTAGTTCTTAGGGTGGAAACCCCAATGAAAACAGGGAAATTCACCTCATGAAGTTCACTTTGCATATCAGTAAACTTACCTTGCAGGTTTTTATACTGAAAATATATTGTAAATCTGAATTATATAATAGTTTTAAACATCTAGCTTCATATATAGCAAACAGTAACTACTTTAAGTAGGACCAGGAATCAGGGTACTTTGAGAATTCAGCCATTCATTGGTGGTTTACAGGGATGCATTTCATTGTCCCCATTGGAGATACCAGATTATATACAGTTTATATTTTAAAATATAATGTCCCATGGATACCCCATAGTGTGGCAGTTTGGTATTAATTTTTGGTAAAGGGATCTTCTTCCGTAAAATCATTAATCATTGTCTGGTTTACAATAGTTATTGTTTTGTGCAAATGTACAAATATGGTCTCAGAAGATGTAGGATCAGTTCTATGTCTCTATGACTCTCTGAAAATAGATGCTAGAGAAAGTCAACGTGGGATGGATAAAAATAAATTATTTCTTTTCCATTTAGCAAATATGTCACTCTAGTCCTAAATAGCATGCAAAAGACAGATGGCCAAAAAATACCATAGATTACAGATATAGTTCAAGAAATAATTTTAAAATGAGAATATAGATGTCCATTTCTTAATTCTTTTTTTTTTTTTAGCTCTAGCAATTAGCCATAGTTAGTGAGTAAAAGTGAAGCTTTTACACCTCTCTGGACCTCCACTCTGATGTTTAAAAAATCAGCAGTCATTGCGAATTTTACAGTTTGTGTAAATTTCACATTTTATGGCAAAGAAAAACAACAAGAAATCTTTAATATTTGATACAAAGAAGTCAGAAATAACTAAGAGGAAGCAAAAAGTAGAAAGGCCAGAGATGGGGGAGTTTAATCCAAATGAGTGAACAATTATTAAGGAGTCTTGCTTGAGCAGGACAGTGTCAGCATTGTAGGGGGCATTGGTTGATCTAAGGATTCAGGACTGATTAAGAACAGCTGTTAGAGGGAGGAGCTGAGAACTACAGAATCACCCTATGTGAATTCAGTATAATTGACTCAGATTATGCCAGTAGCCTCAGCTACTTTCTGGCTCTACAAGGCAGCTATTTCTTTTAGAAATATAATTAACTCTTTGTGTCATTAATTTCTTTGATGTCCTGCAGAATTATCTTGCAGTAGCTCACAGACGTGTCTTTGCCAGAAAATATCCAGACTCATTATGAAATACTAGAGGAAACAGCACAACTCAAAGAAACTTGGAAACAAAAGCAGACATTTCATCTTCTGTTTTCCCCAAGAAAATGCCAGAAGTTCAAAAGTATAAGTCTGAGAAATTCCATTACCATATTTCATGTTTGTAATATGCTTTGTTTTCAAGAACTGTAAATCATTTCACAGTGTGAATATCTCACTACTCAAACTACAGAGGGAATAGGTAACTGTTTGGGTACTCTACTTAAGGCATCCTGAGACCTGGAGAAATCTGAATTTAACTTGTGAGGATTATGCAGCTTAGTACTTCAGCAGAGCATACATACACATTTGCTCTCAAAATGAGAAATGAATATTGTGGATATCTAAAGAGAATTTCTAAAAACTATGCCAGTTAGAACAATTTAGCAAAAAATAATTAGAACTTAAATAACACTTGAAAGAAAATTTAAAGCAAATTTATATTCACAAATATAGCAGAAAAGAAAGCCCATACAAAAAAGTATCCTCAGCATGAAAAAATATATTCACAATTGAATAATGACTTCAATTATTTGGGAAAATATGTAATGCAATTTTTTTAAGTTCTTTAGAAATAAAAGAAAATAATGAGGGACTCATTTTGTTTAGTATATTTATTTCATATTTAGACTCACCTTTTATATAAAGCATTCGGTACTAGTTCTAATCATTAGAAATATTATAGAACAAGATAATAATAAAAATGCTGTATGACTTGAGAAAAAAAGCAGATATTACTAGGTTTCTCTAATGAGCCAGTTACTATAGTTGAAGCATGTCAGCTGCTATACTTCCCCAAGAAATTAATGCTCATATCACAGGGTTTATAACTGAATTGTGAGGCCATAACACACTTCTTCACATCTACTCCTATACCATTGGTCTGATTCAGCACCTTTTACAGTAAATTTGTACTTTGGTTTTTATTATTTTCTAGGCACATATAGAAAAGGGCCTTCTTAGGTCATGATAAATAGTATTTAACTGATGGCAAACTAAGAGTATTTTAGAGGGGTGCTTCTCAAACTTGACTATGAGTACAAATTGCCAGAAGATTTTGTTTAAATGCAAGTTATGACATAAGGGTCTAAGGTGAGGCCTCAGAGCCTGCATTTCTGAGCTGCCCCCAGGTTGATCCATCACCACACTATGTAAAACAAGGCTTTGGAACTCAGTTGCTGTTAACATTTTCTTACCTTTGAAATTGTTTACTTAAATACACAAAATTGAACATTGCCTCACTTTAAGACAATGCTCTGATATACATGTCAGAAACAACGGCGGTAACATATATAAAGGAAAAAGCGGTGACCAAAACACTTTGCCTTTTGTAATTCTACCTCCATATACTTTATTTCTATTCTTCCTTGAAGCTAGAGAACATCTTAACTAGAATGAACCCATGAAAGGAAGTGACATTAATGAAGTTGAGAGTGAAGCCTGAAAGAGAAAAAAAGAGAAAAACAAACACCGTATGCTAACACATATACATGGAATCTAAAAAAGAAAAAAATGATTCTGATGAACTAGGGGCAGGATAGGAATAAAGGTGCAGATGTAGAGGATGGACTTGAGGACACAGGGAAGGGGGAGGGTAAGCTGTGATGAAGTGATAGAGTGGCATGGACATATATACACTACCAAATGTAAAATAGATAGCTAGTGGGAAGCAGCGGCATCGTATAGGGAGATCAGCTCGGTGCTATGTGTCCACCTAGAGGGGTGGGATAGGGAGGGTGGGAGGGAGACGCAAGAGGGAGGTGATATGGGGATATATGTACACGTATAGCTGATTCACTATGTTATACAGCAGAAAGAAACACAACATTGTAAAGCAATTATACTCCAATAAAGTGGTTTAAAAAAAAAAAAAAGAGTGAAGCCTCCACAATAGACTATTAGTTTGGTTTTTGATGACAGTCTCTATTACCTTCTAAAAATATCTGTAGGGCTTCCCTGGTGGCGCAGTGGTTGAGAATCCGCCTGCCGATGCAGGGCACACGAGTTCGTGCCCCGGTCCGGGAAGATCCCACATGCCGCGGAGCGGCTGGGCCCGTGAGCAATGGCCGCTGAGCCTGCGCGTCTGGAGCCTGTGCTCCGCAACGGGAGAGGCCACAACAGTGAGAGGCCCGCGTACCGCAAAAAAAAAAAAAAAAATCTGTGGCAAACAATATTTTGTTCTGAACTTTGACTATCATTGTATAGTATAATGTCAATTTTACCATAAAATTTCAGATTTATATTTACAAAATATTTTAAAGATTGACTCTATTAATTTTTTGGTTAAGGTTGGCACTTGCATTCCTCAGGTCTATTACATGTATTACACCTTGGGACTCTGAAAAGTCATATTAAATTGCATTAATTTTTGCAATTGTACAAAATTCATGATATGTACAACTTGTTGTGAACAATGGTTTAGTATATTTTGTATCCTTTCCATAGTTACATACAAGATATTGGAGACTTAACTACTGCAATAATATTTGATAATGATCAGATACTGCATCATCCCCTCTGACAGGATCAACAAATACTGCCTCAAAATGGCTGCTGATACTAAAGAAAGCCAGGAAGCGTTATATATATACTCAGAAAAATATGGACTATGGAGTAGTGAAGAAAGCAAATTATATGAACTCACATACTGATTGTAATTGCTAGCCCTTCAACAATTCAACCATAATCTTAATATTTAGAGAGTACAAAAATAGCAAAGGCAAATCAGTCTTTTTTCTTCCCTGTCCTCAATTTATCTTTTGCATTGCATTTGAAGCCCTAAGCAAAGCATCATCCTTATTCAACGTGCTAAGATCTTTTTACCATGGAATAGAAGAGTAAAATTCTAACAAAATGCAGGAGCACACAATACCAGCTGTGATCCAGGCCATGATCACTTTAAATTAAATGACCCCGCGAAACCAAAGGCACTGTCTACAGAATATCAAAGTAATTGCTTGTGAAAACTTCATGCACACATTCCCAGGAAAAGAGATACGCAGGATCCCTCTAACTGCTTGCTACGAATGAACAAATCTCTGACCTCAGATAATAGACCTGAGGCACTAAAGGTGAATGTTCCATCTAGAAGGACAATGGAGGTGTGGGGAAGAATACAATAAATGTAATAGAAGGTAACCTTACAAATGCTGTTTTTATCAGGAGAAATGATGAAGGTAAGTTACTCATTATTGTGAACAGTATAATAAAAGAAAGTAGGATAACCTGAATCAAGGAAGTAAATTAAAAATTTTAAAAAAACCAACAAATTAGAGAATGTTTCCTAAGGTTAGCCAAAAAAACAAAAAACAAAGGAAAGAAAGTCTTTTTCTAAAGTGACAGCATAAGAAAATTATACATACAAATAATATATAGCCATTTTGTGGCTAGACATTTGTATATGTATCATTTTAAATATATGGAATGATACAAAACTAGTTTGCTTATGTATCACTAAAAAAGCTCAAATCCATGATAGAAGTATCAGCATTACACTACTGGAGAACTAGTCAAACCTTATACTATGCACATGAAAACAGATTCATTTCTACCACTGGCTATGATCTGTTTTGGATTTTGACATTTTCTATATCCTGTTTTAAAAGCTGGTCAAGATGTGCCAGAAAGGTAGACATTCTAGTGCTAGAAAAAGAACTTAATATTTCATGTTGTTCCATCTAATCTAAATTTTTTTTAGCAAGCAAGATATTTAAAAAAAACAACAACAAAAACAAACCCTTAGATCAAGCAAGGATCAATAAACAGCCTAGTATTTATTTAAGATAGAAGTTCATTTTAATTTTTTTTTTTTTTTTTTGTGGTACGCGGGCTTCTCACCACCCTGGCCTCTCCCGTTGCTGAGCACAGGTTACGGACGCGCAGGCTCAGCGGCCATGGCTCATGGGCCTAGCCGCTCCACGGCACGTGGGATCCTCCCAGACCGGGGCACAAAGCCGCGTCCCCTGCATCGGCAGGTGGGCTCTCAACCACTGCGCCACCAGGGAAGCCCCATTTTAATTTTGAATTAACAATATTTTATGCTGAGTTGAGTCGAATGTGGAGAATCTCTGTGCTGCATTTTCCTTAATTTTAATTGCCCAATTAGCTGGAGCTGCCTTGTTCACAGGTAACAGGAGCAACCCAGACCATTTTAGTAAGCAGCTCAGTGGTAAGGTCTGGCACTTTACTCATCTGTAATAAGAAAGCAAATTACCCTGCATTCTTCAGAAGCGATATCATAGGGGAACCAATATGTAAAAATCTAAAAGTAATGAATATAAAAGATTTATGTTAAGACTGCATTACTATTTTACTCACTATTTTCCATTATTTTCTCAAAGAACATTATGAAAGAATACACCTCATCATTATACGCCAGTTAGATGAGAAGCTTTGTGAAAATTACTAACTGCTATGGAAAACAGTCAACATATATAAATATATTTAAACTTTATGAATTTCTGAAGGCAACAGAGAAACTGAGCCTTCTAGGTCTGCCAACTGGGGCGGCTTTTATGAACAGTACAAAAGGACTAATGCATGGTCATGTAGATAGTTATTGTAGAACCTTTTTCATTGAAGAAACATCCCTTGCATAAACAGATTGCATTAAAAAAATATTTGTTTTTTTAAAAAACTATGATGCCACTAGTCATTTTTGACAACAACATATGTTAAAGAGAGTAGAGAACTTTACCCTCTGGGGCAACAGTGAAAATGTTTCTATCAGATTTTGCAGTATTCCTAAATTCTATATGCATACCAGAAGACTGAAAATGAAGTTAAAAAAAATGGAAGAAAAGAAAATGTAAATATAGTATATTAAGAACCAGGAAAGTACAGACTTTTTCTTAAGTTGAATTTAATTATAACAAATCAAGCATTACAAAGCACAATAGGTATTTAGTATAAATTTGTTTAATGACTAAGTGAATAATGTTTTTCCTAGTTCAGTTTGAAAGTTAAGATAGAAATAAGAAAGAGCTAATATTAAGATTTTTTTTTTACATAAATGTACTGCATCAGAACATAAAGACACTGGCACAATGCTCGCACTGCCAACACCAAATGCAAAAAGGAGTATCAGGGAAAGAAAAACTCATGCAAAATCTATGAATATATAAATGATTTTGAAGCTTGAAGTGAAAAAGAAAAATATGATAAGAAAAGGAAAGGCGACAAATGAAGATTGCAGAAGTTAAGACAAATAATAAGACATTTTTCAAGCATTGAAGGAACAAAAGGTCAGTGACAGAGAGAGTGGAGTTTCTTACAGATAACCAGAGCAATTTACTGACTGAAAAGGCAGGCATTGCTAAAACAAAAATCAAATGAGTTCATTTGAATCAGAAATAGACATAAATCTCAGGGGAATAAGAAAAAGAAAAACACCAAAGGAGGACTGCACTGTACTGAAACAAATACTGAAATACAAAATCAGTTATTTTTTTACAATAACTAAAAATTGCTTATATCCTTAACAAATGCGTTATTTTATAGTTTTTAATTTTAAATCTATAAGGAGTTTTTGAAGCAAAAGTGTAGCAGAATCCCACCATCCTATTTTCCCAAATTTGTAAGGTAAGTGACTAAAATTGGGACTATTAACATTTAAATCAGTGAACTTGAGTGAAGCAGATTACTCTTCATCATGTGGGTGAGCCTTATCCAATCAGTAGAAGGCCATAGCGGAAGAAAGACTGACCTCTCCTGAGCAAAAAAGAATTCTGCCAGTAGACTGCCTTCAAACTTGAACTACAAATTTTGCTGAGTCTCTAGCCTGCTGGCCTATTCCATCTGATTCTGAACTTACCAAGCCTCCACAATAACATGAGCCAATTCCTTGAAATGAATCTCTCAATAGATAGACAGATAGTACTTATACACATACATAAGTAGTAGATAGAGAGATGATAGAAGATGATGGACAGATGATAGATAGATAGATAGATAGATATCCTATTGGTTCTGTTACTCTGGAGAACTCTCCTAATACAGATGACAAAATTAACAAATGCTGTATATTACTATGGATTTTAAATCCCTTTGAATAAACCTGGCCTTGTGAACAGTTACGGTCCAAATGTGAGTCATGATGATGGGACCTCTCTAAGTGAGTTGCCCCGTTAACTCCTTTACTCTGAAACCCATTCCAATTACTGCTTGGCCTGGGAATGAGATTCCCTCCAAAAGTACAGGCAACTTGAACACCTCTTGAAACCCTAGTCAAGTAAGGTTGTAAAAGAAAATGTATCCTAGAGAGAAACCAGTGTCGATTTCAAAGCATGATGAAGATTCAAAGTGAGAAACTAAAGGAATCATGTGGAGAGAAAATGCAAAGTCCACATTATAAGGAAGGAAGTATTAGCTCTTTTTTCTTTTGACAGTAAATTCCAACCTAAAGTGATGAATGTAGCTCAATAATCTGGTTTTAAAACTGATCCACATCAGGTGTGTCTTCTCCTAAAGGTTAGAAAGTAGGTGAAATAGAGCCTTGGGATTCTTCTCCAGTAATCATTCTGAAATAATAACAAAGTGTATCAAGATTTACTGGAAGGGGACTTTAAGGTAGTAGATTTTAACTGAGGTCTAAACTTGCATAATAAAAAAAAAGATAACTTTGCTACAGGTTTTTGGTGGTAGTATTTCTTTGTAATACAGAAAAAGTTAGTTGAAGAAAATGGATTGCTAATTTAGGGAAATAAAAGGATTGAAATAAAAAAGAGAAAAAGTCACAAGAATAGAAAACATATAAGAAACATGTAAATGTCATATTAGAATTAAAAGATGAAAGATAATCTTGAGTCTTAGACATTTAAAAAAGAAAGAAAAGACAAAAAAAGGAAAGGAATAAGGCATAAGCCATTTACTTCAGTTATGAAGTGGAGAAAAGCTAACCATTAAACATAAAATCTACAATGGACTATTATGTGAGGGAGAAAAAAATTTTGATGTATACCATGAAATTTGGACATTTGTTTATTGCAAGTAGCTAGCATTACTCTAATTGATAAAAGAAGTAAATAAACACTAAAACACTGAAGAATATCAAATTAGTGAGGAACATACATGGCACAGTATTTTCTGTGTTTTTTAACTACAATAAAGAAAATAAAAGTTTACTTTTAAGATAAAATTGATCATAAAAATTAAAAAATTAATTAAAATATTCATAAAATAATTATATTTAATATTTTGCATTTCAAAATATATACGTTATGGTCTAAGTTTTGTTCATTAAAAATAATTACATTAAACATATTTCACAAAGAATTGAGCTGATCTCCCTGTGCTATGTGGCTGCTTCCCATGAGCTATCTATTTTACATTGGTAGTATATATATGTCCATGCCACTCTCTTCGTTCCAGCTTACCCTTCCCACTCCCCATGTCCTCAAGTCCATTCTCTACATCTGTATCTTTAATCCTGTCCTGCCTGTACGTTCTTCAGAACCTTTTTTTTTTTTTAGATTCCATATATATGTGTTAGAATATGGTAGATGTTTTTCTCTTAGACGTTAAAAAATAAAATAAAATACATAAAAAAGAACATAAGTTCAAATTTATTTCTGGTAATGTTAATTAACCTAAAATTGAAAATAAAATCTTAAATTTCCAAAAAAATGTATTTCAATGTTCAAATAAAAAATGTATGAATAAATGTATTATTTAACTCTAAAGTAAGAAAAAAACTAGCAAAGCAAATTTAAGAATAGAAAGGGAAAGAATAATGATTAATGAAGAGATTAATAAATTACAAAATTAAAATATACCTGAAACATATCCCAGAGTAAGAACTTTTATATTAAAAAATGGTCAAGGGCTTCCCTGGTGGCGCAGTGGTTGAGAGTCCGCCTGCCGATGCAGGAGATACGGGTTCGTGCCCCAGTCTGGGAGGATCCCACATGCCGCGGAGCGGCTGGGCCCGTGAGCCATGGCCGCTGGGCCTGCGTGTCCGGAGCCTGTGCTCCTCAACGGGAGAGGCCGCGGCAGTGAGAGGCCCGCGAACCACAAAAAAAAAAAAAAAAAAAAATGGTCAAAATTTTAGTTACATAAGGAAAACAGGAAAAGCACACACAAATAAAGAATAAGAAAACATATATTAAAAATTATTGTATATTACTTGGGAAATTTATGCTAACACATTTAAAAGTCATACTAAAATAGATTATTTTATATTAATAATGAATTTAGACATTTACCAAAAAATACTGTGAAACCAAATACAGATTATTATCCATAAAAGATATCAAAATGCTAGAAAATTTTTAAAAAGGAATCAGAATCCATAAAGTTTTAAATGAGATCTTTGTTACATTTTCATGAATCTAATAGTTCTTATTTTATTTAAACTCATTCAAAGAAAGCAAAGGCTATAAAGTTTCCAATAAATTTTATACCACTTCTATAGGCAAAAACAGTACAAAAAAATACAGACTAATCTCACTCAGTTTACAGACATTCTAAATTAACTACAAGCAAATCCAGCCAAAAAACACAAACCATAATCACGTAGAATTTATTTCAAGTGTTTAATTTTATTCCAGAAAATTCATTACTATAGTTCACCGTGTCAGTGCTACAGAAATGCCAAAAATGCATTTGATAAATTTCAAAATATGTAATTCCTATTTAAAATTACAATAACAGTGAGTAGAAAATAATTTTAAATTTTGATAGTAAATTACATGCTGTTATTTTGAAAAAAGAGAGTAATAGAAAGAGCAGAGACAGGAAGGCACTTCAGCTTAATGTGAAGGCTCACTTGGTGTGAAGGCTCACTACGATGGCTGGTAATGCTCTCCAGTCAATGGCCCTCCTGAGTCAATTGACTACTAGATTATGCTTGGGATCAGATCTGTCTACAGATATTTTCTATTTTTCCTGAACCTCTTTCCAATTCCTTTTAGTTGAAGATTTTACAATTTTACAAAAAAAAAAATAATAATAATAATAGGGCTTCCCTTGTGGCGCAGTGGTTGAGAGTCCGCCTGCTGATGCAGGGGACACGGGTTCGTGCCCTAGTCCAGGAAGATCCTACATGCCGCAGAGTGGCTTGGCCCGTGAGCCATGGCCACTGAGCTTGTGCACCCGGAGCCTGTGCTCTGAAACAGGAGAGGCCACAACAGTGAGAGGCCCGCGTACCGAAAAAAAAAAACAAAAAACAAAAACCCATAAATAATTGGCTATTATAAAAAGGAAAAAAAAACTGTGGGAAAATATCCGAAGCATATTCACAAAGTGTTATCTTTAATTTATAATAAATAACAGTAGGTCATGTTTTTTTTAGATGCAATGTCTCAAAATAGATAATTGGCAAGACAATGGATGATCTGCATTTGAACACCTTTTCAAGACAAACAATTAAAAACTATGAGAAATCATTTTTACTAATTCAGATTGGTAATGATTTAAAAGTCATTTAATCCCAAAGCTGGACGTGAAATAATCACTCTTATGCACTCAAGATGGATGTGTAAATGAGTACAGCCTTTATAGTAAATAACTGGGCCATAAAAAAGATGGCAATTTAAATTTTTAAAATGTGACTCAAGAAAATAAAATATTTGCAAATTATATTCAATACAGCTATATTTATGTGAACACAAATTTGAAATTAAATCTCAAATATGGGCAAATGGTTAAATGGTGGAAATATTGTATAATTCTTTCAGAAAATTAATATGGAGATATTAAAAATTATGATTTGAAATATTTTTAATGGCCTGAGGCAAAGCTAATGCTAAAATGTATACTAAAAAAGGCAAAATACACAAATATATATAAAATATTAATATGATAGATACTTCAAATCCATAGACACATATATACATGTATGAATATACACAGAGAGAAATATGAGAGATATGAATATTAAATATGACTGAGCAGAAGAAATATGACTAAAATGTGACTGAAATCTATGCTAAAATTTTAAAGTGACTAATTTTGCTTTTTGTAATTTGGGGTGATTTTTGTAACTTGGGATGATTTTATCTGTATATTTTACACAGTTTCTGATTGTCTAAAATAAAGTTGTAATTTTCTTTTCAATTAGAAAATCAATTCAAAGTTGATTTTAATAAAGTACATAACCTTTGAGACAGTAATTACTCGTTTGATATTTGACCCTAATGAAATATTTTCAAGGAAGATTAAATATACATCCAAAAACATGTTCATTAAAATATTGAAAAAAAAGGAAAGATTGTAATTTATTTTAAGGTCTTGACAATGGAATTGCCGGCATATGATAGCATGGTCAAAGGTGATTTTTCCACAGTATGTTATGGTCAAAAGGGGTTGTAGATTGGTAGAAGACTTGATTGCTTATGTGAAACTCACTAGCAACATAAATGTAGACATTAAGGTTTCTCCATCCCAGATGTAATGGCTTAATTTGGACAATTGTATAAGGCAAAGTTTTCTCCACATTGTAGCATCTTTATGGTTCAGACAATTTTCATTTTTTCCCTAAAATTTAGAAGAAGCTTTACCAGGAGATATGGAAGAAGTGAAAAACAGAACTTATCCAAGCCTTGCATTCATAGATAAAACAGGAAGTAAAATCATTTACTTAGTTGATCCTTCACCATATGTTAATCAAAGAAATGGCAACAAGTTTAAAACAAAAGAAAAATGTTTCACCCTGGAGAAATATCCAAAATTAGGAAAAAGAAGCATATAAGAATGCCATAAACTCAAGCCTGGGACTGGGAGTAGGGAGGTTGAAAAGAGCCAGCTTCCTCTTTAGCTGAGCTCAGTGTTTTTCAAATTTCTTAATTAGACTAACCCTCTTTTAAGTCCCCACTCCTTATAACTCCTTATAATTTATAACCATTAATTAAATAAAAATCCATCTCTGGAGAAAAATGAAGGATAGAAATATTGTCTATTTCTAAAGACATAGGGTGAATTTGCAAAATCCCAGCCTCAGTTTCTTCATCTCTAGAGTGGGACAACATTAGTGCTCACAGGTTTTTGTTGTTGTTGTTGTTGTTTTTCTGTAGGTTAAAAGTGATACAGAATATGACAACCCAACACTGTGTATTACACATAGTGGTTTTCACAATTTTGTTATTACTGTTAATCTATTGCATATGCACTGTCATAATCAAGGCCAGATTCACGGGCAGGCAATCTGTGCAGTCACACAAGAAACCACAGTCAGAAAAATTCCATGCTTGAGTTAATGCTCTGTTGTCACCAATTTGAAATATTTAATTTTTAAACATGGGACTTCCAATTTTCATTCTGTATTTGGTCTCACCAGTTATGTAGCTGGTGCTCATCAAAATAAGAAGCATTTGATTTAATCAATGCAATTTAACTATTTTGACTTGTCATAGTACTATTTTATGGATTCTCATTCTTATATACTCCATGGCAGTTAAGGAAATTTATGGCTGTCCTTTTATGTAATCTCTATAGGGTAAGGAAACGTGTAATACATATAGGGTGTCTTATGGATTCCATCTAATTTCAAAAAACACAGTCTTCACTTTGATTAAAATGATTTGGAATCTTACTGAAGGTTTATGGCAATTTTTGAAAATGATAATTTACAATTTATTACGTGGACTGATGTGTGTTGAAAGCACTTTGTAATCCATACAGTGTTATGCTAAAAGTACTGTAATTATTTAATTACTTACAACATAAGAAAGGTTTATGCAATTCCATATGGCAATACAGGACACTTGCAAATTAATCATTATAAGAAGTCACAATTGTACAAGCTCCTGCTTAGTAATAGAGTCAACTTTCATCACTTGAAAATATCTACTAATGTGTGTGTGGTTTTATAGAAGCCACTTTGTTAAAAAGCAGAATTCAGTAAAGGGCAGAACTTCTTATCTGCCTCATTGAAGTCGTAAAGGATCAAGATCAGATTTTTGAATTGGATCTGACAAGAAATTGATGGGAAGTACAGAAGAGAGGAGTACTTAGTTCTGTTAGAAATCCATAGTGAATGATTTTTTAGGGCGCTCTTTCTAGGTCAGCACTTTCAAACAGTATTTCAAAGTTCCAGTTAAAAAGTTCTGCTAACATTAAGATACTAAATGGTATTAATCTGAACATTTTTCAGATATACTCCATAGCAGTGAATTAATGTATATATCCCATAATCTTTTTTTCAATTCTTCAATGTATATAAATTATAAAATATGTGATGATATTTGAAAAACTAACCTGAATGACAATAATTCTGGCAATTCCCAGAAATAATCAGCTACAGAAATTAACAGCTGTTCACTGGCATTATCATAAAAGGCACTATTCCCTTAAAAGGAGAAGATAATAAATGGATAAAAACACTACCACACATCTTGCAGCATTTTCTGTCCACTACTATGACTGTGTTACTGTCGATTTCCCCTTTTATGGCTGTTAGCATTTGCCTTATGTATTGAGGAGCTCCTACACTGGGTGCATAATATTTACAATTGTTATATCTGCTTCTTGGATTGATCCCTTGATCATTATGTAGTGTGCTTCTTTGTCTCGTGTAATAGTCTTTGTTTTAAAGTCTATTTTGTCTGATATGAGAATTGCTACTCCAGCTTTCTTTTGACTTCCATTTGCATGGGATACTTTTTTCCATCCCCTCACTTTCAGTCTGTATGTGTCCCTAGGTCTGAAGTGGGTCTCTTTTAGAAAGCATATATACAGGTCTTGTTTTTGTATCCATTCAGCCAGTCTACGTCTTTTGGTTGGAGCATTTAATCCTTTTACATGTAAGGTAGCTATCGATATGTATGTTCTTATTACTATTTTCTTAATTGTTTTGGGTTTGTTATTGCAGGTCTTTTCCTTCTCTTGTGTTTCCTGCCTAGAGAAGTTCCTTTAGCGTTTGTTGTAAAGCTGGTTTGGTGGTGCTGAATTCTCTTAGCTTTTGCTTGTCTGTAAAGGTTTTAATTCCTCTGTTGAATCTGAATGAGATCCTTGCTGGGTAGAGTAATCTTGGTCGTAGGTTTTTCCCTTCCATCAGTTTATATATGTCTTGACACTCCTTTCTGGCTTGCAGAGTTTCTGCTGAAAGATCAGCTGTTAACCTTATGGGGATTCCCTTGTCTGTTATTTTTTTTTTCCCCTTTTCTGCTTCTTATAATTTTTCTTTGTATTTAATAATTGAGAGTTTGATTAATATGTGTCTTGGTATGTTTCTCCTTGGATTTATCCTGTATTGGACTCTCTGTGCTTCCTAGACTTGATTGAATGTTTCCTTTCCAATATTAGGGAAGTTTTCAACTATAATCTCTTGAAATGTTTTCTCAGTCCCTTTCTTTTTCTCTTATTCCTCTGGGACCCCTATAATTTGAATGTTGCTGCATTTAATGTTGTCCTAGATGTCTCTGAGACTGTCTTGAATTCTTTTCATTCTTTTTTCTTTATTCTGCTCTGAGGTAGTTATTTCCACTCTTTTATCTTCCAGGTCACTTACATGTTCTTCTGCCTCCGTTATTCTGCTATTGATTCCTTCTAGATAATTTTTAATTTCATTTATTGTGTTGTTCATCATTGTTTGTTTACACTTTAGTTCTTTTAGGTCCCTGTGAAACATTTCTTGTATTTTCTCCATTCTATTTCCACGATTTTGGTTCATCTTTACTATCATTACTTTGAATTCTTTTTCACATAGACTGCCTATTTCCTCTTCATTTATTTGGTCAGGTGGTTTTTTACCTTGCTCCTTCATCTGCTGTGTTTCTGTCTTCTCATTTTGCTTAACTTACTGCGTTTGGGGTCTCCTTTTCACAGGCTGCAAGTTCATAGTTCCCATTATTTTGGTGTCTGCCCCCAGTAGGTAAAGTTGTTTCAGTGGTTTGTGTAGGCTTCCTGGTGGAGGGGACTAGTCCCTGTGTTCTTGTAGATGAGGCTGGATCTTGTCTTTCTGGTGGGCAGGTCTGCATCAGGTGGTGTGTTTTGAGGTGTCTGTGACCTTATTATGATTTTAGGCCACCTCTCTGCTAATAAGTATGTTTGTGTTCCTGTCTTGCTAGTTGTGTGGCATAGGACGTCTAGCACTGTAGCTTGCTGGTTGTTGAGTGGAGCTGCATCTTAGCATTGAGATACAAATCTCTGGGAGAGCTTTCGCCATTTGTTATTACATGGAGCTGGGAGGTCTCTGGTGGACCAGTGTCCTGAACACGGCTCTCCTCTCTCAGAGACACAAGCCTGACACCCGGCTGGAGCACAAGACACTGTCAGCCACACAACCAGGTACGTGGGGGGCTTCTTGCCTTTTGGGAAGTCTGAGGTATTCTGCCAGTTTTCAGTAGGTGTTCTGTAGAAGTTGTTCCACATGTAGATGTAATTCTGATGTATTTGTGGGGAGGAAGGCAATCTCCACTTCTTTTCCTCTGCCATCTTGAAGGTCTCCCCACATTAGACGCTTCTGTGTGAAAATCGGCAAGTGGGTGAATTTATAGGCAAAGAAAACAGAGATATGGGATTGGTTCGATTTTTAATAGTTTACTATATGACTGCTATATTTAAACTACATTGAAATGCAGCATGAATATTAGAGTGTTGGGAACAAAATATGAACAAGAAATATCAAAACTGGAAAGGTTTTAAAAATAAGGTAACATTAAACACAAATATAAACTCAAAATATTGCTTAAAAATTTTTAAAATTAGTGCTTTGAAAAAAATATATATCTATAGCTGGATGACTTTGCTATACACTTGAAACTAACACAATATTTTAAATTACTTATGAATCAGTATAAGTAGATAAATATATATACTCAACAACAACAAAAAAGGAATAGCATTCTTCATATATGTCATGTATCATTATTTAAGTTTGTTTCTATTTTTTTCCCTTCTCTATTTTGACAAGGTTGTTGTTGTACTACCATTTCTTGTTATTGTTAATAGAGATTAAAAAGTGATTGTTTTGTATACTAATTTTATATCCAGTAATCTTAAGAAATATTTTGTATTTATTCCAACAGATTTTTAATTGTTATTGAATATTCTATATATGCAACCATATCAACTCTGAGCAAAAAATTATTTTTCTTATTATTCAGTATTTATACTTATTATTTGATTTTCATATATTATGCCATATTCTGTAAGATCTGACCATGAATAGTCTACTTTTAAGAATTATTGTAGGGCTTCCCTGGTGACGCAGTGGCTGGGAGTCCACCTGCTAATGCAGGGGACATGGGTTCGTGCCCCGGTCCAGGAAGATCCCACATGCCACGGAGCAGCTGGGCCCATAAGCCATGGCCGCTGAGCCTGCACTCTGCAATGGGAGAGACCACCACAGTGAGAGGCCCGCGTACCGCAAAAAAAAAAAAAAAAAAAAAAAAAAAAAAAAAAGAATTATTGTAGTGATACCTCTTTCTTTTCTGAATTGATGAGCAAAATTTTTGTATTTCTTTTGTGTTGTTACCTGCCTTGTTTTTTTAGGTTAAGATTTTGTTATGTTTCCTTAGTTTCCATCTACTCATTTTTCCTTAGTTTTTAAATTCGTGATGCTGGCTAAAGTATACTTATTTTTGGTTTCTGTTGTTAAATCATGTGGAATTTTCCTTTGACACATGTTTAATTTTTAAGGGATGGTGATTTAAAAATAATCACTCATTATGTAAGAAAGATAAAGTTGAATTCCTTGAATTTATTTTTAAAAAAAGGGAATTCTGGATGATTTAATATATTAATATGCATGATAAAAAATATAATAATTTAAATATAGAATAATATTGTATAACTCTGGAACAAAAAATCTACCTAAAGAAAGCCTATTTTTTAAGATAAATGTTAATTTATATGAACATAGCAAAACTAAGGATATCAGTTTCATGTAGTACATAATTGACAAAGTTGACAAATATGAAGATATTTTTAATATTAAAAATCAACAAGGGGTCTTTCTTATTGTCCTTTTGGAAATAAATTTGATAGTATTTAGAGAAATATCTTATACATGCATCTGACAATTTGGCAATCTCAAACCTAGTTATGTCCAGGAGAATTACTGATTACTGATTACATACACAAACTGGTTCATCGTAGGACTGTCTATGCCAGTTAGGAATTGGAGGCAACTTAGCTGTCCATCACTAGGAGAAGAGATAGAAAAAGTATTGTGGTTACTCATGGTAAAATACACAGTAAAATTTAAAAGCAGTGAACTAGATGAGTATATAAAAAGGATGGGGCTCAAACTCTGTTGAGTTTTAAGAGGATAGAACACTAAAAGGAATTTATAGAAAAAAGCAATTAAAACATAGGCATTTAAAACAACACTGTATAATTTTTGTAACATATGTTTCCAAAATATGTGACAGATCACAACATACAAAAAGACAGTCAGGTGTGTGTGTGATAAGCAGGAGGATCTTCTTAGCTTGACATCAGGGTTGGAGAGTGGATCCCCTTCTAACAAAGTTTAGACAGAATTTTTATTAAATATTTGAGTGCTATTTATTTAGTTGTGTATTTGGGGAATTCCTTAAAAATCATATCAGTCTTATAGAAAAATTTCAAGAATAGTACAAATAACTCTTGTATCTGCAATTTTCCATTATCCAGAGTCCCCAGTATTCAGGATTTTACCATATTTGACCTCATCAATCATTCATTAGTCACTCATCAAACCTTGGTACTTTAGTACATATTTCCTTAGAAGAGCACTTTCCCACAATCTACAATACAACCATCAATACCAAGAAAGTAACATTAGTTTAATATTACAATCTGATTTATAGATCTCATTCAAATTTTGCTGATTTTCCCAATGGCTTTTATAGATCTAGAATCCAACACAAGATCACTAGCTGCATGAAGTCACAACTCTTTGGTCTCCCTCAATCAAGAAGAGTTTCTCAGACTTTTCTTGTTTTTCATAACCTTGACTTTTTTTTTTAAAGAATATAGACCAGTGTCTTTAGAATGTACCTAAATTTGAGTTGTTCTGCTGTTTTCTCATGATCATATTCAATCAAGGTATGCAACCATGGCAGGAATGCCGCAGAAGAGGTGCTATGTTCTCAGTGTATCACTTCCTGAAGCACCCTCAGTCGATTTATAATCACTTGATTTCAATCACTTGCCAGCTTTCTCTACTAGTGATTATTATTAGTTGGCATTCTGTTGAATTAGAGAGCTTAGTATTCTACACCATTATTTTATTCATACATGTATTCATTTACTTATTTATTTATAACACTAAGTGAATTGTAGCTTCCCCAAAAATTCAATGGGCTGTATTCCTAACCTTTGTGCTTTAGAATGTGACTGTATTTGGAGACAGGACGTATACAGGTGTAAGTTAAAATTAGGTCATTACAGTTGTCCCTAATTCGATATGACTGATACTCTTATAAGAAGAGGAAATGTGGAAATAATCATACACAGAGGGAAAAACATGTGAAAGCATGGGGAGAAGATGGCCATCTACAAACAGAAGAGATAGGCCTAGAGAAGAGTCTCCATGATTCTCAAAAGGAAACAACCGTGCTGACACCTTGATCCTGTACTTCAAGTGTCCAGAACTATGAAAAAATAAATGCATGTCCTTTAAGCCACCAAGTCTGTAGTGCTTTGTCAAGGAAACCTTAGCAAACTAATATACCAAAGACTCTTGATTTGGCTATAATATGTTATTATTATTTATTTTCATCCTTAAATTAAATCTCATATTTCAGATTTCATCAGTAGTAGCCTCTTAAAGCTGGTTTCTGTGTTTTATAGACATCCTCATTCATTGAATATTTTCTTAATTTGTTCCACAATCAGGTTTTTCAGGCCCATCTTATACTTTTCTTGACTTCGACCTGGAAGTCCTGGTTCTTTCTAGTGGAGAGTTTGCTCCAAAACCACAATCTTTGCTTATCCATGCACTGGGTAATTGGTATATTGCTACTCCCAGGACCTTTCTGTGGATAAAGCAGCTTGGGAATATATCCATATGTGTACATATTCACTCTCTCTCTCTACACACACACACACACACACACACACACACACACACACACACACACACACACATATAAACATGATATATATGTAAATATGTATATATAAATATATACACTTATCTTGATAAGTATTATTTCTTTATGAGAAAATACTATACTATAATGTTATTTTTGGTCAGCAGCCTGCAGGATGATTCCCAATGATATACCTCATCTTGGTCTTCCCTCCGACTCTCTGGGATCATGGACCTTGCGAAAAGCCAACTTCAGTGTCATCAGAAAGCCCTGTGCAGATGCTTGCGTGAATGCCCTTGGAAGTGGATTTCCTCATTCTCTAATGGAGCATTCAGATGAGACATTAGCCTAGACCAACAGCTTAACTACAACCTCATAAGAGACTTAGAGCCCAAAGAACCCAGCTAAGCCATATTCAGGTTCCTGACTTCTAGGAAATGTGAAATAATAAGTGCTCATTTTTTTAAACCATAAAGTACTGTGGTGATTTTTTTATGCAGCAATAGATAACTAATACAAAAGTCCCCAACTTATAATGGTTTGACTTACATTTTTTTGATGTTATAATGGTGTCAAAGTGATACGCATTTAGTTGAAACTGTACTTCACATTTTGAATTTTGTTCTTTTCCCAGGCTAGTCATAGGCCTTAGAATACTCTCTTGTGATGCTGAGCAGGGCAGAAGCTGTAGCTCCCAGTCAGACCCACAGTCACAAAGTAAACAACCAATACACTTACAACCATTCTGGACCCAGACAACCATTCTGGTTTTCACTTTCAGTACAGTATTCAGTAAATTACATGAAATATTTGATACTTTATTATAAAATAGGTTTTGTCTTAGATGATTTTGCCCAACTGTAAGGTAATGTAAGGTAGGCTAAGCTATCCTGTTCAGTAGGTTAGGTGTGTTAAATGCGTTTTCAACTTAAGATATTTTCAACTTATGATGGGATTATCTGGATGTTACCCCAACCCCATCATAAGTCAAGGAAGATCTGTATATCACTGATGGCAAGTTCAGCAGTCACCACTTAATTGCAAATATCTAGGGTGTTTGTACTTAATTTGCATGTTCCACAATATAATTTTTAAATGTTTAAACTTGGAATCATAAATGATAGATTGAAGCTAAGCTTTGTCATTTACTTGCAAAGTTACCTTCTTTTTCTGTACCACAATTTGTTAATATGTTAAATATGGATAATAATAATAGTGACCATCTCAAGGTTTTTATGGCTATTAAATAAGATAATACATGTAAGACACATAATACAATGTCTGGCACATAACAATTGCACAATAAATATTAGATTTACTTGTCACTGTTATTATTTCTTTTTTTTTTTTTTTTTTTTTTTTTTTTTTTGCGGTACGTGGGCCTCTCACTGTTGTGGCCTCTCCTGTTGCGGAGCACAGGCTCCGGACATGCAGGCTCAGTGGCCATGGCTCATGGGCCCAGATGCTCCACGGCATGTGGGATCTTCCCAGACTGGGGCACAAACCTGTGTCCCCTGCATTGGCAGGCAGACTCTCAACTACTGCACCATCAGGGAAGCCTGTTATTTCTTGTCTCTAAAGATTGTCTTCATATTTTGCTTCTATAACAGTACTCCTTGATTTTCTTCCTATTTCTGAGTAGCTACCTATACTCCTTTGAGTTATTCTCCATGAAACTTTCTTTGTCCCTTTTAATTTATCACTCAGAAGACTAATCCTCTAATGACTCACCCTAGATATTTCACAAACACTTCAAGATTAACAATCCCATCCCTGCAAATCTATGTGTTTTCCAAAATTCTCTATCATAGTAAATAACCTGGTTATCTACTTGGAAAATCAAAGCATAAACATGAGTTTTAATTTAGTATACATCAGTTAACCAAATATTTTGATTACTAATTATCTATGTAGTTGTACAATTTTTTTAAAAATGGAAAATGATATGGGTTTTGTTCCCTTGAGAAATGTACTGTCTGATGAGTATGCAGAGAGGTGTGACATCTGTTAGGGTGGTTTCAGGATGTAATAAAGGAAAATGGGTTATGGGGAGCAAGAAAAGAGAATATAAAAGCTAATAGGTGCAGGTGAAAAATGTCCTTGTCTCCCTTTATAATGTATTCAATGGAAAGACATTGAAAGGTTATGAGTATGTGATTGCAAAGATTTGATACAGCCTCAGCTCTCCTTCAATCACAAATTAAATTTTTTCTAAGTCCCATTAGAAGTACTTTCTTTGTATTTTTGCAATCAGTTTCTTTTTCTCCATAACCACTGCTACTTGTTTAAATTCACCTTTGTCATTTATTGCTGGACTTATAGCAATCTGTTTGGCTTTCATTTTTAACTTTACTTATTCTCCTACATAGAAGCCTTTAGTGACTACTCAGATCTTTAGGTTAAAATTCTGGTTCTTAGCTTGCCTTCTACACAAGAGGCCCTTTATTATTATTCATTTACTTGCCTCTCCAGGTTCATCAACTACTTCATCCACACCAGCAACACAAGTGTTGTCAATTGCAAGGAACTTCTTCAGGTTTCCTGTAGCGACCATGCATTTCTATTGTTTTGTGGATACATGTATTCTGTTAGCTTTGCTTGGAATTTCTCTTTCCTTACTCCATTTTCAACTACCTTTGTCCTTTAAGATCATCTCCCATAATGTTCCCTTTCTCAGTCACCTCCAGTTTTTCTTAGGTTCTCTTTTTCTACACTTAAATAACATCCTTCCTGTAATGACAGTAATTGTAATAGTGTCTGCCTAGTGAAATCTGGGGGTTTTGAGGCATATTAGAATTATCTGTATTTATCTATAGTTGTGTAATGAATTACCCAAAACATAGAAAATAAAAACAACAAACATTTGTTATCTTATAGATTCTGAGGGTCAGAAATTCAGAAGCAACTTAGCCAAGTGATTCAGGTTCAGGTTCTCTCAGGAGGTCACCATTGACATGTGGGTTTGGGCTGAAGTTATCTGAAGGCAACATTTGAGCAAAAAGAGTCTCTTCCAGGATAACCCATTCAATGTATTTTTTTAAAAATAAATTTATTTATTTATGGCTGTGTTGGGTCTTCGTTGCTGTGTGCAGGCTTTCTCTAGTTGAGATGAGCAGGGGCTACTCTTGGTTGCGGTGCACAGGCTTCTCTTGTTGTGGAGCACAGGCTCTAGGCACGCAGGCTTCAGTAATTGTGGCTTGCAGATTCTAGAGCTCAGGCTCAGTGGTTGTGGCGCACTGGCTTGGTTCCTCTGCGGCATGTGGGATCTTCCCGGACCAGGGCTTGAACCCGTGTCCCTTGCATTGGCAGGCAGATTCTTAACCACTGCGCCATCAGGGAAGCCCCCTTTCAATGTATTTTGAAAGGAGGACTCAGTTCTGTCTGTAGACAGAAGGCTTCAGTTTCTTACCATGTGGGCCTCTCCATAGTGGTAACTTGAATGCCCTCACTACATGGCTGCTGGCTTCTTCCATAGCAAATAAGCTAAGAGCGAGACAAAAACTGCAGTTTTCTATGACCTAGACTTGGAAGTTTGACTCCATTATTTCTTCAATATTGTATTAGGTACACATGTTACAATATTGTATTAGTCATCTGCTGTGAGATAAGACGACACAAGCACATGAATATAGGGAGGTGAGGCTCATTGTGGGCTATCATGAGGTTATAAATTTGAAAAACTTTAATATTACAAAAGATTATATTTATAATATTATCTTAGAACCTCTCCAATTATTCTACTTTAATTCTGGAAGACAGTTTCCCAGAAAATATTTGCCTTCATGGAGATCCCAATTTAAAATAAAGGGCAGTAATTTAAACATTAAGATTTTTCTCTGGTATATATATATATATATATATATATATATATATATATATATAATCTATATATATATATTATATATATTATATATATATATTATATATATTTCATTTTTACAACTGTATTTTAACTTATGAGCAATTGTATATCCAAAGAAAAACGTAATCTATTATGAAGAACAAATAAAAGGACAGCATTTTCTTCCAAGCAGCTACGTGGCCTTGAATCATCTATGGAACTTCACTGTGTTTCAGCTTTGCCACCACTCAGATCAGTAATATAACGAATTGTCCCCTATATATCATGAAACTATTATGAGTGTAAAGAAAGCTACTGATGGGCTTCGCTGGTGGCGCAGTGGTTGAGAGTCCGCCTGCCAATGCAGGGGACACGGGTTCGTGCCCCGGGCTGGGAAGATCCCACATGCCGCGGAGCGGCTGGGCCCGTGAGCCATGGCCGCTGAGCCTGCGCGTCCGGAGCCTGTGCTCCGCAGCGGGAGAGGCCACAATAGTGAGAGGCCCGCGTACCGCAAAAAAAAAAAAAAAAAAAAAAAGAAAGCTACTGATGATAAACAGCAACGAAAAGTTAAATGGCTCGTGGCTCCAGCTCTGCCTTGGGCTGGCTGCGGTCTCTGTCTGAGGGCGGCTGAAGTGGTTGGCTCGTTTAAGATGAGGTTTCTGCTACTTCTCCTAGTGGCAGCGTCGGCAGTGGTCCGGAGTGATGCCTCCACCGACCTGGGCAGCGTGCCTGGCGAGAGATTAAAGATGCAGTACGCCACAGGGCCGCTGCTCAAGTTCCAGATTTGTGTTTCCTGAGGTTATAGGCGGGTGTTTGAGGAATACATGCGGGTTATTAGCCAGTGGTACCCAGACATCTGCATTGAAGGAGAGAATTACCTCCCTCAACCAATATATAGACACATAGCATCTTTCCTGTCAGTCTTCAAGTTAGTATTAATAGGCTTAATAATTGTTGGCAAGTATGCTTTTGCTTTCTTTGGTATGCAAGCTCCTAGCATCTGGCAGTGGGACCAAGAAAATAAGGTCTATGCATGTATGATGGCCTTTTTCTTGAGCAAGATGATTGAGAACAAGTATATGTCAACAGGTGCATTTGAGATAACTTTGAATGATGTACCTGTGTGGTCTAAGCTGGAATCTGGTCACCTTCCATCATGCAACAGCTTGTTCAAATTCTTGACAATGAAATGAAGCTCAGTGTGCATATGGATTCAATCCCACACCATCGATCATAGCCCCACCTATAAGCACAGAAAGCTCTTTTACATTAAGGGATTTTTGCAAGAGCAGCGTGACTGACATTATGAAGGCCTGTACTGAAGACAGCAATCTGTTAGTACAGACCAGATGCTTTCTTGGCAGGCTCATTGTACCTCTTGGAAAACCTCAATGTAAGACAGTTTTTCAGCACTGTCATATTTTGGAACTCTGCACATTCGTGGAGTGCAATAATACTGTACAGTTTTTCTTTCTTCTGCAAGTCCACTCGGTTAAGAGTTTTTTTTGTTGTTGTTGTTTGTTTGTTTTTTAATGCAGACATTACTACCTGTACTTTTTTTCTTGGTCATATTTGAAAAAGTAGAAAATTGAGTTGCTATTTGATTTTTTTTTCCAAAGATGTCTGTTAAGTCTGTTGTGATTTTATATGAATTTTCCTTTTTTATAGTTTAAAACTGATCCTTTTCGGGACTACAGCTGAAGTTCCCAAATAATTTATAAAAGTTTATCAGACATCTCTAATTTGTTCATGTCCAATTTACATAGTTTTCAAAATATTGCAGATTGTGAACAGCACATTATATAAGATTAAGTGGGGAAATCCTATATCCAGAGTACTCTACCAATTTGTGTATGTGTGTGTTGTGTGTGTGTGTGTGTGTGTGTGTGTGTGTGATTACCAGAGAACTACTAAAAGACCAACCACTTTTAAATCCTGTTAATGTAATTCAAAAGTCCTCCCTTAACCAATTTAATGAGTTGATTAACTGGGCCTTTATACTTAACTCAATAAAAAACTAAGCAGATGTAAGTTAAAAAAAAAAGAGAAGTTAAAAGACTGTGAAAAGGTAAGGTGTCTTCATTAAGTGATTTGCAAACATGTCTCATAAATGGTATTTGAATATTTGTAATTACCTAGCATGTATTATATACAAATAATAACCAATCTAGTCATTGTACAATGCTAATTTCAGGTGACTTTTCCCAAGACACTGTTTTTGGCTAACAGATTAGCTCATCAAAGAGGTAAATTTACAATGCCAAATGTAAAGACACTATTGACCATCAGGTACCATTTATCTTTATTTAAGCTCAGTGTAGAAGTGCAAATAAAATGGGAAGAAGACTGAGAAGGTATATAAAAATTCTTATCTGTGTCTACAAACCACAGTACTTTTAAAAAAATTAATTAATTTATTTATTTTTACCACAGTACTTTTAAAAAGCCTTAAAATATTAGTGGTATTAATCTATTTTAGAATGTAAAAGGTAAATAATGAAGACCATAAAGGGAATTCCTGGTTCTCAATAAAGCAAATTTCCCATGTATTCCAACTTCAACTTGTGGACAAAAAAAATAATAAAGTTACTGACGGATAATGTTTCAAGGCATCTACAATGGGCGCACAACTTGGATCACAGGCAGGTAGTTTTCAGATGGAACTCAAAGCAATTGCATCAGCTATGTGGAGCACCTTACAGATCACTGTAGAGCTAGATTGGATTTGATTTTCCCTCTGAAGTCATGTACTCATATAGAAGGAAGGTTTGGCTCAAACTTTCACTTCATAAAGTACTTTTAAATTTATTACCCAAAGTATACAATGACCTATTACTAAACATCATTTATAATGATTTATCACTGGTAACTTAATTTGTTCCACGATATCATATGATATTTGTCTTTCTCTGTCTGACTTACTTCACTTAGTAGGATAATCTCCAGGTTCATCCATGTTGCTGCAAATGGAATTATTTCATCCTTTTTAATGGCTGAGTAGTTGACATTACTATTATGTGTCTCCCATTCTTCTCCTTTCTCTGTGTGTGATTACTGTTATTATCCTGACCCTATCTAGCCACTGTATAATTGACTGTGTGAAACAGATAACTTGTCTTTTTGTCCATAATTCTCAAGAGAATCCACAAAAGGAACTATCCAGAGATTATCATCCATCATCTTTTATAAAAGGTTATTAACATCCTGAATATTGAGCTTGATGCTATGGCTAGCTGGGACTTTTGGATTGTCTTTCTTGGACAGGGGTGGGAGGGATTTCTGTTTGGAAATAAGAGTGAACTGAATATTTGGTAAACAGAAAAAGGAACTGTGGTAGCTATTAACATTGCTCACAGATACCTCATATTCTTCTAGCCACACAGCAGGACTGGAATTCCAACTAGTTAAGAATAAATTTTTACTGAGATGAATCAATTTCCATCAATATGTACCTGGTTTCAGGATAATTTTTCTTAATGCTTATATGTAATAATGTCTTCTCTAATAAAGTCTTCTTCCCTGAGTCATCATTTTCCTCTTTTTTAAATGGGGAAATATTCAGGGTTCATCTGTAGCTCTAATTTCATACTATATGCTCTCTGAGTGACCTTTTCTAATTTTATGGCTTCAGCTATCAACTATACTTTGGATGAATATTAAATTTCAGTCTAGATTGCTCTACTGAATTTGAAACTCAAATACCCAATACCTAATAGACATTTCAAACCCATTATTGCTCCAAATTGAATTGATTATTTTTATCATTGCAAATATGGCTGCCTTCCTAAATTTACCCCTTAACTGATAGTAATTGAAGGCCAAAAACCACAGAATTCTCTTAATTTTATTTTCTATATCTAATTGCTCACCAAGTCATGCTAACACTATTAAATAAGTATTTCTAGATTGCTTCCACTAGATTTTCCCCACTGTTACTTACCTCACTATCTTATGGCTTTACCATCCACTGTAATCCCTGATCCAAAGAAGTCAGATTATTTGAGACAGAAAAGGAACTTCAGTGATTATGATAAAAGATAAATTCTGTAATAGACATTTGCAGGAAGTAATATTGAAGAAAGACATCTAAATCAATCTCACATCTTCAGGAAACACTTCTAAGAGTATTATGCTGCTTTCATTCATTTCACAGATATTTATGATGTGAATTCTTTATGACAGGTCATCCTTTTCCTTTGTATCAGGTAACTCACTGTACCAACTATGGACAATATAAGACAGCATTTCTCTTGAATTCACTGAAGAAAAAGGTGGGAAATAATATTGTAGGGTACAGTGTTAGAAAAAACATCATTCTCTAGAAGTGTAATAAGACTGAATTGCAAAGTTCTTATTGGAAACTGTGAAACATGAATTTGGAAACGTCAGTGTTAGAGTAGGTTAAGACGTTGTATACTGTGTGATATTGTCAGAAGCTTATCTTTATAACAGGAACCCTAAGAAAAAGAACGACCTTCTGGACTGTATGACTTGGTAACTGGATCTTCCCTGTGTTTCAGCCCTCAGGGACAAATAAAGCTCTTTAGTTTATTTTTAGGCAGGAGTAGGTTTACCTTTAGATAAAGTTTTGATACATTTAGTCAAAATGAAAATTTAAAAGTGAGAATAACTTAAAAAATTCAACTGGAATAAAAGTGAGGTTCATACTTTACACAGATCAAAATGTGTCTTATTCAGTAGTGTTCAGAATATAGAAATAAGTAAAAAATGGTGATGATGGGGTTTCCCTGGTGGTGCATTGGTTAAGAGTCCGCCTGCCAATGCAGGGGACGTGGGTTCATGCCCCGGTCCAGGAAGATCCCACATGCTGCGGAGTGGCTAGGCCCGTGAGCCATGGCCACTGAGCCTGCACATCCAGAGCCTGTGCTCTGCAATGGGAGAGGCCACAACAGTGAGACGCCTGCGTACCACCAAAAAAAAAAAAAAAAAAAAGGTGATGATGGGAATCAAGAGAATGGAACAGTGAAACTAATAACATTTTATCTGTTGGATTTTTAATAAATAAAATAACCCTTTTATAAATGTTCATATTTTTGTACATTCTCCCAGATACACATGTATTCTTTTATAATAAGGAATAATGAATATAGTAATAAATTTGTTAGTGACCCTAACATGGACTTTCTGGAAAAATAAGTGTTAAATGAAAGATGTCATTTCTTATTATATTTGACATATATTAAGAAAAAAATAGTCATATTATAAGAAAATGGATGTACTTATGGCCTCCAACCTTCTCTGAATTATGAGCTACTAACTGAAATAACTTATGCCACTGGTTGTTCAAAAGTGCTGATGTGGTAGACTATTTGTCATCTTTCACTATTTTTTTGTTAAATATGGAGACTTCTAATAAACAATCGGTCTAGAAACTTGTAAATAAACAAACAAACCACAGAAATGTTAATACTGAATCCACATGATCATAAAAAACATTGAGAATCCAACAACACAGTTCTTGTCCAGTTTCTCTTTGTTAGTAAAATAAATGAAATGTCTATAATTTGTTAAATCTAGTGAGTTTATACAGGCACTCTGGGTAAATAAACAACATTGTTTGCCAATTATTTTCATTGAACAGACACTAATAAAAAATATAAAAGTTTTAATATGTAGACATTTTAAGTCATTCAAATTGGTTGTTTGCTATAATGAAACCAAGCTACTTGGCTGATCATGTGATATGTAGAATTTAACTGTATCCCACACAAATCCTGCAGATGGATGTTTATGGCAACTTTATTCATAATTGCCAAAACTTGGAAACAACCAAGATGTCCTTCAATAGATGAATGGACAAATAAATTCTGAGACATCCAGACAATTTAATATTATCTAGAACTAAAGAGCAATGAGCTATCAAGTCATGAAAAGGAAGGAAACTTGGAAGAAACTTAAATGCATAATACCAAGTGAAAGAAGGCAATCTGCAAAGGCTACATATTGAATGATTCCAACTATATGACATTCTGGAAAAAGCAAAACTATGGAGACAGTAAAAAGATCAGTGGCTGCCAGGTTTGGGGAGGCAAAGGATAAATAAATGCACAGATGACTTTTAGAGTGAAAATACTCCATATGACACCACAATTATAGATACATGTCATTATACAGTTTTCAAAACCCATAGGATGTACAATAGCATCAGTGAACTGTAATTAAAACCACAGACTTTGGGTGATTAGAATGTGTTAATGTAACCATCAGCCAACAATGTCCAACTGTAACAAATGTACCAAGCTGTGGGGATGGGGAGGCAGGCAGCATGTTGGCTGTGGGGAGGCGAAATATGTAGGAGAACAGGGAGTATATGGAAAATCTCTGTACATTCCCCTCAGTTTTGCTGTGAAACTAATATCCTTTACATTTTTTTTAAAATTAAAAGAACCCTTTAACTTGTTTGAGTGCAAGTATTTTTTCTGAAATACTTTTAATAAATTTTCATGTTAATACAAGCATACATCAGATATATTGTGGGTTCAGTTCCAGACCACCCAAATAAAGTGAGTATCACAATAAAGTGATTCATACAGATGTTTTGTTTTCCAGTGCATATGAAAGTTATGTTTACACTACACTGTCATCTGTTGTGTGCAATAGTATTATATCTAAAAAAAACCAATGTAGCTACCTTAATTAAAAATACTTTATTGATTAAAAAATGCTAACCATTATCTGAGCCTTAAGTGAGTCATAACAGCTTTGCAATAGTAACATCAAAGATCACTGAGCACAGATAACCGTAACAAATATAATAATAATGAAAATGTTTGAAATATTGTGAGAATTACCAAAATGTGACACAGACACAAAGTAAGCAAATGCTATTGGAAAAATAGCATCAGCAGACTTGCTCATCACAGTGTTGCCACAAACCTCAATTTGTAAAAAACACAATGTCTGCATAGTGCAATAAAGCAGACTGCAATAAAATGAGGTATGCCTGTAGTAAAAACAAAATGCTCAATAACATCTTGTCTTTCAATATTTAAAAAATATTATTTATTTCTTATTTTACTTTAAGGATGAATAAAATTTGGGTCACTTCTTACTGAAGATGATTTAATATCCCAGACCTGAAAAAAAAGATGAAATAAAAAGAAATTTGAAGTATATTTTAAACATGCATGTCATACTTTAATGAGTATGAGACAATGGTAAGCTTTAAGCCATATATCTGCTTGGAAGTATGGCATAGGTCCTAAGCACCTAAGAGAACAAAGCAAGATTCAGCAGAGTTACAGATTTCAATTTCATCATTATGTTTAAGAATTATAGTTTTGACACTAGGGTAAGGAAACTAAATAGACAAAGTCTCCAAGGAACAGCATTTATTCAACATGTGACAAGCAGGGAGAAAATATTTATATATGTAACATTGTATTTGTACACTTCATCTTGTACAGATCTAATTCTACCCAACAGGCCCCAGGATGAAAAAGCAAGCAAACAACTCCCCTGCCACCCCACCACACAGACACATAAAACAAAAATAAGATGAACAACTGCCAAAGGATAACAGATCATGAAATCTTTTATACTATGATTTTTCTTGATATTCTTTGCTTTCACTTACACCCTGGTATCTTTTCAAATTTCCAGATAATAAAATAAGGCTTTTAAACTCTTCTTTCATAAACTATAAATGTTCTGTTTCTATTGCTTCTTTTGACTCTGTCTCAAGAGACATGGAGAGATGAAAATATGAGTTTTTCATCTTTGACTCTTTCCTCTTTCCAAAGAAAATATACACCAAAAAAAGTAAGGTAAAAATTCTCCTTATCCTAGCATTAAATAATGATCTCTCATTAACTTATTCCAAATATACTATGTTTAATTTTATTTTATATATGTAGTAACTAATTTATACATTTATATTTTATATGTGATATGTGTTTTCAAAGACTATGAGGGCTAGTGAGAACTAATCATATGAGAGACCTTCAAGATGGCGAGGACTAAGATGTGGAGATCACCTTCCTCCACACAAATACATCAGAAATACATCTACATGTGGAACAACTCCTACAGAATACCTACTGAACACTGACAGAAGACCTCAGACTTCCCAAAAGGCAAGAAACTCCCCTTGTACCTGGGTAGGGCAAAAGAAAACAGAAAAAACAGAGACAAAAGAATAGAGAAGGGACCTGCACCTCTGGGAGGGAGCTGTGAAGGAAGAAAAGTTTCCACACACTAAGAAAGCCCTTCACTGGTGGAGATGCAGGGTGGCGGGGTGTGTGGGGAGGCTTCAGAGTCACGGAGGACTTCGCAAAAACAGTGGTGCAGAGGGCAAATCAGAGAGACTCCTGCACAGAGGATCAGTGTCAACCAGCACTCACCAGCCTGAGAGGCTTGTCTGCTCACCCTCCATGCTGGGTGGGGGATAGGGAGCTGAGGCTCTGGCTTTGTAGATCATATCCCAGGGAGAGGACTGGAGTTGGCTGCATGAACACAGCCTGAGGGAGGCTACTGCACCACAGCTAGCTGGTAGGGAGTCCGGGAAAATGTCTGGAACTGCCTAAGAGGCAAGAGACAATTGTTTTGGGGTGTGCAAGGAGAGGAGTTTCAGAACACTGCCTAAATGAGCCCCAGAGATGGGTGTGACACACAGCTATTAGAGAAGACACCAGAGATGGGCATGAAATGCTAAGGCTGCTGCTGCAGCCACCAAGAAGCCTGTGTGCAAGTATAGGTCACTATACAAACCTCCCCTCCTGGGACCCTGTGCAGCCCACCACTGCCAGGGTCCTGTAATCCAGGGACAACTTCCCCTGAAGAACACACAACATGCCTCAGGCTGTTGCAACATCACACTGCCTTCTGCCACCACAGGCTTGCCCAGCATTCCATACCCCTCTCGTCCGCATCCCCCGGCACCCGCCTGAGTGAGCCAGAGCTCCCAATCAGCTGCTACTTTAACCCTGTCCTGTCTGAGTGAAGAATAGATGCCCTCAGGTGACATACATGCAGAGGCAGAGACAAATCCAAAGCTGAACCCCAGGATCTGTGTGAGCAAAGAAAATAAAGCGAAATGTCTCCCAGCAGCCTCAGGAGGAGTGGATTAAATCTTGACAATCAACTTGAGGTCCCCAGTATCTCTGGAATACCTGAATAGACAAAGAATCATCCCAAAATTGAGCACTGGATTTTGGGAGCAATTGTAGACTTGGGGTTTGCTTTCTACTTCTAATTTGTTTCTGGTCTTATGTTTATCTTAGTTTAGTATTTAGAGTTTATTATGATTGGTAGATTTGTTTATTAATTTGGTTTCTCTCTTCATTTGTCCTAGGGTTCTGTCCATCGATTTTTCTTTTTAGTATAGTTTTTAGTGCTTGTTATCATTGGTGGATTTGTTTTTTGGTTTGGTTGCTCTCTTCTTTCCTTCTTTCTTTTTTTATTACTTTTTAATTTTTATATTTTTAATAATTTTTATTTTAATAACTATTTTATTTTACTTTTTTCTTCTTTCTTTCTTTCTTTCTTTCTTTCTTTCTTTCTTTCTTTCTTTCTTTCTTTCTTTCTTTTCTTTCTTATTTTCTCACTTTTCTTCTGAGCCATGTGGCAGACAGGGTTTTCATGCTCTGGCTGGATGTCAGCCCTGTGCCTTGATGGGGGAGAGCCGTGTTCAGGATATGGGTCCACCAGAGACCTCCCCCTGTTTGATATCATGTAATATCAAACAGTGAAAGATCTCTCAGAGACCTCCATCTCAATGCTAAAACCGAGTTCCACTCAACGATCTGCAAGCTACAGTGCTGGACACCCTATACCAAACAACTAGTAAGACAGGAACACAACCCCACCCATTAGCAGAGAGTCTGCCTAACATAATAATAAGGTCACAGACACCTCATAACACACTACTGAATGCGGTCCTCCCCCACAGAAAGACAAGATCCAGCCTCATCCACCAAAACACAAGCACCAGTCCCCTCCACCAAGAAGCCTACAGAAGTCACTGAACCAACCTTACTCACTGGGGGCAGACACCAAAAACAATGGGAACTATTAACCTGCAGGCTGTGAAAAGGAGACCCCGAACACAGTAAGTTAAGCAAAATGAAAACAGAGAAACACATAGCAGATGAAGGAACAAGGTAAACACCCACCAGACCCAACAAATGAAGAGGAAATAGGAGGTTTACTTGGAAAAGAATTCAGAGTAATAACAGTAAAATTGATCCAAAATCTTGGAAATAGAATGGAGAAAATACAAGAAACTTTTCACAAGGATCTAGAAGGACAAAAGAGCAAACAAACAATGATGAACAACACAATAAATGAAATTAAAATTTTCCTAGAAGGAATCAATAGCAGAATAACTGAGGCAGAAGAACACATAAGTTACCTGGAAGATAAAACAGTGGAAACAACTACCACAGATCAGAATGAAGAAAAAAGAATGTAAAGAATTGAGGAGAGTCTCAGAGACCTCTGGGAGAACATTAAACACACCAACATTCGAATGATAGGGGTCCCAGAAGAAAAGAAGAAAAATAAAGGGACTGAGAAAATATTTCAAGAGATTATAGTTGAAAACTTCCCTAATATGGGAAAGGAAACATTCAATCAAGTCCAGGAATCACAGAGAGTCCAACACAGGATAAATCCAAGGAGAAACACACCAAGACACATATTAATCAAACTCTCAAAAATTAAATACAAAGAAAACATATTAAAAGCAGTAAGGGAAAAACAACAAATAATATACAAGGGAATCCTGATAAGTTTAACAGCTGATCTTTCAGCAGAAACTCTGCAAGCCAGAAAGGAGTGGGAGGACATATGTAAAGTGATAAAAGGGTAAAATCTATAACCAAGATTACTCTACACAGCAAGGATCTCATTGAGATTCAATGGAGAATTTAAAACCTTTAATAAAATTTCACTTAGCAAAAGCTAAGAGAATTCAGCAACACAAAACCAGCTTTACAAGAATGCTAAAGGAACTTCTCTGGGCAGGAAACACAAGAAAAGGAAAAGATCTACAATAACAAACGCAAAACAATTAAGAAAATGGTAATAGGAACTTACATATCGATTACTACCTTAAATGTAAATGGATTAAATGCTCCTACCAAAAGACATAGACTGGCTGAATGGATAAAAAAACAAGACCTGTATATATGCTGTCTAAAAGAGACCCACTTCAGACCTAGGGACACATACAGATTTAAAGTGAAGGGATGGAAAAAGATATTCCATGCAAACGGAAATCAAAATAAAGCTGGAGTAGCAATTCTCATATCAGACAGATGGACTTTAAAAAAAAGACTATTACAAGAGACAAAGAAGGACATTACATAATGATCTAGGGAGCAATCCAAGAAGATATAACAATTGAAATTATTTATATATCCAACAAAGGTGCACCTCAATACATAAGGCAAGTGCTAACAGCAATAAAAGGGGAAACTGACAGTAACACAATGATAGTAGTGAACTTTCATGCCCCACTTTCACCAATGGACAGATCATCCAAAATGAAAATAAATAAGGAAACACAAGCTTTAAATGATACATTAAACAAGATGGACTTAATTGATATTTATGGGACATTCAATCAAAAAACAACAAAATACACTTTCATCTCAAGTGCTCATGGAACATTCTCCAGGATAGATAATATCTTGGGTCACAAATTAAGCCTTGGTAAATTTAAGAAAATTGAAATCATATCAAGTATCTTTTCTGACCACATGCTAGTAGACTAGATATTAATAACAGGAAAAAAATACAAATACATGGAGGCTAAACAGTACACTACTAAATATCCAAGAGATCACTGAGGAAATCAAAATATACCTATAAACAAATGACAATGAAAACACAACAACTCAAAACATATGGGATGCAGCAAAAGCAGTTCTAGGAGGGAAGTATATAGCAATACAATCCTAATTCAAGAAGCAAGAAAAATGTCAAATAAACAACCTAACCTTACACCTCAAGCAATTAGAGAAGGAAGAACAAAAAAAAAGCCAAAAGTAGCAGAAGGAAAGAAATCATAAAGATCAGATCAGAAATAAATGAGAAAGAAATGAAGGAAACAATAGTAAAGATCAATAAAACTAAAAGCTTGTTCTTTGAGAAGATAAACAAAATTGATAAACCATTAGCCAGACTTAACAAGAAAACAAGGGAAAAGACTCAAATCAATAGTTATAGTAACAAAAAAAAGAGAAGTAACAACTGACACTGCAAAAATAAAGGATAATGAGAGATTACTACAAGTAACCATATGCCAATAAAATGGACAACCTGGAAGAAATGGACCAATTCTTAGAAAAGCACAACCTTCCAAGAGTGAATCAGGAAGAAATAGAAAATATAAACAGATCAATCACAAGCACTGAAATTGAGACTGTGATAAAAAAATTTTCCAACATACAAAAACTCAGGACCACATGGCTTCACAGGTGAATTCTATCCAACATTTCGAGAAGAGTTAAGACCTATCCTTCTCAAACTCTTCCAAAATATAGCAGAAAGGGAACACTCCCAAACTCATTCTACGAGGCTACCATCACCCTGATAACAATACTAAACACAGATGTCACAAAGAAAGAAAACTATAGGCCAATATCACTGATGAACATAGATACAACAATCCTCAACAAAATGGAAGCAAACAGAATCCAACAGAACATTCAGAGGATCATACAACATGATCAAGTGGGGCTTATCCCAGGGATGGAAGGATTCTTCAATATACATGAATCAAACATTGGGAAAAAACATAGTAAAAAATTGAAGGAGAAAAACCATATGATAATCTCAATAGATGCAGAAAAAGCTTTTGACAATATTCAGCACCCATTTATGATAAAAACCCTCCAGAAAGTAGGCATAGAGGGAACTTACCTCAACATAATAAAGGCCATATATGACAAACCCACAGCCAACCTCATTCTCAGTGGTGAAATCCTGAAAACATTTCCTCTAAGATCAGGAACAAGACAAGGTTGTCCACTCTCACCATTATTATCCAACATAGTTTTAGAAGTTTTAGCCTCAGCAATCAGAGAATAAAAAGAAATAAAAGGAATCCAAATTGGAAAAGAAGAAGTAAATCTGCCACTGTGTGCAGATTACATGATATTATACATAGAGAATCCTAAAGATGCTACCAGAAAACTACTATAGTTAATCAATCAATTTGGAAAAGTAGCAGGTTACAAAAGTAATGCACAGAAGTGTCTTGCATTCCTATACACTATGTATGAAAAATCTGGAAGATAAATTAAGGAAACACTCCCAATTACCATTACAACTAAAAGAATAAAATACCTGGGAAGGGGACTAAAGATTTGCATGCAGAAAACTATAAGACACTGATGAAAGAAATTAAAGATGATACCAACAGATGGAGAGATATACCATTTTCTTCGATTGGAAGAATCAACACTGTGAAAATGACTATACTACCCAAAGCAATCTACAGATTCCATGCAATCCTATCAAACTATCACTGGCATTTTTTACAGAACTAGAACAAAAAGTTTCACAATTTGTATGGAAACACAAAAGACCCTGAATAGACAAAGCAATCTTGAGAATGAAAAATGGAGCTGGAGGAATCAGGCTCCCTGACTTCAGACTATACTACAAAGCTACAGTAATCAAGACAGTATGGTACTGGCACAAAAACAGAAATATAGATAAATGGAACAGGATAGAAACCCCAGAGATAAACCCACACACATATGGTTACCTTATTTGTGATAAAGGAGGCAAGAGTATACAATGGAGAAGACAGCCTCTTCAATAAGTGGTGCTGGGAAAACTGGACAGCTACAGGTAAAAGAATGAAATTAGAACACTCTCTAACACTATACACAAAAATAAACTCAAAATGAATTAAAGACCTAAATGTAAGGCCAGACTACAAAACTCTGAGAGGAAAACATAGGCAGAACACTCTATGACATAAATCACAGGATGAACCTTTTTGACCCTCCTCATAGAGAAATGGAAATTAATATAAAAATAAAACAAATGGGACCTAATGAAACTTAAATGCTTTTGCACGGCAAAGGAATCCATAAACAAGATGAAAAGACAACCCTCCTAATGGGAGAAATATTTGCAAATGAACCAACTGACAAAGGTTTAATCTCCAAAATTTACAAGCAGCTCATGCAACTCAATATCAAAAAAACAATCAATCCAATCCAAAAATAAGGAGAAGACCTAAATAAACATTTCTCCAAAGAAGATATACAGATTGCCAACAAACACATGAAAGGTTGCTCAACATCACTAATCATTAGAGAAATGCAAATCAAAACTACAATGAGATATCACCTCACAACATTCAGAATGGCTATCATTAAAACATCTACAAACAGTAAATGCTGGAGAGGATGTGGAGAAAAGGGAACACTCTTGCACTGTTGGTGAGAATGTTAATTGTTACAGCCACTATGGAGAACAGTATGGAGGTTCCTAAAAAAACTAAAAATAAAACTACCGTAGGACCCAGCAATCCCACTACTGGGCATATACCCTAAGAAAACCAGAATTCACAAAGAGTCATGTACCACAATGTTCATTGCAGCTCTATTTACAATAGCCAGGACATGGAATCAACCTAAGTGTCCATCAACACATGAATGGATAAAGAAGATGTGGCTCATATATTCAATGTAATATTACTCAGCCATATAAAGAAATGAAATTGAGTTATTTGTAGTGAGGTGGATGGATCTAGAGACTGTTATACAGAGTGAAGTAAGTCAGAAAGAGAAAAACAAATACCGTATGCTAACACACATATATGGAATCTAAAAAAAAAATAAAGGTTCTGAAGAAGCTAGGGGCAGGACAGGAATAAAGACGCAGATGTAGAAAATGGACTTGAGGACACAGGGAGGGGGAAGGGTAAGTTGGGACGAAGTGAAAGAGTGGCTTGTACATAAATACACTACCAAATGTAAAATAGATAGCTAGTGGGAAGCAGCTGCATAGCACCGGGAGATCAGCTCAGTGCTTTGTGATCACCTAGAGTGGTGGGATAAGGATGATGGGAGCGAGACACAATGGGTAGGAGAAATGGGGATATATGTATATGTATAGCTGATTCACTTTGTTATAAAGCAGACACTAACACACCATTGGAAAGCAATTATATTCCAATAAAGTTAAAAATAAAAATTAAATTAAAATAAAAATATAAAAGAAAACTAATCATACAGAGAATATTGATCACTTAAGGAATTATGACACCCATATTCCTGGAATCACACACAAATACACAGGAAAGAAGAAAAAAAAAAATACTGGTTTATTGGAAGCTCCAACAATGTGTAAGTACAGTGGTTGCCATTCCTTGTGTTCTGCCTTCTTGTCTATATCAGATTGATTGAAAGGGAAGAGTTCGGATTTGCCTAATTTGTTGATGTGCCATAGCATCCTATTAAACGTGAAAAATTCAGTAAATTCAATATTTTATTTCTGATTTCTTTTTAACTTTTGTTTCTTATTTCATTGACCAGTTTTTTTTTTTTTTTTGATTCAGTGATTTAATCAAATAAAAATGAAAGTAGCTGCTCTTATAGCTAGTATCTTAACAAATAAAACTGGAAATTGGGAAAAAATGCCAACAGATATTTTTGCCTGATTTTTATTGAATTGGTAACACATGTTCCTATGCCATTGTATCCCTTATTTCATTGGTGGTTGTTCTCTACTTATTCCTGCAAGACCCTAACCTTCTCTCAAACCCTGCATATGATCTCTAGAATTTAACAGAGGTTTAAATTTGCTCATAAGAAAGTACTCTTACTTCTTACCTGTTCATACATGTTCTCTCTGCTTAATACAGGTGCAACCTCATGGTTCCAGGTTTGTTTAGTTATTGTGATGAAGAAGCTGAAACATTTTCTTTCTTTATATTGTTTTCAGTTAGCGGATTGTTAAAGTTGTCTTGGCTTCTCCAGCATTTTAGAGTTACAATGATAATTGCTTTCTCTGATCTTACTGATGGATCTTTGGGCTCAGAGAGATGTTTGAGTGTTAGGTATGTCATGTTATATTTGGAATCACTCTTTTTTCATGAGAGTATTTCTGTTATTCTGCTAACTTTTCTCCCTTACCTCTTTCTCTTAGGATGACTCTTTTTTTCTAGGTGAGAGAAATACAAAAGACCTTCTGGTTGATTTATTCCATAAATCCTTGAGACATGAGTAAGCACTTTGGCTTTGCTTTGGTGGACACAGCTGTAATTGTCTACTAAATATAGTTGAGATGTTAGATTTCTTAAATAAAGACGATGAGCATGTTTACAAATAAATATATGGTGATTTATCCCTCTTCATATATATACTCTTTCCACTGGAAATGTAGTCTCCTTAGTGAGTGTAACCAGGACTGACTGGCTTTATCATCTCATATTCTACCTGCATTTGTTTTATCTCACTATATATATATATATATATATATATATATATATACACACACATATATATACACATATATATATTTATTTATTTAATTTATTTTCTCTGGTAGCATTGTATATAATCTATAAGCATTATGAATATAATCCTAGTAAATTAAAAAAAGAATGACTAAGCATATTTCCTTAACGAATTTCAATGTCACATAATAGCTCAATTTACCTACAGATAATATGTTAATAACAAGTGGACATATAGTTAAAATAAGAGAATATTATTGCTTGGGATTTAAGCTTCAGTATATAAACATCTCTCATGATATGATTAAATTTTACCAGCTTTATGTCAGTAAATGTTTAATAACTAGTTTTTAGTGGAAAAAGAGCCCTGATTTATAACATTTACCAATTTCCATGGTGTAAATACTCTCACAGTGACTGATTTTCAGCTACAAAAATTATGTCCATGAACATGCAGTTGGGAGGAAATGTAGAATATCAGCTTTGTCTCACTAGCTGGTACAAGCTAGGATGAGCCTTCCACAAAGCACTATTATTTGTTTTTATGTATCTTACAATAAGTAATTGAAAAGTTTCTATTTCTAAGCTAATATATTTTAAATTTTGAACTAAAATTCAGGATATTTTAAGTGCTAGATTTATATAATAACCTTAAAATGTCAATCACTCGGAGCTTGCACCTGCAGATAGTAAGAATCATGTATCTTGGACATCAAAGATATTTCTGTAATAAGCAAAAATAATGGGACAAAACTCTTTAAGAATCATAATGCATATAATGATGGAAAGACATGGGTAGGGGTATTCCTTAGGAAATGTTTCCTTAACAGATTTAAGAATGGCCTAGGTTAAAAATTACATTGCTTAGAAAAGAATTTAATATTGAACTCAGTTCATTTTACAAGAGAAAAAACAATTCCACTATGTTTACTAAAATCTTTAAAACTTCATTGTTCATAAAATCCTGGCTTTGACTTTTGCAAGACATATATATTTCAATTTTATGATTCAAGTTCAGTCTTTCAAATATTTCTGTCAGAAAGTCTATAATACATGAGATAAAGCAATAAACTGGAAACTTTGATTTCATATCCTTCTCACACTAACTTCCTTCAGTAAGTCTATTGTATGGTAATATATATATGATATATTGTATAGGACTTAAGATATCAAAGAAAGACATTCCCAAAATAATACTGATTCATGAGAATGTCATAGGATTAGATAAGGTCACACACACATTTATTACATCTATTCATTTCATATTTAAATAAACTCAACAAAAATATTTCTAGTTTAGAACACCAGTGTTGGCTGCCAACTTTTGTTCTACCTTTGCACAGTTCTGAATATCATAAATGTCTCCACACATTGTCTTCTTTTTGTTCTTAGGTTTATCCAATAGAACGACATAAACCAGTGTCCTTAGTCTAAGTCCTTCAAGTACTGACAATAGCTTAATATTATTTAGTCTTTTCTCACGTATGTAAATCCATTTTCATCAACCATTAGTAACAAAAGTTCTGTATTCTTTTAATATCCTGATTACATTTTTTCTGAGTGCTTTCCAATTTTTGATATTATTTTTAATGTTTTCAAGAACTGAACATAAATTTCCAGATGTGGTAGTGCCACTGATGATTAGAAAAGGACTTATATCTTATTTATTATAGACTACTTCTAGCAATTCTGCTTAAGAAAACTACTAGGCTGCTAAGTGTATTTTAAGCACTCATCACACAAATACACCCCCCCACACACACACTCTACCATCCACACAAAAAAGTTTATATTCACATTTTTTCTAAGATTGCACACCACACTCTTTTCTCTTGCATTTGGGACTTTATAACGATGAAAATGGCTGTGTAATCAAACCAAAGACATATTTGAAGCTAAGTACAGCAAAATATAAAGAACAAGAATAGAATGTTATTTCACCTAAATCCCTCTGTCTTTTCAATAATATTTTCTCAAATATGAATATTTCAAGATCCTTCCCAAAGAAGGCCAAAGACATTTTAAATGATCACAGCTATACACCCATGATGTCCTTTATACAAGATAGTAAGCACATTGATAAGTTCACCTCTATTCTAGCTGGTAATTTTATCACTTGCTGCTTTAGATACATGAAACTATTTTTGAATGACTGAGATTTAGCAGAGATTATAAAACAAACCTACACAAAATTTAACAGAGATTATAAAACAGACCTACACAAAATACTGATCATCAATGTTATAGAATACAAATATCATATTTCAAAAGATCAAAACAATGTCATCATCCTATTTTCCTCTTTTCCCTGCTTTGGCTCTGCTCCTGAGGGGTCAGATACATGATGTATGATGAAAGGGGTAAAGTCTTACTTCTCTCTCTGTCCAGCATTTCTCCCTTGGGATTCTTTCCTCTACTCTACTCTTACACCCTTGCTTTATGCATTTCTTTATTCTATTTTCTATTTATCCATGAATATCTAGCTTCAACACTATTTGAGTCAGACAGGATATCATAATATTTCCCTTATGTGTGGGTGTGTGTATAAGGAGAAATGGCTGACAAATATCTCATTAATAAGGTTATGTGGCAGATCATTCAAGAACCATTATCATTTGAAGATAATGGTAGGACAATTCCTATGTTCTTTTTTCTACATGAGTTTTCCTGTGTAATACATGGAAAATATTAAATGTGATTTTTCCGCTAGCTAAATTAAATACATGTGTGAAACCCAAATTTCAGGATTTGTTAATTATTGCTAAAAGATCTTGAACTTCCAACACAAATTCCAGTGGGTTGATTACATTATGAATCCAGGATTCCCTGACTAAAAAGTGACCACATGTCACTGACCATTGCTTGTACCTAAGAGAAAGAGATCATGGATCAAATCAGTATTTTCCACACTTTCTGGAAATGTTAGCTTACTCTTCCTGCCAGTTTTTAGCCACAATTCCATTAAAATATCTATGTGAAATTTATACCATAAATTAAATCATACAAATGTGGCAGCAGTGTTATTTCATATCTTGATGCCATGTAAAGATGATCTATATGAAGATGAGAGTAAAGATCAGAGTATATTTTGATAAGTGTTTCTGCCACAATTAATGGTGCCAATTTTTTTTTTAATGGTACACATTTTTTTTAGATTTAAAAAATTTTAATTCTAGATCTTTTTCCTTCATATTCTGTTGCTCTATTGCAGTCCTAGTCAGCCTGCTCTCTGCACTGACCCTGGGTAGATGTCCTTTGAAAACTGGGAGGTTCAAGGAGAGGGTTAAAAACTAGAATTTCAAAAAGATTTCAGAGAAATGGTGTGCTTCTAATCAGTGTTGAATAGCACTCCTGAATGTCTCCTGGCCCTTTACAACAGTATTCATTTGACTTTTGATGGACTTTTTTTCTGTCTTCCCTACTTCCATCTTTACTGCCATCTGACATGTTGGTTATAAGTGTATGTTTCAATCAATCTGTTTCTTTTCTACTTTCCTAGTGTTGACATTTCTCACTGTAATCCATGCTGACCTTCCTACTGCCTGTATCTTCTGCCACAGGACCCTTATTTCTCATATAAAGATAAGCCAGCCATTCGCTCTGATTCAACCCAAAGGGAGATTCTTGGGAATGATTACAGAAACCAGTGGGAAAAATATGTGCGTATAATGCTTATGGTGGTGTTTCACAGTCATAATAGTTGTCTTGCTAATATTTTGACTTTGCTCATGTTTTAAAATATTTACAAAAATGTTAGGATGAATTAAAAGCAAGAGGGATAAAGTGAAATCATTAGGATGACTCTTATGTGATAGTATTCTTACTTCAACTGCAGATTATTTTGTATGTAAGAATTCAACAGTGGTCATTGAAATAATACCTAGAATTTCAGTTCACTGTTTAACTGTACATTGATGTTTTACGTCTTTATCCACAGTTTAAAATACATGAGCCTAAACGAGCCTTTGGCCAGAAAAAATAATTAAGTGTGAAAAATTGCATTTGTAAACTGAAAAAAAATGAGGTATTCTTCTTTCTTTATTTGCAGGGGAGCACTGGTAAAAATGTGTACTAGAGATTTACCCTCTTATATTGTTTTTCCAACATGATCTTTTAGCCATTATCTTTCAATTGTACAATGTGGTAATTTTTACTAAGGTAATTCAACTATTAGAATGTGCAACCTGGGGGCTTATTTGTTTTTCTTTCAACAGTTTAAACTACTATGTAGGCAATGGTATTACCTTTACCATCTCACTAGTTTGAAACCTAAACAAACAAACAAGAAAAAAGCAGAATTTTTATGCCACAGTGGTAGGGTGTGGTAAAGAAACCAATGCAGAAAGCTGAATGAGTTCTCACATGTGCCAAAATATAATATTCTTTGAGCCAATGCAACTCAGGCAGACCATAATAACCTGTTGGGGTTAGAAAAGTTCATGCCAAAAATGGATGATTTCCCTAGAGCCAATCAAAATGATGGAAACATTGGTGCAAAATCACAGCTGAGCAGGTTTAGTCCTCTCTTCACTAGCTACAGATGGCATGTAATTTAGAATGCCCATTTGGTGAAATTTACCCGTTCCTCTAGAGATCACACATATGGGTTTGCATTTAAAAAGAAATTGTACCATGAATAGCTTTTTAAACAACAGATGTAAGTATTGACAGTAAAAGGATGTCCAAAAAGCAAAGTATGTCCACATAAGAGGAAAAAAAGAGCGTATGTTATACTTTATAGCACTGTAAGTGGCCTTTTAACTTAAAAAAAAAAAAGAAAATAATTATGAAATCAATTCATACAATGCTTGCCAAGGCATGAATTAGATGGGAGATTCTCTCTTCACACTATGTTACTTTCCAGTAATTTACTCCTTTTTTTCCCACCTTTTTATTTTACAACCATACTCTTAAATCCCCAAAGAATACAGAAGTACCTTAAGAGGAGTTCTGAGATCTGTGAGTCAATCTGTGCCCTCTGCTTCTCACAGCGCTGTTGTTTGTAGTTGTTGTTTGTTTATTTCTTACAAGGAATTCATAATAGATCTGTGAAACCCCCAACATCATTTAAAAATTGAATGCACTTGTGTAAGTGTACACAAAGGGAGATATTTGTTTTTGCAGATGTGTGCACTAGTTAGTAAAGGATGTTGTTACAAATTGTGAGGTTTCCAATTGCCTGTCCTTTATTGCTTCCTTTAAAGAAGGAAATTAATTGTGTGAAATTGCCTTGCTGGTAAAGTGATATGAGATTGCAATGCCAGCATTGACCTAATCTAGCAGTAAAACAGGCAATCACATCCTCAGTGAACACTCACAGAAACATTTGATTTCAGGAGTGTGCAAGACCAAAGTTTCCCTGGAGAAACATGCACATAATTTCCATTCTTGTATTCAAAGGTAGTTCCGTTGTGGATTTCTCCCATACAGTGTAAGCCTTCTTTGCTTTTATTGAAGGATAATGCTTTGTACGTCACAGTACAGTCCCATATGCAAGGAAACTACAATTAAAAGTTTAGGTATGGACATCAGGCATTTGACACTGTTTCTTGATTGAATGAAATACAATGTTACTTTTCTCTCATTCTCTGATACAATGATGTACTGGAATACTAACAGCTATGCAAATGATGACATTAACAGGAAGATACCATTTTTCTGGCTGTTTATGACTAGCATCAGGTGAAAAATTGTGGGAGATTGAATTGCTTTTGTTTAGAGGTGCAAAGACAGGCAATTGGTACTATCCCAGGAAGCAAAGGAAAATGAAATTGCTTGTACAAAGGGATGAACAGATTCAGATTAGTATTCAAATATTTATGATACCATTAAATGGATGCAGTGAAGATGTAAAATATGGAATACCCATAACGTACATATTCAAATAAGAGAACTGGTGTTATCATGAATCTTCTTCTATATTCAGCTTTATTTTTGAACTGGATATTTACAAAGAAACTATGACATTGCCCAAGCTGTATTAAATTTGTGTATTAAATTAATTCAAGTGCTTTTTTATTTCACATAGCTGACAATATTAGAAGTATAAAGGCTTGTATATATTACATATATAACCATAAATGCAGTTCATTGTTGTATTCCCACAGTGTGCTAACTGCCACTGTGAAATTAGACAAAAAGCTCTGACTTTAGAAATTTACAGTTTGAGAAAACAAAGAAAATAAATCAAGGCTTTCACAAAATTATCAAATGTTTTCATTAGAAATGGAATAACTTATGTGTAAGTTCCTGCATACAAGAATGTGCATTAAAGACAATTTTGAAGGAAGAGGGTGTCTACAGAGAGGAAGACAAACAAATTTCCAGGCATACAGAAACCTCCAAAGGTGAAGCCCAGAAACAAATTGCATGAGTAATTGGAGAGGAGCGATGGCAGTAGGAGGAGGTATAGTAAAGTTGGTCCATTGTGACCATATGCTGCAAGGGGCTTTGTGGAGGGTTTGTAGATCTGATTTTTCCTGTACTTCTGATTAATCTGGGCTCTCTCCATTGCTTAGGAACAGGCATTAAAGCAGACCCTCAAGTGATTACGTTTGGACTTTAGACTTCAAAAATGGCATTTTAGGTGTAGGAAAAGACATAGGTTTCAGAAGTGGCATTCCAGGTGTAGGGAAAGGCTAGAAAATAGACAGAACAGATATTTGCTACCAATCTCCTTTTCTCTACTCCCCTCTGCCATACACACACACATAAGACACTCCAGGCCCAGTGAAAATCATTTCAAATAGAATGAGGATTAAAGAGAAAAGTAAAACAATGTAGGTAGGTGCTGGGGAGTGTCCTGGAGAAGAGATCAGATGTCCACTCACCATGGAGAAGGGTCAACCATGACACAGAGGGTAAAGTATAAGAGAAGGCAGGTATAGGGTAGCCTCATGGACTCTCTCTGCTCCTTGATGGGGAATAAGAAGAGCCCTCTCTTTCTTATGCCTGAATGTGGCCTGAACTAGCAGACTATATTATTTTAGCTGAGAGGAGGAAATCATGAATTGATCGGACATCTGCACCCGCCCTGCCCCTCCCCCCCCAGGTCACATAAATATTCCAGAAGCTAGACGGCTTACTAGGGAGAAGTTTGGAAGGTATAAGAGCTGCCATTGATCAAATTTATCCTGAAACAACTGGGAAAACTCTCAAGTAATTGAATTTATCCTGAATTGATGACATTAAGTTTTCTATTATCAGATAAAATGACTCACTATAAAAATTTACTTCAGTTAGATCTTTTAAATGCTAGATTTTTGCACATCTAAGAGCATGAATGGAGAAATGATACTTGTTATGTAAATTAATCAATAAATAAGGATTTTGGAAATTAGCTGTGATTTCTAATCACGAATTTTTTGTGGAGATAACATTCGTGTACATAAAACAATTAGTGAACAATCCATGATTATAAGTAAGTACTAAAATATATGACACAGACTACTAGTTGTGTGGACATTTGGAAAAGAGAAGATAAGTGAAGATTGGGAAGGTCACAAATGGCTTCCCAGAAGTTCTGAAAAGGTGACTATGCCCTGAGAGAAAGAACATTTGAGGATAGGAGAGGGACAGGAAAAGGACAGCATACAAACTACACCATGAAGAAAAGGGCCTTGCCTTCTAAACACTGTATTAATAATACTTAGTCTGACATATGCTGGATGCTCAATAAATATTGAATTGTTGATTCAATATGATCCTCATAAATTCCAAATACTATGAGATTAGTCCAGGGTCTCCCAATGTCTGCAGTACTGACATTCTGGAGCAGATGATTACTTGCTGGGTGCAGCTGTCCTATGCATTGTAGCATATTTAGCATCATCTCTGGCCTCTACCCACTGGATGGAAGTAGCAACCACTCATTTTGGCAAAATGACATTGCCAAAAGTCACTTGGGAGGCAAAATGGTCCCCTATTAAGAACAACTAGTTGGCCTGATTACTTCCTGGCAAGGAAGTGAGGAAAGATCTGTGACAGGTAGAGTAATTGAATATATTTTTATCGATATAGGTTTATATGTTTTATTGGACTGAGTCACTGCTCTGTTTTCTTAATGTGGCACCATTTGTTGAGTTCATACTCTGTCCTGGCATTGTATTAGAAACTTTAGTAATTATTTAAACTCTGAAACGGGTATTACTATCTTTATTTTGCATGCAATGAATTGCCAAAAGTCAGTTTGTACCCAAATCTGTCTGACTCATATTTAACATTAGGCTATACTATTTCTTTATAATGCTATAAGCATATAGTGAAGTCATATTCTTAGAAAATATGTTTACACACATATGTAGGCATGTCTATAGAGAGATGGATAGATACATACACACATAAAGATACTTGCTCATTCTTATGACATAAAACATATTGATTACTTTGAAAATGAGATTATCTGGAATGAGATGTGTATTTCAATTATTACCTAAGTCATATTAATCTTGCTTTATTCAATTTGAGTACAGTGTTGACTAACACTTCAATTAGTTCCAGTTTGCTTGATTTCACACTCCATAAAATTAATGCTGGCTGTGTCTACATAGGCAAAGTGGAGATGCAGTAATTATTGCAAAATCATAAGTAGCAAACACATTCTGTTATTGAAGAAAGGTAGTCCGATAATTCTGAACTATTAAGATTGGCTTTCTATATTCAGGACATAATATTAAAAGAGAGAAAAATGTTAATTGACCCTTAGCGAACACTTGTGTGTGATATTCATCTCAGTGAAAGATAAAATAGAGTATTTCCCATTCTACTTTATAACTAATCTTAAAGTAACACAACTCTCAATCAAACTTTCAATGCAAAATAAGGAGGTTGTGAGAAGTAAAGAAATTTGAAAGGCTCCCCTTAACTGTGTAGTCCTGTTTTCCTCCTGCTGCCGCATGAAGCAAGATGGCTGCTGCCTCCTCCAGTTATCTAGAGGCTGCCTTCAAGGTCCTCAGGCCTCCGAGGTCAGAAAAGTTTAGTCTTTTGATGCAGAATGACCACAGAAGACTTTTTTGTGTACATGACACAATGGTTATTCACATTACAAGTTTAAAAGGTGGTACGGGCATTGCAGCTCTCCACCATGAGTTCAGAGGGCTCAGTTATGCCATCCTTGAGTTTCTATACTTAATTCTCAAGCTTTGTGTCTCTTCTCCAGTTTTGTATCTTCAAGCAAAGAATCTAATCAGAATCTGTTCCAAATGCCAAAAAATGTCATGTTATTTATTATTTCTCCTTTCATTTACTATTAGTCTAAATTGGTTATTATGAAGCCAATTTTATATCACCTCTCTTTTTATAGAGGTAGCGATATACAGAAATTAAGAGGATGACTGCCACAGTTTCACTGGGTAGATGTGAATTGTGTTTTTGTCCTTACTATTTTTTTCTTTTTTTGTTGTTTTCTGTTTTTGTTAAGAGTTACAGAAGTGTTAGTTGTTATTTTTTTTTAATTGAGGTATACTTGCTCTACAATACTGTGTTAGTTTCTGCTTTACAATGTTTTGCCAGCTACATGTATACATATATCTCCTCTTTTTTGTGTATCCCTGTGCAAGTTATGAAAACTCTGAACTTTAGTTTTACTCATTGATACAATTAAAGTAATAATAACACATAACTACACAGGAATATTGTAAGGAATAAATAATTGAAAACAAAAAAGTACTTATAACTGTACCTAATAATACATAGTAAACTTTTACTCAGCAATTGCTACTTTATGTTATATCATACTATTAGATAAATAGAAGTTCCAGGGAAGAGATACATATATAGCTGAAGGGTTATAAGGGCAAACATTTCATATTATAAAATTACTAAGCTCTAAGCACATACAGCATCATGTCTATTCTTTCGATTCCAACAAATATATGTGTGCAAAATCATTTTATAAACTTCAACTGCTATGAAAGCTGATACAAAAATACTAATTATTTTCAATACTGTGGAGAGCTTGAACACCTAATAATCATTTTTAAATTACCACTTTAGTGGCATTAATATACTTCCTTCATATTCTTCCAAATTCCTTCAAAAGATTTATTTTTTAGGGAAAGTGAAAAATATAGGTATTTTGTTAAATGATAAACTGTTTTTATTTAGCAGGTTGTTTTCTTACTCAACTCACTGTTTCTTGACAATACATTTATGAAGCAGAAATTACAGTCCTTTTTGTCTTTGTATGAAAGTTCCCAAGGTTATTGGTTTCTGTAAAGAAAAAGGAGAAAAATTTTTTATTCATAAAATAAACACAAAAGGTGCTTTCACAGTGCATGAGAATTTGGGTGCCTAGTTAGTAACTCCAGGTTGTGACTTGCTTACATTTTGTGGCCCCCTTATTTCTCATATCCAGCTTTCTTACTGTCTGTTCCTTTTTTCCCATTTCAAATTTAAAAAATTTTGAAAAACAAATATGTAAGCCAAGACTAAACCAAGACTTTAAATAAGTGAAGGTTTTAGCCAAATTCATGTCCAGAAGAAAGAGTCCAATATACCTGAAAACAGGGGAAGGTACAGTAGAGTGTAAAAGAAAGGCAGTAAAGAGCACACTCACCTTGTAAGCCCTTATAAGGTCTTTTTTTTTTCTCTAAGTGACATGGAGAAATATTTGCAGATTATGATTTCAAAGGATCACTCTGCATTTAGGTTGAGAACAATCACTTAAAAGGGCAAAGCTAGAAGCAGAAAGACATGTGAGGAGATTATAAAGTAATTTGGGCTAGAAACAATGGTGTCTTGGACTGGGGTAGTTTAGTGGAAGCCATGGAGAGTGGAAGGTTTATGCCTACTTTGAAAAAAGTACCAACAGGTTACCTGACAATTTAAATCGATTTGAAAGAAAAAAAAAAAAAAATTAAAGGAGGCCTCTGTAGTTAGGGCCTGAGCAACTGAAAGGATAGAGTTGTCATTAACTGAGATGCAGAAGGTTGCAAACTGTTTATTTTGTTTTGTTTGTTGTTTCATTTTATTTTAATTCTGAAGATCAGAGTTCAGTTTTTTGAGATGTTGCGTTAGACATAGCAAGTGGATTTATCAAGGAAGGAATTGGACATATGGAATTGGAATTTAGAAAAAGAGGTCTAGACTAGAAATATAAATTTAGGAATCAATTGTACATTGATTAAAGCCATGAGACCAGCAGAGACTACAACAAGAATGCATATAGGTAGAGAATATAAGTGATGCAAAGACTGAATTCTTGGATGCTCCAAAATTAAGAGGTTATGAAGAAAAGGGAGATTCAAGATACTGAAGAATCAATCCATGTCAGAAAGAAAACAAAGAGAGTCCTGGAATCCAAGTAAAGAAATATATTCATGAGAAAGGAGTGATCAACTCTTTGAAAAGTCACTCATGCAATTGACTATTGCATTCAACAGCCTGGAAGTCAGCCTTGGTTTCAGCAACCTTGATAAGAGCAGTGTCACAAGAATGAGAGAAGGGAGCAAAAGCCTAATTGGATTGGACTTTGGAGAGAACAGGAGGAGATTTGAAGATAAGATTACAAGGACTTACATTGTAAATGGGAAAACAACACCACCAAAATATGCAGTAGCAAGTGGGGCAAGTGGGTCAAGAGAAATGTGTGTGTGTGTGTGTGTGTGTGTGTGTGTGTGTTTATAAATAACAACACATTTGTTTGCTAATTGCAATGCTCAACAGAGAGCCAACTACTGAGAATTCAGAAGAAGTGACAAGAATTGCCTAGAGTGCAGAGCCTGAAAGGATGGGAGTTGGTGCAGAAAGGGAGAAACTGATTTGCTTGGGAGAACAGAGGTCTCATCCATGGTGACATTGGAGGAGGCAGAGGATGTGGATGCATATGTTATTTTCTCTTCTGATTGCTTCAGTTTCCTCTTGAAGTTGGAAGCAACATTATGAGATTTAAGAATGTATGTTGATATCTGTAAAGAACTGTTCAGGTTATTATAATTTCCTATCAGGACAATTTGCTCATCAATTCATTCCATTTTTTACTCTATTATACATTATGTTTCTGATGGGCAGTTTCAAAACCCTTTCATTATCATCTTTGGTAAGAAGTACAAACTCATAGCATTCAAAGTACTCCAAATCTAGTACATTTTGAATATCACATTCGAGTTCATTTTTCCCCATTCCATATTCCAATCATATGGATGTACCTCCCAATACCCCAATGATATATGAAATATCAGCCATATGTGCCTTTGCTCTTGATGTTCCCTTATCCTTAAATTCTCTTCCATCTTCCTACCCATTTAATTTCATGATGGTCTAGTTTGAATGGTACAGGCATGCCTTGGATACATTGCAGTTCGGTTCCAGAACACCTCAATAAAGTGAATATCACAATAAGCAAGCCACACACACTTTTTAGTCTTCCAGTGCATGAAAAAGTTATATTTACACTGTACTGTAGTCTATCAAGAGTGCAATAGCATTATGTCTAAAAATAATATTCAGACCTTAATTTAAAAATACTTTATTGTTAAAATACTACTAATCATCATCTGAGCCTTTAACGAGTCAATATTTTTGCTGGTGGAGGGTTTGAAATATTGTGAGAATTACCAAATATGACACTGATACACACGAAGTGAGCAAATGCTGTTGGAAAAATGGCACCAATAGACTTGCTTGATGAAGGGTTTAAACAAGCCTTCAATTTGTAAAAAACAAAACAAACAAAAATCCCTGCAATAGTCGCAAAGTGCAATGAAGCAAGCACAATAAAATGAGGTATGCCTGTATATCCTTCAAAACATGAAGGCATTCCCCAGCCCCTTGAGTGGAATTCACCCAGATGAAACAACTTATTGGTGAAAAGGCATGTATTTCAAAACTAGATCTTGGTTAAAATCCTGCACGGAATGTGTCCAGGCTTTAGTTTTCTAACGCATTAAAAAGGAGATAGTGATAATGATATATAGTAAAGTATTTATTTTTAAAATTAAATAGATAAAATATATTAAATTAATTGGTAAAAGTATATGTCTGTTTTCACCTTCCTTAGAACGTCCATATTCACTTGTGTATATAAGACCCTCTTGTATTACTTATATTTTTATTTACACAGGAACTAGCATTTTTTATTTCAAAGCCAAATAAATGTCTTATATTTTGAAGTAATGAATAATAAAAGTATTTCTTAAAAATCAGCACTAACATTTAAAAACACAAATTAATATGAGCCAGACTCTGTTGTATATACATATCATAAACATAATCACTTTTATCTTCACAATAACCTAATGAATTAGGCATAATTGTACAAATGAGTAAATGTAACTCAGATAATTTAGAAATTTCCCAAGTTCACCAAGATTACAAGAGTTTGAAGGTGATTTGCACATATATATTTTTGTTTTCAAAGCCTGTGCTTTTAATAAGTGATCTCTAATTAAGTATATCTCAAATTTGAAGTAGAGAAACATTTGGATGAGGGTAAAGGAAAAGAAGTGAGCATTTTAAGACTTATCACATAATGAATTGTAAATATATTTGTTCTCCTTATTTGCTTCTAGCCCCATGTTGGGACTGATGAAATAAATGTATATAGATATGCATGCTGTGCAACATACATAAATAATGCAACCCAATCTTTTAAAACTAGTTCTACACAAGAAAACAAAACTTAAAATGTGTAGGGCAAAGAAAGAACAAGGCACCATCCAAAATTCTATCTTACAAATGAAATCCAAGGGCACAAACCAACAATGGCAAAGGTTATAATTTTGATAGCATGCAAATATTCAGTAGAAACCCTCACTAAATGTAACACAATGAACTAGTTTGGTATAAATATATTTTTTTCCTGAAATGTTCCCTTAGGGACGGCCAGATCTGTTGTTCAAACACTGCCACCCACATCCATATGTATTGTCTTTCCTGCCAATGTTTTTTAGTTTTTGCTTTGTTTTGTTGTTTTGCTTTTAGCTACCATGTAGACCTTAAACAGCCATATATATATATATACACACACATATATCATGAGACATATGCGGCACATATGACATAACTTAAGAAAAACTACTTTCAATTAAAGTGTAATTGGGCAATGCTTGCCATACTGAAGACATTTGAATTCATTGCTAGTTACCAAGTTTCTTGGTAATATGAAGACCTTCTAGAATCTAGATAATTAATACAAATATCACATTGGGAAAACAAAACAAATTCCTTCTTTTTGAAGGAAATCACTTATTCCCTTGGAAAAATATCTGTCTTCATGGAATAACTCTTTCATTCTAGTTTTAGCATATTGTTTTGGCAGTTTATTAAAACTTCAAATAGGAGCCATATATATAAGTCTAAATATCTTATTTTGCTTTAACACTAGATTTCTGTTAAAACAGAACACTTCATTATGTTTATTCATCATCATTTGACTGTGAGGCTGCTATAAGTCAAAAATCGTAAACACTTGTGGAATGTATAGTAATTGAGAGCAACAGTAAATTACATTTTAAGGGCTCATCAAGGTGAGAATGAGACACTTCAATGCCACTTCTTGCTTCCTTGTTGGGAACCTTGCCAAAATGGAGAAATTTAAAGACTTGTTAAGCAGTGCCTTATCTCATTGACCTTTCTTCATTTGGAAGATTATCACTCCACCTAACCATGATCTCATGTTGTGGAGGTTCCCTGGATGGCATTGATTTGCTTTTTTTCAACTCAGCTGTGGATAAGGGCAGACACTTATTTAGAGTCATAAAATCAAATACATTTCTGAAACCGTATCATATGTCTCATGATATTTCTATGGTGCATTCTGGTACATCTCACAATTTGATGCTTACATTGTGGAGAGAAAAAATATGGGGAATGGGATAAGGAAAAAAAATTGTTTTGGACAAAAAAATATCCCAGGATAATAAATGACCACAATAAAATATTCTTCTATAATAGTTTCTCTCAAATGGGGCCCATATGTTCTCTGAAATATGCAGACATATTCTTGAGTGCCACAACATTTTCTACCAGAGCTTTCAAAGTATAAGCTTCCATTTTTTAAATCATAGAAAATGTTAGTTATTAAACTAAGACCTATCAACAATTTATTGCAGTAGGCTAAAAAGAATAGAGACAGAATTAATATGTAAATGAAGCATTCATTCAAAAGACATCGGGGTATGTGTACTAATGAATGTTTTATAAAAGGTCAAAAAGAGAAAAGTGGTAGGAAATTTGTGTCATTATAAGATGCACAGGAATTTATCGATGCCAAACTTGCAACTACCTATAGTCAGTCCCCAAATGGAGCATTGTGCCATGTTCATACTCATGTTTCTAGCAGCAATTTAGTTTCAACAAAACACAATCATTTACCATCTTAAATTAACTGTGGTTAATTTGAATTATATAGGATTTGTATTCCTGTTTGTATGTAATTTGTAATTTCTTTTTTTTCAGTTTAAAATGATCAATGTATGAAATTCATATTTAGTTTATATTTAATTTTGTACACAGTTAACTAACATAATAATACAAACAATTTGTTAATAACTGAGGACGTTTGGATATTTTTTTCCTTTAAGGAAGTGGAAGTGCTCCAAGGAGATATTGAGAAATCTTTCTCTATACCATACTTGCCAAGAAATCATTCTATGGGCTGATGATAATTTTACAGCAATCAGTCATTATAGTATAAAATTTCCTATCAGTATATTTTTCTAGACCAGTAACAATTTGGGGGGCATTTGATAGAACTCCATTCTTCCCACCAATTTCTCTATCCCTTTGTTCACTGTAAAGACTTCTACTTAACCTTGAGAATAGTGAGGTAGTTATTATTTTCTGTGGCAACCCTTTCGATGAAGACATTAGGGAGAATCAATTTATACATGCCTTGGTCATGAAATTAGTTCAGGTTACATTTCTCAACAGAGTCCTTGACTGTCTTAAACCAAACCTACTATTAAGCAAATTGGCTCCAAGCACTGACAATATTATGGTACGCCACTTGCATTAGTTAGGGTTCTCTAGAGAAAGAGAACCAATCTGATATAGATAGATAGATGATAAATAGAAAGATAGATAGAAATATTGTATGGAATTGTCATATAAAAATAAATATTGTACTCAATATACATTTTTAAATAAACATATTATGAAAACAGAACATATTTGTGAGATACAGTACTTATTTTATTCTCCCCATAATCAATCTGATTCTTTAAAAATATCAAATATGACAATCACTTCAAAGCTTATTTTTAATTTTATACCACTGCTTTGCTGACATTCTGAACATGGGCATAGACTATTCACTGGGAAATCCAGGTACCATCTATATCCCCAACTGATCTTCCACATGTAGATACATTAAGTTCTCAAATACTTAATATTAAGTTATGAACTGCATGTCAAACTTAGCTATTATTTATTGAGATCTCTGAAATGAAACAGTAATGAGTATTGAACCAGCATAGTTGCCTGAGAAAAGCCTAAGCCAAGATACTGAAATGAAATAAAGGAAAAGAGCAAAAGAATGTAATGTTTAATAACAGATAGTATATGGCTTTGAGATAGTATGAGATAGTATATGACTCTTAGGTTGTCAAAGTATTGAGTTGAGTTTATTGTGGATATTTAAAAGTGCAATAACATGCAGGGTCTGTTTTTATCTGGTAAGGTGTGGAGCTCTGATTTTATTTTGACACCCTCTCTACTCCCCTCCCCCAGTGTTCAATAATACCTAAATATTTTCTGGTTGGTGGAAATGAGAGCACTGTAATAATTAAAGAGGAATATTTCTGGGACTATTTGTTTTCTTAAGTGGTCATTCTTTTAAAATCTTGGGGCTGGCCTTGTAGGCACGTGTACATTGAGACTTTTTTTTTTAAGGACAATTTGATGTTAAATGAAATTAAAAGGACTACTTTTATTGAATAAAAGTATTACTAAAATATGTGTATCTCTTACACATAATTTATATTTTAAATTTTCAGGGTTTTGTTTATACTTGATATACTTTTGTAAAATGCTATTGAAATTTCATGGTTATATTACATTTTATATTTGGGTTAGAGAATCTTTCATTTAACATTTCATTTTTATTTAAAATGAGTCACATATAAATTGCTCCAGTGTGGGCTATTACCAAGATTTCTTCCTGTGGAATCCTGAAAGTTCAGATATGCTAAAAATACAAGAAATTTCTCATGGGAATTTTGTTCTTTCTGGATAAGATGTAAGAATATTTTACTTTCTTATGAAAAACACAATGGAACAGGTGTTAGGTTTCAGGATTTGGGGGGAATTAGAAATTAAGTTGCTTTATCCAGATTAGATACTGATTTTTTAAAAAATAATGCTGACTTTGCCTGTAGAAATTTAACTTAATCCTATGCCATTATTTTAGATAGGCATTAAAAGCTGTTTTAATGAGCTTTGAAAGAAAGCTAAACACTTACAAATTTTTCCCTTGAACTTTTTCTCCTTTAGCATCTTTTCTACTTATTTAAAAATAATTTTATTGATGTCCAAGAACACTTATTGAGCTTTATTTGGAGCTATTTTTTTTTAAGAATTCAAAATATAGGGTGATTTCTTTTTCTTTTAATAAGTTGTTATTCCCCAATTGTTTTTACCCTTTCCCCCTTTTCAATTCTAAGCATGTCTTTTCAAGTTCTTCTCACAGTTGCCACTTCAGACATTTTTGATTCCACTTGTAATTTCCAGGTGCTTGGTTTCATGGATTACATATGTTGCACAAAGCTAAAATCACTATAATCAAATGTTGAACACAGTGCTTTCAGTGGAACACAATTACAGATGATTCTGAGCATAATCCATGGAAAGGTCAATTCACTATTTTAAATCGGAAATACTTGCAATAATGATACATATTTTTCTAAAATGCCATTACAATAGTCTTTTCTGCATGTTGACTTAACTTTGATAAAAGATCCATAGTTTTAACAACTATCTGAGTTACAAAACATGATTCAATTACACCAGCTGGTATTGACTGATGTATTTAATAATGTAATAAAGATGTCCACCATGACAGAACTTGTTAGTTTGATATTAGGGCAAAGTGCCATTTCTTCCACAAAGTTGGCTAATAAAAATACAGCCTACTATATGATGAGACCTGTCAAGTAAATTTATGATATGCCAAATTCATAAGCTCTCAAGAATTTCTTTGGAGTTTGGCAGAAGGGGCAGCCTATAGTGTGCTCTCTGTGTAAGAAACAAATACATTGAATGGAGGGTGAGCTGGCTAGTAAGTGGTCCACATTACAAATGATTAATTGGAAATATTTCATGTTCTATATCCATCTTTTATCAATAATATTTTTCTTTGGAGGGTTCTATATTTCACATTTAATTTTTATGTTCACTTGCAAGTTTCTCTGGTCCCACAATTCAAAGAGAGTCTGTTGAAGGGAAAATTAGAGGCTGTGATTCAGAATTCAGTGAGTCTAGTTCCTGCAGAAACTTGGCAGAGGATAGAATCAGTTCTTAGTATGCCAAATTGAGTGGCCCTGGGCCAGATGCTAATTTTGAATGCACGGCACACATCACTTTGTGTCTCGATTAAGCCATGTCTGTGAATCCTATGCAAGCCCAGCAACACATTTTGTGTAACATATATATTAGCGTTCAGCACATCATAGATTTAATTCTGGCTTTAAGCATGTAAGAGAAATCACTTCTTTTAGGCTAATAAATTCTACCTCTTTGAAAAAAAATGAATAAGGAATTTTAATTGACTTTTTTCCATGATTCCTTATTTAAAATTTAATAATCTCTATTTTGGTCATTTCTTAAGAAGGCACATTCAAGAAGAGAGATTTAATCTTACACAAATGTAAAAATGTGATAGGAATAACATAAGATTATTTTCTCCTTCTACTTACTTTCTTCTTTAGTATGTATCAGACAGAAATGTATTCATGAATGTGGATTTGTTCATTAAGCTAATTCAATCATCTTAGAGAAGACTAATAAAAACTGTGGAGCACAAAAATTTAAATGTCAGTGTGTAAAACTGGATTAAAAAGTTTTACTTGATTATCAGTATTTTCACCTTATTTGAATCATACTGCTGTTTTATCATCTGGCGACCTCACCAGAATGTGCCTGTCTGTTTTCTTTCTTGGAAAAATAAATCCGTCAGTGTATACAAGCCTTCAGAAACATGACCCTTTCCATGGACGTAGTTTTAGAATTGTTCTTGTTTGAAGTCATTTGTAAATAAATAAATAAATAAATAAATTTTTAACGTAAAACAAATAAAGTTACTGATGTAGGTTTTTTTTTTTTTTTTTTTTTTTAATGGGAGTTGGAGCTACTGAGTCATAGAGAGGATTAATGTACTGACCTTGACCTTGAACTGTGCCAATTTGTGCTGTCTTCAGCCAGATTAAAAAGATCATGGTGAATCAGATACAGCTGGCTCTGTGAGTTACAATAAAACATAATATTCTTGTAAATCTATTATCTGAAAAGTATACACAAAGTCTTCTATTTATACTAATAAGTTTTAAAAAAAACAATATATGAGAAACGTTGACCTTTTATTCAGAGAAAGAAGGCCATTAGTTAAATGATTGATTTTGTGCTTAATTTTTTTCTCTGCAGCATTTTATTTCCTTTCTGTGTTCCTTTTTAGTTTGTTTTATGCCACTCTCTGAGTATTTAGGCACCATTGGATACTTAACAGAGAAAGGAGAGGAAAAGGCAAGGACCAAATTAGAAACTCTTTGAATTGCTGGCTCTTACTCCAGCCAATCTTCTTCTGGAGTTGGAAATAATGTTGTTTTCTTTTTTTTTTTTTTAATTAAGGGGAAGAAAAGAGTTTAGTGTAAGTTATATTGTTATTTTACAGCATGATTGCTTCGGCCTAAGGGAAACACAAATTGAAATAAAAGAAACTTTTGAAGCACAGTATGAAAAAATCTTGTTTTCATCCAACACTAGTTGACTTTGAATGGATCTAGTCTAAATTGTTGGTACCATGGTCATATATAACAGAGATGAGATTGGGGAGGTCTGACATCTCTTAATTTCTTTATTCCACCAGTGTAATGCTAGCCACCCCCTGTTTTTATTATACCAATTTAATGCCAGCCATTTCCTGTTTTCATTAGACCATTGTTATGCTAGACTCCTACTGTTCTCATTAGTGCAGGACTGTGTAATGGCAGCCACCTCATGTTTTCATTATAACAGAGCTGTATGGTGCCAGCTGCCACTTGTTTAATGTTACTGAGAAGCATTTGACCATGGATTACATACTTCTACAAGCTAGCGGCAAACAAGGTAAAGGCATCCCAGTTTCTGGTAAAATAGTGGTAAGTGCTTAAATGACTTATTAGCTATTAATGTGCAAGGAACAGTTGTTGGTGATGACTGGGAAACTACAATAAACTGAGTAAACCTTTGAACTGTTTTGTTATCATTGTTGTTTTGTTGTGCTTAGAATTTTCTGACAATGACCTTCGATAAGATTTTGAAATGATGTATTGTGGTTATGTGTAGATAGATTTGTATTGCTCAGATGAGTCCATTTGCAATAATGGATAGCATTCATTGAGAGTTTTCTATGTGTCCAAAATATTTCTAAGCTTTTTATGTCTTATTTATTCCTTACAATTACTTTAGAAGTTACTCTTGCACACATTTTACAGATGGAAAAACTGAAGTATGTAGTAGTTATACAATTCAAATTTCCTCTGTAAAGGGCCAGATAGTAAATATTTTGTTTTACGTTTCGTACAAAATATACAGTTTTGTCCCAACTACTCAACTCTATTGTTGTACTAGAAAACAGCCATAGACATATAAATTAGTGTGGCTGGTTTCCAATAAATATTTATTTACAAAAATAAGCTGGGGATTGGATTTGATCCAAAGGCCATAGTTTGCCCACTCATGACATAAAGCCACATTGCTAGAGGGTGGTAGGTGAGAGTTATGGCTCTGAGGTAAGAGTATGACTTTTAACCATTATATTTCCTCTCTGTAACTTTGTAAATGGAAATACTTCAATTCAATTTATTTGGGACACTTTATTATGTAATTATAAAAGTTTTCAAAGAGAAAAATGACTGCTTAACTGTCCTTAAAATTTTTTCTTTATATTTTCATAGTTTTGTCCCTAGTGCTTTTTATATGAAGCATATATGAATTCTTCTGAATAATAATCTAAATATTAAATTTATTATTGAAAATAAAAGGAGTCTTTTCCTATGGGTAAAAAATAAACTTTCAAATTTATCTGGCCTACATTTTCTTTTCTTTATGTAAAAATGTTGTGGAATACTTTTTTTTTAAAATCCATCAATTTGTCACCCTCAGATTGCTGCATTACTAACTTTACCAAATAGGGTGATTGACAGATGTGTATAAGTTGGTTGAAATGATTAAAAACGGTTGCGAATTGTAACCTGTCAGTGTTTCCTGGGAAAAACAGTCCTATCCATCTGTTAGGGGACTTTCTAAATGACTCTAATGAGTCACCTTTAAACTGGCAGCTGTCACCCTAGGATTTGAAACTTGAAGCCCCCAAAGAAAATGCATCTATATAATGATGCATGTGCTTCAATGAAAAAGGAAAGTATATCACCAAGTTTCATGCTCTTGATCACAGAAGGAGGTCAGAAAGCAGTGCTTTGTTATATTAGGTTGTGATCTACAATTAGCACCCCCATCTGTCTGAGGCCAATAACAGTCAGATAAGCAAGAGTGATGTTGAAGGTTGGTAAGACATTCTGTCTCACTTGTCTTTTACATTTCCCAAAATGAATATACCCTCCCGATGAACTTTGTAGGGCTCAATATCACCTGTGGAAATTACCTTTATTGAACTGCAAGCACTGTAAAGACAAAGGAAGAGAGAAGATCAAATCAGAAACTCAGTGCACTAGTCATGAGGGTCGAAAGTCATCGGGGTCTTTCATGCTCTCCAGACTGCTGGGTTTGGTACTGCTAAGTAAGGATGGGTGGGTGAGAAGTTTCTTATATTCATTCTTTCCTTTAACTGTTTCTATTTCTCTCTTGTTTTGGTGTTTCATCTAAAAAAGTCAGGTGGAGTCATAACATTTGCTGTGAAATAAAATGCAAATTCCACTACACAAATAAACCATTAGAAAGTAAATTAACTTGAACAGTAGTGGTATTTCAGTGATTATATTGTTTTTTAATATAGAAAGATTCAGCATAAATAAAACCCAGCAAGTTTCTGTATGTGCTGGGGGGTGACTGAGTCTCACTGGAAAGAACACCTCAGAGGCTGAGGCTATGGTTTTCTCTTTCACCGCTCGAGTGCTTTTCAACATGTTCCTGGCCTGTTAGTAACAGCAGCATGCACTACAGTGTATGCTAACTTTAGTTTTAACACACTTAGTGCATATTTAACCAAGTTGTACCAAATAAAATCTCAAATGTGGATTGGCTATGGTAACTACTGTTTATATTAATTATCCTGTCAATGTGCAGACTTTCAACTTTGCCACTGGAGTTCCTGTCACCCTTTTAACACATTACCATTATTATTTTTAAACCAGAGTCATTTCAAGTTCAAATTCATAAAATGTGCATTGGAACCACCCACCCTGCCTTACAGATGGTAAAACAGAACATGTGTCAAGAGAAATAAAACTTTTCAGAAACCATTTGCACTCACCTTCCCCTCACCTCTATTAGAAAGTCAATCTGAAATTTTTGGCATTCCACATATTACTCTGAAAAATTCAGGTAAGAAGATGCCTAAGAAATCAATAAAGGCATTCATTCTACAGCATCCAGACATATTTATGGTCACCTAGCTTCTATTTAAACACTGCCATTCCTTGATCTGACACCTCCTACCACCATCACGTTTTGTAATACCTGGCCCCACAAAGTCCCAATGTCATGGGAGAGAGATTTCACATACACGTTAGGGACAGGTGACTTGAGGTTGAAAGATAAATTGATCATATCATTTTACCTCTAAGGCAACAGTAGACCAGACCTTTGAGACAGTCCCAGAGGCAGACTCTTCCCTCCCTTTACAGCTGGGGAATTTTGTTTTACCTTCCCTTAGGAAATCAGCTTTCAATTGCTTCAGGAGGAGTAAACAGCCATCCCAAGCAACACCTTTCCATTCCATGGAGATTCTTCCAATATATGTGTTACTGGTACTGATTAGAGTATGAGATAATACTCCCAGCTGCAAGAGATACTGACCTGCCAATCTCCAGAGCAGAATATACCCACAAGAAATTGGAAATAAGTCCTTATGCTAAGTAACTTAGGAGAATTTCCAGAACTCCTCTCAAAACTCAGGAAGAAAACATGTCAATCCATTTAATAGTTAATGTCCATTACCCAAAACCTAATGTTGTTCACTGCTTTTTTTCCTAAACACCTCCTTTCATCAACCTGGACATTAGTGATATTTTTGACAAAAGAAATCTTTGTTAGTTGAGGAGAGCACTGTATTGTGCACTGCAGGATGTTTAGCTGCTACAGATGCAAGTAGCAACCCAACTCCCCCACGTCTTAACAACCCAAATTGCCTCTATATACTGCCAAATATCCCTGTGGGGCACAACTTCTGCCAGTTGGGAGCCACTAATCTAAGGCCATTATTCCTTATTTCAGTGCCTAAATAATCAATAATTTAAAGCTCCTCTCTGATATGCTTGGAACATTAGAGAAGCATTAAGATAGTACACCTATATCAGCCTGGAGGGCCCTGGATGAGTGGACTCAGAAAAAAATATTTAGAAATAGAATTATTCTGCCTAACAGAATTCACACAGATACCAGACTGGAAAATCTGGGAATGTTAAAAAGCCACTTTTCCATGGTATGAAAATCATCCATACTCTTGGTCTTCAACTTTCTCTTTTGTCTCTCTTTGCTTCCTAAAGCTTCAAACATGATTACAGATTTCAAAGGAAGAATTATTTCTGGGAAGTTGGAAACATACACATAAATACTCTGCTGAGGGCTTGAAGCTGAGAATTGCAAGATTCAGCAAAGCTGGCATTGCCCCTAGATGGTTGGACCTGACCCAAGAACAAGGTGCTATTAGGCAGCATCTTATAAAGAATGGATCACCAGGCAGCAGCAAGCTGTCCTAGTGTTATTTTCCTGAATTCATATTCAGCTTGGCAAGCCTTTCACAGAGCTCTCCCAGCTGGTGAGCCTAATTCAGGTATCCTCAAGTTTCTTCTTCCTTGGAATAGAAATTCACATGACACGTCATAAACTCAGCATTCAGTACAATCTCCATCTTGACCTAACCCACCTTCCAAATCCTTTCTAGCTTTCTAATCAGAAAATACTTTGACTTTATTTAAATGTTTTTGCACACACTGCCCCTCTCTCCTTCCAGAATGTATTTCCTGTACATCTCTGCTGCCAAAATTCTGTCCCACCTTAAATGCTCAATTCAAATGCTGCCTTCTCCAAGAAGCTGTTACTGTCATTTCCTCTGCTGAAAGTACTTGCTCTCTCTCTCTTTCACTCTCATTTTTTACCCACTGCAACTTGTACTTTCATAGTACCAACTACAAACTGTGTTTGTGTAAATAACTTCATTTCCCAGCATATTTTAAATTCTATAGTGACAGAGACTACATTTTGTTAATATCTGTATGCTCCATTGTATTCAAAAACACTATATATGATCCATAAATTAATGTTGAATTGAATTGAAATGTCACATTCTCAGGAAGGGAAATCACCAGAGAGGCCACTTTTGACCCATTCATTTATTTCCTTTTCTCCTTTGCATTATGAACACAGATTAAATTTTTTTAGTTATCCAAAATGAAAGAAATGATGAAATACATACAATAGTTGAATTTTCAAGATGTTTGGAGAAAAAAGGCAGATTAAGATATCATAAGCACATCTCAGAAGTAAGGGTCTTTTCTAATCTTCTTTCAAAGCCAAACATTTCACATGATGAGATTTTAAAATGAGAATTTCTTAACATATAGTAATTACTAATAATAGAGTAAGATAATTCACTTTCTCTCACTTTTTCAACTTTTCAATGAAGTAGCTAGGCACTCTTGCATAAAGATTTTAACTAAGACCCTGCATCCTAACTTATTTACCACTGTTTATACTGTTATATTCTATTATGCATTTTGTCAGTTTTAACACTCCATGTAGGTTGCATTTAAAAAATAGCTAATTTTCCTATAGGTTAATAAAAGCAGTTTGAACATTTTGATGAGACTATTGGGTGAAACATCACTATCTCCATAATTGATCCATAAATATGAATACATATGAAAAATACTTATATCTATATGAACATATCTAATGGAAAACAAATAGATGAGAAAGACTATATAATAGTTGATGTTGAGATAAAATTATGAAATTAAGATGATAATAAGAGACTAGTCACATGCAAGACAGTAGATAATATAAAATTAATGCTATAAAGGTATATATATAAATCTGATTTATAATGGAAAGAATAAAACAAAAATTCAAAAATCTTACGTCAAAGCAAATTATTATATTGAAGACATTGTCTTTCAATTGCAAAAGTAAGGAGGAATAATATCAAAATATGATTTAATATTGTTAAAGAGATAGTGCTGAGATATTCAGTGGATCAATAAAATGAATGAATATCTCATATCATCTATTTGAATTTAAATTTTCAAAACAAAATAATGCTAAAGGTACATTAAAATTTATTTCTGGACCTCTTGAAAGTCAGGTCGGTTTTCTGTATATTGGAAAGAGAGATATTTTAAAATGTATGTGTAAGCAAAATTCAGGAAGAATCAGAACACTTCACTTTTGATTAACCAGCCTGAAAATGACAGCAATTGCTCTCTGTCTTTTTCATCAGATCATTGAAGACGGCAGTGGTGTAATATGTTATCAAATGAGGATGAGGTAAGTCATAAATAAAACAACATGTTTTTCATTCCTTAGCCACATTGTTACTACTCAACTTCTGTCTTTTATTTTGTGATACTGGCTTTTTAAATGATTTGACTCTCACGTCTCTAAATGTGCATATGAATCCAAATTATTTAAATGTCCTTTCTATATTATTAGAGTTTAATTATTTCTAAGAAGCCAATTAATAATCTTATTAATTTAATATATGCAAAATTTCATAATATAAAGGAATTAAAGAAAGTTTATGGATTTCTTCCAGGTGAGAATATACCAAGTTCATGGAAAAACAAATCTTCCATAATATTGCTTCAGAATATTTTGGAGATCATACCATCAATGCTGTGAAACATAAATGACAGTAAAAAATTGAGGACAATCTTAAGAGAGGCTCAATTCTTGTGATGTCTTTTCTTTTTCTTGGAGACTACAATCTCTATTCTCTATTTTCAAATTAGTTAATGTTGTTATGAACTATTAACATAGAGGGGATCTAAATTATATGATGTGACAGTCAATTTAAAGGGGAAGGCACATTACTGGCATAATTTAATGTTTTAGGGATGATAAATTTAAGATATTAGAGAGGCAAGATATTAGATAGGGCAGGATTGCAGAATTCACAAAATCTGGAACAAATAGAAGAACTGGTCATTAAGTTCAAGTGTGGGCTTAAGGCTTCTAAGCTCTTTGCCCTTGGATAAAAGTCCATTGATCTCCTTGATCTTCAGAATCCTTAATTCTGTAATGACTTGTAAATTTGTGAAAGTTCGCTGGGAATTGGAAAATTCTCTATAAACAGAATTTATCAGTATTAATTTAGGCTTGTGTAATTATTCTTTTATTTGGCCTGCCTGATGCTATAAACCCTTAGGGAAATAAGAACAATTTTTATATAAGTAGTGTTGAACACCAGTATTTTATACAACGTATCATGATAATCTGTGTATGTTGAACAAAAAGAGGGTTCAAACTTGGTTCTGTTTGTTTTTTGACAATCTTTGCAAAGTATTATGAAGTCATTTGACTGAGTATTGTAACTTCAGGAAACTAGATTTTGAAATATATATCATAATCAAAATATAGTTTATTAGAATGCTATAGATCACTTATAAGTTGTTCCTCTCAAAGTGAAATGTTTCATTTGTAAGACTAAAAATAGAACACTTATTCCATCTAATGGGGGAGGTCAGCCTGTGTGATACAAAATTTGTAAAATCTCACTAAAATTTTCCCTCCTTTAATCAATCTTTGTACATAAGATACTCATTAACATCTAAAATAGTTTGAAAAAACTGTTACTTTTTGATAACTTTCTGAAATATTAAAAAGGGGGAACAATGAAAGAAGTTGTACCCTCTTTTATAAATATTGAGAATTTAATCCTTAGTGTATAGTGGATTATCCAGCATTATTAATGTCTAACATGAACAGAAAATGATATATTTCCTTGGTGAACCATGTGCAACCATCTCCAAAAGGATCTAATAAAGAGTTTGAAGATGGTCCATCAACTTAATGATCTATTTCTTTGTGCTGTATTGATGCTATAGTGATGTTAAGAATTTGTTCTCTTCATATCCTACAAATGATTGTTCTCTGTGATTATCAAATAATTGTATTTTTGAGCATATCTATTTTAAAAAATACCATTATTTGAGGGGATTTAATAGCTCACTGACATGGAGTAAGCCTGTGATACATGTTCCACTCATGACTTCGTCCTCATTGCAGCCTAGCCAGGTAGGGTTGTTCATTTGCTCGACTCCCTAATCTCTCAGCCCTGGTCAGATGGTTCAGGTGAGTCAATTAGCAGCTTGTTTGATTCTCACACTTGAAAGCAATGAATGTCATGGTAGGCATATGGTTTTTCTCTTCTTAAAAGTTAAATTATTTTTGTTATAAAAAGGTAACAGTATCTAGGCGATATAACGTCAATTTCTATGTTGCTATATATCACCTAGGCACAAGCTATAAATTCTCTGAGGATAAAATGTAATTGGCTTAGTTCTTTTTCCCTTGGGATCCTTGAACACCACCTGACACCTCAGTGGTGCTCAATGAAAAAGAAAGACATGTTAACAAATAAATGAGCAAAATAAAGAATAGATAAGTCATTTAGTTTATCACAATAAGTCTAAACCATAAAGATGTTCTTAAATATGGAAAGCAATGCACTCTTCTTGATTTAATTTATATTGTCAGAAGAAAAGTAAAATTAAAAGAAAAAAGATCAGATCGACAGGGGCAGAATATTATGTTGGTTTGTAATTTAGGAGATGCCGCTCACTGAGTGTGAGATGGCAGAGATATGGGATAGGTGGAGTAGCTGAGGGAAAATGCAAACAAGCAAGAGTAATGTGCATTAGAAGTTACCTCTTTGTTTCTCCCTCCAGACCCAGGAATGGTGACCCAGGCACCATTCCTTGTTTACTGTTTACTCCTGGGCATAATAGCCCAGGGAAAATACACAGTAGGACTTCAATAAACGTTTGTTGAATGGGTAGAAAGAGAGGCTTATTATTTTAAGATGCCACAATAAACATGTACTTACTTTAAAATGCCATTTATAAATATATAGTTTCATTAGTCATGTAAGCTTATGAGAGGTCTTATAAAAATTATTTTTCTGAAGTCCTTTAGGATCTTGTACCAAATTATCTTCAAACCAATCATAAATATGAAAATCCACTAGTATCATTAGGCTATGACTCCATGGTAATTATCTGACTAACCAACTTATCTAAGCTATCTGAAAGCCAGGTAACCCATTCCCACTGAGGACCTGGTGACAATATTGTTAAATAAGTTTTTCCAAAAGTTTATAGAACTAGAGCACAAACAGTTGTGATGCCACAGTTGCTTTCCAAAATAATTATGATCAGGGTCCCTGAGGTACGCAGTGTATTAATGAATTCAAGGGAAGGCAACACCACTATTAGTAATAGCTTTTTATTCGGAGTCCTCATTTTCCAGATAGGTCACATTAAACACAGCCATTAACAATAGTGTTGAGATAAATCCATACAATGTATGCTGCTTTGTTGTTGTTATTCTTGTTCACCAATCACTTGGTGCAGCTAAGAACCTTATGGAGTGATGGGACTGATAAATGGGAATAGCCAACCTGCAAAACACTGGGGCCAGGAAAGTCAGACTTTATTCAGGTCTCATTCAATTATGTTTCAAATCAACACATCTTGATAGCTAAAACTCTCATTTGAATTAGTGCTCCAATAAATGCTGTGTGTTGTCAAAAGAATATAATTAGGCAGTAATGAGTGGGCATATATTATGCCAAACCTCAGTCTACTTGTTGACCTCAGCAACTTGTAGTCCATTAGACAACAAACAGCTTTTAACCTGGTGGTAATAAAGCATACTGCTCTATTACTACATGACTTATTTTATGGTGTCATTTTTTAAATTGAGCAGTACCTAGATCCTTTAAAGGGAAGTCATGTCTTACAAGATCTCAGCTAATTTAGAAAAAACAAAACAAGTCAATTTTCGAAACCAGAATTCAATTAATTTATGGAGTAGTGAGCCAATATTTGCATATCGCCTGCAGTAAGGATAAGTATGTCAGGTTAAGAAATAATATGAAAGCATTCTTTGAAATTGCATGATATGTCTCTTTAATGTTTACTTTGGTATAGGTATAACTAATTGATTCTAACTACTTTTAATTTTGATGAAAAGATCTTTCATCATTAACATTTAATGAAAAAATTGTTTTGTCACTGATATTTTTTAGTTCATCAGTAAACAATTTTTAGAACTTTAACTTTCTTATGAAAATTTCTATAAATTCTTTTTCTGTACTTGACTTCAGTTATTTAAGGACCTAAAATACAAAGTATTCAATATTATTATTCATTTTGAATGTGTGGGATTTTTTTGAGGGGTTAGTAATTGGAAGATGTGAATTAAGATATTTTTTTCGCATTCTGAATTGTGATAAAAACCCCTTGAAACATCATTGTCTGATCATGCATCAACCCTTAGAGCAAGCTGATACCCAAAGGGGTAATTTTGGTATCTCGTAGACTTCCATGGAAGCTGAGCACCAGAGGTCTGTGGTAAAGGCAGTTGCCAGCCAAAGAAATAAAAGCAAGGTTCCCTCAACTCAACTATAAAAGCTTAGAGTCCTGACTGCTGAATTACCACCAACTTATAAATAAATAATCACTACTAAATTCAGATAATGTGTTAAACAGCTAACACTAGTAAATCACTGGTGACAGAGAGCCTAAAGGTAATCCCTCACACATTGGCACAACCAATTCTTAAAATCTGATAGTGTTTTAATGTCTTCAGACACATATAATAAATTGAACAACTGGTTACTCAGCATAAAGAACATTTTAAAAATAAATCCTACTCTCTTTGTTGATTTCATTTACATACTGCCTTAGATTTTACTACTTGGCTATCTGTCTAGTAAGAGAGAGGCAGCACTTGGTAAGACTAAATGGAAATCAGTTTTCCATCAAATTTCAGCTATCAAGCTAAATCAACCTGTAGTCTCCTGGCAAACATAACATCATATAATAGAGACAACACATTTCATATACATAAATTGTCCAAAATATAGAGAGTCAATTAGGTTTCACATGTACAAGATCCCTTCTTTTCTGACTTAAACATTTACAAATAATAAAAACCAAGAGTAGAGCTTTGGAAAGGCTGTTACTGGGAACCAAATACAGTTCTCAAGAGAATAAGGCTGATGGGAGTTGTCCATTCTTCCCTTTCAAAGCAGTTTTGCAAACGAGGTACAGTCTAAAATCTTGACAGCATTTGATGGAAATATTTTCAGTTGGATTTTTTGAGGTTTAAAATTACAAAGCTGAATTCACTTCAGTGTTTGTTTTTGCTTTTGTTTTTATTTTTAATATAAGGATTTTATGACATTTATGTTGTTTCTACACTGGCTTGGTGGCCAGGAAAGAAGGCACAGAATTCTCCACCAGTTTGCAAATAATGCATTTTTCTGCTCCTGTGCACAAACAGCCTTTATTTAACTCAGCACCACATTTTCTAAGGTATGGGCTGGAAACTGTTTGTCATGAAGCTGTAAAATGCAAAAATTTTTAAACGCTGAAGGAAAATGTCAATCAAGGCATTTTCCCATCTACTGCTACTTCTGCAAGTGCTAATTTTATTTTTCCCAATTCCTGAAATTTGAGGTTTCCTAGCCTCATATGGAAGTAAGTTTGAAACATGCTAAATTTCACAAGGAACGGTGCAACAAAATGAAGGAATAGATGGTGTACTGGTTTCAAGGGACACCAATAAAAAGAGGCAGAAGAGCGTGGAAAAAAAGGCAAATTTTTTTTTAAGACCCAGACCTCTTGTAAAACACTACACAATGCAAGTAACCAGTGGTGGTACCACACATGCATTAAAGCATTTTTCATGGTTTTGAAATATAATGGGAACACCCATCTTGAACCACTTAAGATACTTTTGAGAACCAATCAACAATATGATATCTACATAGGCAGTAGCTGTATGCTATTGAAAAAACATGAAGTTTCAGGTATTGGTACAAATGTAATTCTTGTGATTTAGCATGACTTTAATAAAAGCTTCCACGAAGGACTTGCACATAACCATGACTGACAGATGTATTTTTTGACCTTTCAGTTAGCTCCATCAGCTCACTCAAACACATTTTGAACAGATTATGTACTGTAGTACTTGGTAGACTCTACATTAAACAAGAGACTTTGCTCTGAGGCACTGCTTCCAACACTCCATGGGGAAATGGAAGCAGGAAAAAACAAAACTCATAGAGTTCGACAGCTACCAAGGCAACACTTGCCATTTACAATATAAGCCCAAATATTTTTGCAACACAACTATATATTAATTTAATAAAATACACAATATAGCTCTTATACACTCAACAATTTGGCTCATATGCACTGAATCTGCAATAAATCAATAAAAATATGTCATTTGATGTAAACACATTGAATCTTCTTACATTTGCACATTTAAATGGTCATGTGATTTGTGTATGTCTAAGACATTTTTGCTTTCCTGAGCTATTTTAGTGTCCACAAATGAATAAAACGTATCATTCATGTTAATTGTCTCTGAATATCATTACTCAATGGTAACTATTTTTCAGAACTTTTCTAGGTCAGATTTAAAATATATCCATCATTATTTATACGTTTGTTGGACACTAAAATGCTAAAGAGGCATTTTAAACCTTTAAATTTTCTTCTCCTTTCATGAAGTGAATTATTCTAAGTGTGTGCAGGACAAAATGGACTATACCTTTTTACATTGAACTTTTATACGACATGAGGTGTTTTACAAATGACTCAGTTTTTAATTTTTTTTGACTAATGATATGGAATGTTTCCTGTGTTTATATGTGTGGCAGGTAACTTTATACAGAAATGTTTACCACAAATATGTGTTAATGTTTGGTGTAGCTTGGACTACTGCAAGGTCTTTTCAGGACTTTCAGTAGAAGCCTGTGGTGACTGCTAGAAATTCTACCACAGATCACAAAGTATGACCCTGCTTTGTATGGGGTTTATAGGTAAACAGTTACGTTAGAATAAATCACGGAGGACAGTCTTAGGGCAATGAGAAAAAAACTTCCATTCTCACACTGCATACCTTCCTAACAGATTGTCACAAGGTAACTCGCCTCTTCATCCTCCTTTTTCTTCTCTCCTTCTTTCTTCTCTGTTTTTCTTTCCTCTTTGAACATCGTTAATTCTGTCATAATATAAGTTTGGTCAAAACAAAGCCATTGTTATTTCTGAAAAAGAAACAGCAGTGAAAAGAAAATAGTTGTGGGCACTTCAGATGTTCACTAAAAGCCTTAAAGCAGCATCGGTTTTTCTTTATCCCTGTAAAATGGGGTTTTCACCAGGAGGGATCATTTTTAAATCAACAGAAGAGACAAGAAAATGCCAATGCTTTTTTTTTTTTTTTTTTTTTTTTTTTTTCACTTTCTCACAGCCACAGGGTCATTTCCCCGGCAGTCCTGCAGAAGCTTGTCGATTTCTCTCACGACTTCGTCTGCATCCACCGTCTCTCTGGCCAGATCCCTGTTGGAATGGTCAAGCTGCTCCAGGACAGCGCCCATCTCGCTGGAATCCCGGCTGGCTCTAGAATGCACATCTGCGAAGACCCTTGCCATCTGCTCAGAAGCCAGGAAGGGAGGGTCCCTCGGTTGCTTGCTGGGGGACAGATACTGACTGTCAGTGGGCAAGTACTGGCTGCTCGCCTCGGCCAGAGCTCCTGGCTTTGCTTCGCAACCATCTAGGGAGCCTTTCGTTGAGGTGCAAGGCTCAATGCATGCCTTGGTTGGGCTGCTTGATGCTGAGGGGACCTCTTGGAGGAGAGGGCTCAGGGCACGTTTGGCTTTTAAATAAGGTTTCACATTGGCAATGAGAATCGTGTGCTCTCGCTTGTCTTTTCCAAATGTACAAAAAGTCTTTTTCCCAGTGGGATTCACAGTTTCGTAAGTCTCAGTCTCAACATTAGCTTCAACTGTGGGTACAAAGAGATTTGTGCGGTAATCTGCGTTTTCAGCCTGATTGGTTGCAGGGAACTGTGGCATCCAACACCTGTCAGAATGACCAAGCACTCGGCATTCATCTGTGCAATTAACACACTCTTCCGGTTCTGCAAAACAAAAGAGAGGACAGCAAATTCAATCATTAGGGTTGCCTTTATAGTTCTACAAAGGCTGCGATCAGCTCTCCCTGGGTTTGCTTGACCTCTGGTCTCTAAATTAAAAAGGAAAAGAAAACAATAATTAAAACATTTCAGGATGGTTGCATAAACCTGCTGGTTGAAACAATGGTTTTATTTAAGTCTATTCTCTAGGTATTAACGAATTCTCATAGCCTGGGAAGAAGTAAAAAGTGGCCACTGGAGAATCATTCTCAGTAGAGTAGAATATCACTGTAAACTAGTCTCCTGGGGATATCAGTTAGTCTTTGTTCTGTATAACCCATCCTGGAAATAGGGAACTTCAAAAAGGCTTACCAGGTTTAATTTTTGAAATCAAATAACAGTGCAAAAACTGAATCACAAACTTCCATAACAAGTCCTAAGCTGCTACTATTTTTTATGTTTCATCCCTACTTTGCTTGTAATTGTTATTTTGGTGACATTCATGAAATAAAGTTTTCCTTCAAAAGTCTTCTTTTCCTACTGAAGAGTAGCAAATGGAATTTTCTATCCCAACGTGTTATGAATAAGCTTGTCAAAAAGTGCACATTGCTATTGTCGTAGACTTGCGTATGGATCATGTAATCAGTTTTCTTCACTTCAGCTTTTTGTTTTGGGTATAAGTAGGTGAAAATGTATTTTGTCAACAGATATAGTTCAGAATGAATGACAAATCATGATTTCAAGTCTAAATGATAATGATTTCTGTGAGAATTTTTGCTTCTCTCTTTTGTGATAAGCATGTAGATAATCTAAATAAAGTACTGTTTAACGATCACTATTTCAAAGATGCTGAACAAGAAAATATGAAAGAAAATCCCTTCATTATGACAACAGCTGCATATGTCCATGAACTCAATATTTTAAAAGATAACTTTGAGCTACATCTTCCCAGTCGTCCCTTTCATCTACAAATCGTTGTCTTCCTTATGTTTAATGATCCTTTTAAAATCAGGGACCTTTTTTTCAGGAGAGGATATTTACAGTTTAACTCTATGTGATGGGAATAGAATTCCTTACTCATTTGGGAACACTTGGGATTGCCATTTAATTGATGCGAAAGGATCTCCATAATGTATAGTGTCCTGTGTGCAAGGTAAAAAGCAGCAAATTTAATAGCACTGATACATTTATACAGTTACTTTTCAAAGTCATATACAAAATCTGAGTTTGTACTTAAAACACACAAAAAATTCCTTATCCAAAAAGAAAAAAAAAGTAAACCACACCTTAATTTATCTCAAAAGGTTTTAGGATAAAATAATTTCTTATGAAACTAAACTCTTTTAGAAAAGAATCAAAATGGTGTTTTGACAGAACAAAAATTCTGTGGTATTTCATAGCATGTATCATTATTCACACTTGAAATGTTAAAAAGAAGTATCTAGGTGGCTTGTCTCTATTTTAATTTTGTCTTGCTTTTAAACATATATTTACCTAGGAGTGAATAAAATATGTTAAGTTTATTATGTAATGCAGGCAAGAATGCTGAAATGTAGTCTCAAACTGAACTGTCTACTCACAGACTCAAATACTGTCTATGATTTGAAAGGTTGTCAGACAGAGGGACACAAACAGAAGCAGAAGAATCTAGGCATTTAAAATTTTCTAGAAGCCTCCCTGTGCAGACTTAAAGTAGAGCAGAATTTAAACAACAGGATATCAGAAAAGTTTAATATCAGGTATCTGTTTTCATTACCTATTCTGAAAGTGAATCTTCAATATTATGCCTGTGTCAGTAAGTGTTAGAAAAAAATAATACATATCATTTCATTCAACTAATTTTATCCTTAAAAAATACAGTAGAAAACTTTACTATCTATTTCACTTGGTAATATTTTTGTATCTTTTAGATTTGTGATTTTTAAAAACTTCATTTACAACTCATACACCTCTTTGAAAGACACTAACATAATTTTATTTTTCAATATTGACTGACCTCAATTTCAGCAATTTCAATAGCCCAGCTTTGAATGAATTCAATATGAATTTAAGAATAGAGTGAACAGGACAGAATAATGCAGATTTATGAAAGTTTAAATCGACCTTGAATTTGAAACCATCAACATAAAATGATTGTTTGCACTTCGCTACTGAAAGGCTGCAGCTTTTTTAACTTGACTTCATGTCACATCCTAGGGAGCAAATTTTGAGTATTGATTATGACACATTATATGCTGTTCACCTTGTGATTAGACTATAATTTTGACAGCAGCAGTTCACAGACAGTGAAGAAAATCAAATGGACCCTTTTGTACAAGCTGCAGAAACTAAGAACATAAAATGAACTATAACTGCCAAGGGTCAAATAAGAATTTTTGAGAGAGTAGAATTATTTCTGAAGTGACATAAATAAATGGATGTCTAGGTAGACACATAAAAGAGACATAGGTAGTACATAATGAATTACTAGCTAGACCAAAAAAAAAAAAATAGACAAAATGGAAAAAATGAAAGTAAAAGAGAGGGAAGAAGGAAACCAAAGTGAGGGGAGAGAGGAAAGGAGGGAGGGAAGAGTGAGGGAGGAGGGGCTTAAGGGAAGGGGAGTCATATTGCAAAGATTTCTGCTATGCGCACCTTCTATTATATTTTTAATAATCCACTCAATAAATTAAGTGTGTATAATAAAGAGTAATAGTGTGGAGGATTTTCTCAAGCCCTAGGACTATAAAGGTAGATAACAGCTTCTTTCTGTACCTTAGGGAAAATGAATCCCAAAACAGATATGTTGAATTATGAACTATAAAAATGAAAAAGAAGCAAATTACACAGACAGCCACTATTTGCATAGATTAGATATTTGTATCAAAAAACAAATTTAGGGATCCTGGACAGAAAAAAAAATTTAGAGACGCTTGATCCAAGATTCATTTTTTCTTCTGGGCCAATCTGGGATTACAAAGAAATTATTTACCCTCATTTGTATCCTTTCCTTAGTATAACATGATAACCCTTTCACAGAATGCACCTCTTGCCAAGAAAGATGGTATAATCCAAATGGTATATACATGAGAGAAACTAAGAGATAAGCATATTTATATTGCAAAGTGAAAACAACTCTGAAGTCCGACAGCTAGAAATCTGGGCAGTTCTGTCTATAGAGAAAGTTTACAGTGTCTAATCTTTTCAGGGTATAATTCCCTGAAGGATCATGTGACAATCAGAAATTTAAATACTGTTTAACATTAAGAATCATTTTCTATACCACTATAGTCACATCTGACTATTATACCAGCTCCCAAGGGGAGGGATCTAAACACAGTCATCTTAATTAGTTCAATTTTGCATCTTAATTTATATGATCTTTTTCAAAAGATATAGTCACTCAAATTACTGTAAGTACTTGCAGTTCAGCTGCCACCATAAACTATACATGCACACACACACACATACACACACGTATAGATCTTTATTTGCATGTGTGTAATAAAATTGAGCTTTCTCCAGGAAATAGTCCAAACAAAATTTAAAAACTCAAATGCATGTCCAATGCATTCCTGAAAATTAAAAATCAGTAACTACCATAAGAGAAATACAGATGAATGAATAAAACACACAGGAAAGTTATATATTTGAAATATAAAGGATAGCAAGTATATTAAAAACATATATATAAATATATTTATAAATATAAAACCTTGTATATAATTTACATGTATGTATAAATCTTTTTATTTAAAATCACCAGTAAACAACCTTTTAATCTTTCTCTATGCCTTTCAACTATGAGTGTGAAACCTCTGACTGGATAAACAACTTGACTACTGATTTTAGAATTTTACATAATTCAAGTTGATTTAGACATAAAGATGTATGAAATCTACAAATTCATATTAGCTGACAAATCTGAAAGCTCTCTCTCTCTTTTTTTTAACCTAGATTAAACTGTTTAATAACTTAAAGATATTAGACAAGCAAACAGTTTTTGCCAAAATATACCTTCAAAGGAACAGGCATTGTGAAAGTTACATATATATGAGGAAAAAAATATCTAGGTAAAATATCAAATTATCTATTTCCAAATTACTGGATTTTAGCTATCTTCCACAAAGGTTAACAGAACTTAATGTCCACAATGTGATTTTAACCTTGTAATGTCACTACATCATGAAGAGTACACATCCATTTCAAAATGGGTAAGAGGTGCCAATAATTACAATGTAGAATATTAAAATTTGAAGTCAAAACACTATTTAAACCATCAAAGATTAACAAAGATTAAGGGGCCTCTATTGAACATAGTTAATTTGGGAAAAGTCAGGGGAAAACCCTTGCGTGTTGTGACTCGGAACTGTTCACCGCAAAGGAAACACAGTTCGAGGAGCCAGGTCATGACATTTCTTTAGAATAAATCTATCTCTTTACTACTATCTTTCTCACTCTCAAAAAGGAATTCATCACAAATCAAAAGATAAGCTTATCTTCCCTGTCTTCAAAGCACTATACCACATAACCCAAAGAGAGATACTTAGCAACTAATTTGTTAACACTTAGGGAAATATTAAAAAACATAAAAGGATTTCCTCCCCTTAGTTTCATTGACTGTTTCCTCCAGAGCCCACATATCTGTACATCTGAAAACATGCATATTATTTCTAGAATAAGAGTTTCAGATACGCATCTGATTTAATTTTTATAATGAAGAAATAAATGTCTGTGTCACAGAAATCTGAAAATCAAAATCCATTAATCAGAACATCAGTGAGGAAGTTCTAAATTGCTGTGGCTGTGGGGAAGGCTATTTGAGAGAGTTTTCTGTGCTTTACGACTGTCAACAAAATGGTTTTATTTCAGCTCTGTAAATAGCTTTAAATAGGAATAGTGCTCTTCTGTGAGTGTGGTTGTTGCTCCTGTTTCTAACAGCACCTTAAAATTGGAGTTGTTTCCAAGTAGACAGCTCTATAAATGAAGTTCATTTCTTATTTGTTCTCACTTTTCTTTTGTATTTCTACTTTACCTTCTTTCACCAATGTAAGCTTTCATAACACCTAATTTGCTGTCTGGGAAAGCAGAGAGCTGGCACCCTTCTATATTTATGGCTGGCCCAAATGTTCTGGAGATTAACTCTACAGAACTTAAAGTTGACGCCCATCACAGATTATCTACCAGTAAACAATGACAAGCCAGGAGCTTAGACTGACAGTTCGTGTATACCAGTTTTCTACTGAAACGTTTTAATGATGTAACCACAGCTTTCTTCACTGCCTTTTTCTTTCTTCAGTGCACACACAAACACACACACAATTTTACACATGTACACACATGTCTCTATGAGCACAGCAAATTACAATTAACCCTAATATATTCTAACATATCAGAGAAAAAAAACACCAATACTAAAATAGAAATCTCATCAGAATACAGTCCAACCAACGTCTAATAAAATGTTTCTTCAGTAAATTGACATAATTCATAATATCCTGCAAACTGACAGTTTTCTACCACAAACAGTTCTCTCCTTATTTGGCAATGCTGATGATTATTCACTTACTTCCTTCCCTTTACCATCCTATAAACCCCTTACACTTGCAATGATGATAGGGTGAGTCATTCCATATAAATGGCACATTAACAATCTATATTCATTCAAATTATTTCCATTTTTGATTTCTATGTCTCATTTACTAGCATATCAGTTAAAAATAAACCTTCTGATTTCACTCTACCTGATTATGAGGGGGTAAAAATTTCACTTTCAATATTACTTCTAGAGACAACGTTGAGAAGTTGTTTCAAAACGTCTTTCTCTGTGTCGGGGAAAAAAAGAAACAAGTATCCTAATATTATAATTGTATCACATGCTTTTCTTTCTGCTAGTATTCACATGCCTGCCAGGCTTAATTTTAGCACAATTTTTAATAACCTTGGTGTATCCCTTATTCAGGGAAGAAAAGAGAAGGGTAAGGGAAAACGTGGCATCAGAGTACAATCACTTTATTTAGCCAAGTGATCTTTCATCTATTGCCTTGTATTTCCCGTATTTCTCACTTGTGCACAGTGATCTAGGCTGTTCTACAAATCAAATAACTGATATACAAATACAGATGTGGGATATGTTTTTGCTTCTTTTATTTTTTAATGTAAGATCACGTATCTTGTTACAATATGCTCATTTGCTCATTTTATGAGCATGCTTGTCCACACGTTGGCAGTGATATAATGATAAAACATTGGGTACTGGACTCCAGGAACTTAAAACTATTTCCTAATAATTGGTCATAAGAAATCATAATTTAGAAACATAGTTCATGGAATAAAAATACTATGAGAGAAATGTATATATTTTTTAGGTGTATGTACTGCTGATCTGGCTTCCAGAATTTACCTCAGTTGTGAAATGCCATTCTATCTGCTTTTGATAGGCAGAGAGCACATTTTGAAGAGGAGGTTATTATAATGCTATCAAATAGTCAAACAGTGGCAGCTTTGAAGTACCAATCCTCTGGCGTGCAACTACATCACACAACGCTTCTGAATGTATCGCCACAACTTCATTCAGACACCAGAAACCACTGGCCTATATCACATTCAACTGAATCCAATTGCAGCTGGGTCTTTGGAGTGCTGGGAGCATTTGCACTTACTATTTAGTGCACCTGCACACCTTCAGGGATGGTTTCAAGTGTTTGTGACCCTTTGGACATAATAATAGGTCCACCAGAATGAATTTTCTGGCATAAATACTGACAACCACAGATAATGCTCTGAGATGAAGAAAATGAAATTAAATGGAAACATATGTTAAGGAATGAAAGCAAAAGGATATAAGGAAATCTGATACGGAAGCACCAGAAAAAAAAAAAAAAAAAAAAAAAAAAAAAAACATGCATTGGGAACCTATGGCACAAATATAATTGTGTCCTGTGGCACAGTGTTCTGAAATTAACATTCAAAATTTAGCTGCCACCCTTCCCCAATCCCATACTGTAGGTGCAGCCATCACCTGGGCCAGTAGCAGATGCTTAGAAGTGAAGGCACAGATAAATAGGGCCATCTCTTCCTTAACAGGTACCCTCAGGAGAACTGCCTCTGAAACTCAATTCTACGCTAAATGGAGCAAGTTTTGGTTTTTGTTTTTATTTTTGTTTTCTTGAGAAAAGGACTCTGACATAACCTCTCAAGGAAAAACAGTTTAAGTCAAATGCCCCACCAGAGTAAAGACAGCTCAAATTCATTGGGAGTAGTAGATGTGTGTAATTCAGCAGTTAAAGGAATTATACTCAATCATTCATAAGGTAAGAATGAACTAAACATCAACTTTGTGAATTGGAAGTTTTCAAGCAAAGGCATCTTTGAAAGAATGTTGTGGAACAGGTGTGTCAAGTAAAGGTTTGTGGTAAATGAACCCACGTTTATCCAACTCTAAAATTCTCCAGTCTGGAAGGCTGCATCTCTTTACCAAGGAGTTTACAGTTTCATTAGAAACTAGAAACTTGATTTGAAACCACCGTAAGAGAAATAATTCATGATGAGTTACATTTTGAACTATGTTATATGAATGTCAAACAACAGAAATACAGAGAAAAGTGTAGACTGTAATATTTTGAAAGGCTTTTTAGAAGAAGTGGTGCTTGATATGAAATTCAAGAGATGATCAGGGTTTCAACAGACAGTGGAGAGCAGGGATAGGGTGATCTAGGTAAAGAGATTAGAAAGTGAAATGATTACCACACAGAAATACGCATTTCACAGGGTGATAAGAGAGTAGATTTGTGGGTCTAAAGATGTATATTGCAATGCCTAAAAATAAAGTAACATGGGAAAAACTGGCTAGAATGTAAAAGAAAATGGAAAAGCTCTGAATAAAATAACAAATTTATTTTAATGGGTAATGGAACACTAATATAGGTATTTGAGCAATTTATTATACATCTCAGAAGATTCTTGAAATACTTAGGAGCTTGACTGAGCAGTACTGAACAACATTTATGAGCCTAAAAAACTGCTTGGCCACAGAGCAAGTAGTATTCAAATCAGCATTACTTCTGGTACAGGTGTCTAGCGTTTTGGCTCTGACCAGGATGATCTCCAACAGAGCACAAACGACTTGTCAGGGCTCTGTCACCATCATTCCAACTCCATCCTACCCCATTCTGCTTGCATCTCACCCCACTTCTCCTAAACTAAAGAAATACTTTGTGTATGTTGATTCAACTGATATTGTATATTAACAATATAAATCCTGAATTTTATAGTTCTGCATTAGAAAACTATTTTCTTTCTTCCTACATCTACTTTATCTGCCTTCCTGCTTTCTCAAATTTGCTATTATTATTAAGCAATCATAAGATTGCATATGATCACGTGTCAGAAAGATTAAAGGATTCTAGAAGGTCAGAAGAGGGAAGGTCTGGAAGAAAGAAGATCATTATATGTATCTAAAGAGAAGTAATAAACACTCCTACAAGGCAAGGAACATGGACACAAATAAGGTAGGTAGATGTTGAATCTCAGAAACCTTTCAAAATTTATTCTGGATCTCAAGAAGAATAAATAATTAATGAAAATTCCTGAAAATATTCTCCAAAATACTCATTTCTATTTTGCACAAAGATTATGCCACAATTTTACAATTGCATTGTATACTCTAGCGTTGCTCCCTGACTCTTATTTTTTAATCTGTTTGCCTCAACAAATTCCTTATGCCCCTGGAGGATCAAGACTCTGAGGTCCTGGTATATTCTTACATGCTCTATTCCTTGAGAATACACTTAATAGTCACACTTCTGAATTTGAACAGAATGCTACCATTGATATAAAGGAAGATGAAATTTAAAAGGTATCAAATACTATTGGTAAGCTATAAAAAGAATGATCACCCCTTACAAATTACTCAATTCATTTATGAGAGTGTAGTGTCAGTTTTCAGAATGATCCCAGGACCTAAACAAAGTTATATATATTAGCTCTCTTTTGCTATGAGATACACAGTACTTAAAGTAACATCAGATCTGTCTGTTAAATACCATATTTATATAAAATTCTTAAGTTCTCTATTTATTATTGAGGGTATCTTTTTCAATAAAATAAATAAACCCTACTTGACATATATCCACTGAAACATGGAGGTCAGGATATTTTCCCCTTAAGGGAATTTTTTAAACCAGGGACACACTGAAATTAAAATCTATGTTTAAATAATCATATTTTTATAATTTTAAATTATGAAAACAGTGAGTATTCTAAAAAACCAACACCTCAGAATCTATTAAGTTTCTTTAATCTCTCTCTTCTAGGTTTCTCCTTTTGGCTTTTTTTTTTTTTTTTTTTTTTTTTTTTTTGATTCGACTGCATTGTTGGGTCAAATGTGCCAGTTTCTCTCTTTTGTTTTAAGGTAGTTGCCTCTGTATTTTATGCTTTATCTGACAGCTACCATCAACATATGAATTAATTAATAAGTCCTTATAATTTTAGAGTATTGAAAGGGTTAATGCAGCTTCCAAAAAAGTCTGATTTATATGCATTGAGAAACCTATGCTCTGGCATGCAATAGTTAGTAAAAACTGTTTGGTTTACAAGGACAAATTTAGCGACTTAAATAATACTGTGAGTTTCAGACCTAAAACTATTTAAATATACTGCTATGGAGGATAAGTTTTCCTTATGCTTGTATTGCCTGTGTAAGCTAACCCCATCTCTGATAATGACACCATTTTTGATGACATGGATTAATACATCTAACATTCAAGTCATTCTCCTAGCAAAGTGGTAATTATTAAGGAAGGTCAACGAAAACATGTCTATTAAGCTGAACTCTTTGTAAGAAGGAAGCAAGATCGTCTTATTAGTTTTTCTCTCCTGCCTGCTATCTGATTTCTGTTGGGATGTATTTCTATTTACTAGTTTAAATCCTACTGTTCACCTTGTTTCTAGCGCTTGTTTGTTTTCAATTGCTAGGGGCAAGTAAACAGAATCAGTATCATTGTTAGCATTCTCAGAAAACAGAGTTAATTCAGATGCAACTAATCCTCTCTTACTTATTATTTAGTAATCAATGCTTGCCAATAGGATTTGGGAGTCCCAGAAGATGGATTTTTTAAAAAGATTTTATTATTATAATATTTTAATGATATTCTGGTCTCCAAAGTCTATTCATTAAATTCATAGAACTCTACTCTAGAGATAGATCTAAAGTTTCAATTAAGTTACCTTAAATTAGATGGACATGGTTCCAAAAGAACAGATGGGTGTCTTGTTCAGATGAGTATGTATAAAAATGTAATTTTTTAAAAGAAATAAGTAAAAGAAAAGATGTTTTCTTTCAAGATTTAAAACTGTGGGAAAAATATTTGAAACTATACTTTTCCATAAATAATTCTTACAAAAATTACTTATATTACAATAATTTAAAAATAAACTGAGGAGAGACCTTCAAGATGGCGGAGGAGTAAGACGTGGGGGTCAACTTCCTCTGCACAAATTCATCAGAAATACATCTACATGTGCAACAACTCCTGGAAAATATACTGTTATGAGAGAAAAAAATAAGATACTTTTATTTATAACAATAATAGGCAAATTACCACTTATTTTGTTAAATGAAGTTTTATTAGAATACAGGGCCACAGTCATTTTTTTACATATTGTCTATGGCTATGTTCATGATACAAGAGCAGAAGCAAATAGCTGCAAAAGAGATAGTAGAACCTACAAAGCCTAAAATATTTACCATCTGGACCTTTAAGAAAAAATGTGTAGACTTCTGATTTGGGATAGATATTTTGAGTCTCAAGCTGGATCATAATACTTTTATATTCCCTCTTTTAGCAAGATAATATCTGTGAAAGCCAGGTGTTGAGGATTTTTTAAGAATGATTTTTTAAAAATTTCCTTAAACCTCATACAAACCAAGATCTAAATCTGCTGGTCTGTAATATAGTAGAGTTTGTTCTAATTAGAGCTAAACTATGAACCTTCTTGCTCTATGGTAGTAGGATGGTGTGATTTTCTAAACCATGGTAGAGACTCATCAGTAGGTCTTGAAGTCAATTTTCTGGTTGTAACTAAATATTTTTAAGTGAAATAGACAAAGGTAGAAAAATAGAGAGTAAAGGCAAGATTGCTTATAAAAGCTTTGTTTCAATTTGATAACACACACACACACACACATTCTGGTTTACCATATATCAACATCAATTAGAAAATGTTTGAAAGTCATTGCTTAATGAAATATGAAGCTTATAACCCAAGTGTTGTGGACCATTAAGGGTGATGGAGTTAAGTGTGACTATACTGTTCCCAATTCATCCTTAGGGACCAAAGATTGAGAGAAGGAGAAGAGTAGAGAATATTTAATGGAGGACTTTGGCACCCTTTCTGATCTAGAATTCTGGAAGGAGATCTCTTTGAAGACTTATCTGGGCAAAAAACCAAGGGCATGCCAAGGAGAGTTAGAAAGGCTGCGGGTATATTCTGCATTTATTCACTTCTAAAATGACCTGGATTATTGTACTAGAGTACAGATGAGGGTGGGAGCTGAGTCTGAAGCAATATTCTTATTTTCCCAAGGTCTGCTTTGTGTTTTACAAATTTATCCACATGATTCATGGAGGGGAGGTAGAAGTATAGAGGGCCCAATATACTGTTAAGCAAATAGCCCACCATGTTCATTTACTTTGAGACTGAAAGTAAATGGTAGAGATGTAGTTCTGACACTCCCTTTCCCCTCTCCCAAAGCAAGATGACAACAGTGATCCCCAAAATGACCAGTGTAGGGGGGAGACCTTCTAGATGGTGGAAGAGTAAGACGTGGAGATCACCTTCTTTCCCACAAATACATCAAAAATATATCTACATGTGGAACAACTCCTATAGAACAACTACTGAATGCTGGCAGAAGACTTAAGATTTCCCAAAAGGCAACTCCCCACGTACCTGGGTAGGGCAAAAGATAAAAGGAAAAACAGAGACAAAAGAATAGGGATGGGACCTGCACCTTGGGGAGGGAGCTGTGAAGGAGTAAAAGTTTTCACATACTAGGGAGCCCCTTCACTGATGGAGACGGGGGTGCGGGGAGGGGGGAGTGGGGGATAGGGGGCAGGAAGCTTCTGAGACACGGAGGAGAGCGCAACAACAGGGGTGCAGAGGGCAAAGCAGAGAAATTCTTGCACAGAGGATCAGTGCCAACCAGCACTCACCAGCCTGAGAGCCTTGTCTACCCAACCTCCAGGCCGGGTGGGGGCTGGGAGCTGAGGCTCAGGCTTCAGCAGTCAGATCCCAAGGAGAGGACTGGGGTTGGTTTCATGAACACAGCCTGAAGTGGTCTAGTTTGCCACAGCTAGCCAGTAGGGAGTACAAGGAAAAGTCTGGAACTGCCTAAGAGGCAAGAGACCATTGTTTCGGGGAGTCCAAGGAGACGGGATTCAGAGCACCACCTAAATGAGCTCCAGAGACTGTCACAAGCTGCGGCTATCAGCATGGACACCAGAAACGGGCATGAAATGCTAAGGCTGCTGCTGCAGCCACCAGGAAGCCTGTGTGCAAGCATAGGACACTACCCACAACTCCCCTCCTGGGAGCATGTGCATCCCATCACTGCCAGGGTGCCGTGATCCAGGGACAACTTCCCCAGGAGAACACAGGAGTGCCTCAGGCGGCTGCAACATCAAACCTCTGCCTCCGCAGGCTCACCCTGAAATATGTACCCCTACCTCCCTCCAGCCTGAGTGAGCCAGAGCCCCCTAATCAGCTGCTCCTTTAACCCCATTATGTCTGAGAGAAGAACAGATGCCCTCAAGTGACATACATGCAGAGGAGGGACCAAATACAAAGCTGAACCCCAGGAGCTGTGTGACCAAAGAAGAGAAAGGGAAATTTCTCCCAGCAGCCTCAGGAGCAGTGGATTAAATCTACACAATCAACTTGATGTACCCAGCATCTCTGGAATACCTGAATAGACAACAAATCATCCCAAAATTGAGGCTGTGGACTGTGGGAGCAACTGTAGACTTGGGGTTTGCTTTCTATATCTAATTTGTTTCTGGTCTTATGTTTATCTTAGTTTAGTATTTAGAGTTTATTATGATTGGTAGATTTGTTTATTGATTTGGTTGCTCTTTTCCTTTTTTTAAATGTATAGATATAATTTTTTTTTCCTTTTTCTCTTTTTCTGAGTGTGTATGTGTTTGCTTCTTTGTGTGATTTTGTCTGTATAGCTTTGCTTTCACCATTTGTCTTAGGGTTCTGTCTGTCCATTTTATTTTTCTAACTATAGTTTTTAGCACATGTTATCATTGGTGGATTTGTGTTTTTGGTTTGGCTGCTCACTTCTTTCTTTTTACCTTTATTACTTTTTATTTTTTACATTTAATAATTTTTTAAAATTTCTTATTTTAAAAACTTTATTTTATATTATATTATGATTTATTTCTTCTGAGCTGTGTGACTGACAGGGTCTTGGTGTCAGGCCTGTGCCTCTGAGGTGGGAGAGCTGAGTTCAGGACATTGATCAACCAGAGATCTCCCAGCTCCATGTAATATCAAATGGCAAAAGCTCTCTCAGAGATCTCAATCTAAATGCTAAGATCCAGCTCCACTGAATGATCAGCAAGCTACAGTGCTGGACACCCCCTATGCCAAACAACTAGCAAGACAGGAACACAACCCCATCCATTAGCAGAGAGGCCACCTAATATCATAATAAGATCACAGATGCCCCAAAACACACCACCAGTTGTGGTCTTGCTCACCAGAAAGACAAGATCCAGCCTCATCCATGAGAACACAGGCACAGACCCCTCCACCAGGAAGTCTACACAAGCCACTGAACCAAGCTTAGCCACTGGGGGAAGACACCAAAAACAATGGGAAATACGAACCTGCAGTCTGTGCAGAGGAGATCCCAAACACAGTAAGTTAAGCAAAATGAGAAGACAGAGAAACACACAGCAGATGAAGGAGAAAGGGAAAAACCCACCAGGCCAAACAAATGAAGAGGAAATAGGCAGTCTACCTGAAAAAGAATTCAGAGTAATGATATTAAAGATGATTCAAAATCATGGAACTAGAATTCAGAAAACACAAGAAACATGTCACAAGGACCTAGAAGAACTAAAGAGCAAACAAACAATGATGCACAACACAATAAATGAAATTAAAAATTATTTACAAGAAATCAATAGCAGAATAACTGAGGCAGAAGAATGGATAAGTACCTGGAAGATAAAATGGTGGAAATAACTACCACAGAGAAGAATAAAGAAAAAAAAAAATGAAAAGAATTGAGGACAGCCTTAGAGACCTCTGGGACAATATTAAACACACCAACAGAAGATAAACAGAATTGATAAACCATTAGCCAGACTTATCAAGAAAAAAAAAAGGCAGAATACTCAAACAAATAGAATTAGAAATGAAAAAGAAGTAACAACTGACACTGCAAAAATAAAAAGGATTGTGAGAGACTCCTACAAGCAACTATATGTCAATAAAAAGGACAACCTAGAAGAAATGGATGAAATCTTAGAAAAGTACAAGTGTCTGAGAATGAACCAGGAAGAAATAGAAAATATAAGCAGACCAATTACAAGCAGTTTAATTAAGACTGTGATTAACAATCTTCCAACAAGCAAAAGCACAGGACCGCATGTCTTCACAGGTGAATTCAAATAAAGATTTAGAGAAAAGCTATGATCTATCCTTCTCAAAGTCTTCCAAAATATAGCAGAGGGAGGAAAACTCCCAAACTCATTCTACGAGGCCAACACTGCCCTGATACAAAAACCAGACAAAGATGTTAAAAAGAAAGAAAACTATAGGCCAATATAGCTGATGAATATAGATGCAAAAATCCTCAACAAAATACTAGCAAACAGGGCTTCCCTGGTGGCACAGTGGTTGAGAGTCCGCCTGCCGATGCAGGGGACATGGGTTCGTGCCCTGGTCCAGGAAGATTGCACATGCCATGGAGTGGCTGGGTCTGTGAGGCATGGCCGCTGAGCCTGCACATCCGGAGCCTGTGCTCTGCAATGGGAGAGACCACAACAGTGAGAGGCCACGTACTGCAAAACAAAACAAAACAAAACAACAACAACAAAATACTAGCAAACAGAATCCAACAGCACTTTAAAAGGATCATACACCATGATCCAGCGGGATTTATCCCAGGAATGCAAGAATTCTTCAATATACGCAAATCTATCAATGTGATAAACCATATTAACAAACTGAAGGAGAAAAAACATATGATCATCTCAGTAGATGAAGAAAAAGGTTTCAAAAAATTCAACACCCATTTATGATAAAAACCATCCAGAAAGAATGCATAGAGGGAACTTACCTCAACATAATAAAGGCTATATATGACAAAACCATAGCCAACATCAATCTCAATGGTGAAAAACTGAAACTATTTCTCTAAGATCAGGAAGAAGACAAGGTTGTTCACTCTCACCACTATTTTTCAACATAGTTTTGGAAGTTTTATCCACAGCAATCAGACAAGAACAAGAAATAAAATCAGAAAAGAAGAAGTAAAGCTGTCACTGTTTGCAGATGACATGATACTAAACATAGAGAATCCTAAAGATGTTACCAGAAAACTAGCAGAACTAATCAATGAATTTGGTAATGTAGCAGAATACAAAATTAATGCACATAAATCTCTTGCATTCCTATACACTAATGATGAAAAATCTGAAAGAGAAATTAAAGAAACACTCCCATTTACCATTGCAACAAAAAGAATAAAATACCTAGCAATAAACCTACCTAAGGAGACAAAAGACTTGTATGCAGAAAACTATAAGACACTGATGAAATTAAAGATGATACAAACAGATGAAGAGATAAACAATGTTCTTGGATTGGAAGAATCAACGTTGTGAAAATGACTATACTACCCAAAGCAATCTACAGATTAAATGCAATTCTTATCCAACTACCAATGGCATTTTTCAAAAAACTAGAACAAAAAATTTCACAATTTGTATGGAAACATAAAAGACCCCCAAAACCCAAAGCAATCTTGAGAAAGAAAAATGGAGCTGGGGGAGTCAGGCTCCTGGATTTCAGACTATACTACAGAGCTACAGTAATCAAGACACTATGGTACTGGCACAAAAACAGAAATATAGGTCAGTGGAACAGGATGGAGAAACCCATGCACATATGGTCACCTTATTTTTGATAAAGGAGGCAAGAACACACAATGGCGAAAAGACAGCCTCTTCAATAAGTGTTGCTGGGAAAACTGGACATCTACAAGTAAAAGAATGAAATTAGAACACTTCCTAACACCATACACAAAAATAAACTCAAAATGGATTAAAGATCTAAATGTAAGGCCAGAGAGTACAAAACTCTTAGAGGAAAACATAGGCAGAACACTCTATTACATACATCACAGAAAGATCCTTTTTGACCCACCTTCTAGAGAAATGGAAAGAAAAACAAAAATAAACAAATGAGACCTAATAAAACTTAAAAGCTTTTGCACAGCAAAGGAAAACCTAAACAAGATGAAAAGAAAACCCTCAGAATGGGAGAAAATATTTGCAAATGAAGCACTGACAAATGATTAACCTCCAAAATTTACAAGCAGCTCATGCAGCTCAATATTAAAAAAAAATCAAACAAGCCAATCAAAAAATGCACAGAAGACCTAAATAGACATTTCTCCTTCGAAGATATACAGATTTCCAGTAATAAACATGTGAAAGAATGCTCAACATCACTAATCATCAGAGAAATGCAGATTGAAACTACAATGAGGTATCACCTCACACCATTCAGAATAGCCATCATAAAAAAATCTGAAAGCAATAAATGCTGGAGAGGATGTGGCAAAAAGGGAACCCTCTTGCACTGATGGTGGGATGTGAATTGATACAGCCACTATGGAGAACAGTATGGAAGTTCCTTAAAAAACTACAAATAGAACTACCATATGACCCAGCAATCCCACTACTGGGCATATTCCCTGAGAAAACCATAATTCAAAATGAGTCCTGTACCACAATATTTATTCCAGCTCTATTTACAATAGCCAGGACATGGAAGCAACCTTTGTGTCCATCAGCAGATGAATGGTTAAAGATGTGGCACATATATTCAATGGAATATTACTCAGCCATAAAAAAGAAATGAAATTGAGTTATTTGTAGTGAGGTAGATGGACCTAGAGACTGTCATACGGAGTGAAGTAAGTCAGAAAGAGAAAAACAAATACCTTATGCTAACACATATATATGGAATATTAAAAAAACAAAATTGGTTCTGAAGAACCTAGGGGCAAGACAGGAATAAAGACTCAGATGTAGAGAATGGACTTGAGGACATGGGGAGGGGGAAGGTCAAGCTGGGACAAAGTGAGAGAGTGGCTAGAGCGTTTACATTTGGTACTACCAAATGTAAAACAGATAGCTAGTGGGAAGCATCTGCATAGCACAGGGACCTCAGCTTGGTGCTTTGTGACCACCTAGAGGGGTGGGATAGGGAGGATGGAAGGGAGACACAAGAGGGAGGAGATATGGGGATATATGTATACGTATAACTGATTCACTTTGCTATAAACTGGAAACTAACACACCATTGTAAAGCAATTATACTCCAATAAAGATGTTAAAAAAATTTAAAAAATAAACTGAATCTAAATATCCTCAGTGTGCATCTACGCACATACACAAATGATAATAAATATGTATTTTCACCAAAAAATGCCTCCTGTTAAATGAAACCTTTCTGAGAGATCTATTAAAATTGATAGTGTCCCAAAGGTTACTTTAGAATAAAATATAGGCTGTTTGAACAAAAACAATTTGGCCTTCATCTTACTACCATAGCATATTGTTGCTACTATTATTACAATTCAAAAATATATAAATAGAGAGTGGCATTTTATTTGACATTTTAAATAAACCTGTTTTCAAAATTACTTCTCGAAAACTATTTGGTCCTTGTTACCTTTACTGTGTTGTAATTTTATCAGAAGCTGGTGTTTTTTACCCTGTAAGAATGGGTCATCTCAAGAATGAAAATTTAAGCAAAATCAATATACTCAATATCCATGTTCTAGAGTAAATACACAGAAATGTACGTTGTAATGGGTTTTACTGGCAATGACAAGCCATTTTTCTACTAACAGCTTTAATATTTTGTAATCATTAAAACACACTGAAGTATAGAAGAAATTGGGGGAAAAAGGCCATGAAACTCATAAATAGAAGGAGAGGATGTGAGGCTTTCTGAATCACCCTGCTATGTAATGTAACCGAGGGTCAAAACACTATTGGAGAAGGCTATCCTTGAATCAGAGCAAAGATAAAAAAAGGTGTTTTAAAAGAATATGAAGTCTATCCATACATAATGCAGTATAAACCTCAAAAGATGTCTACAGTGGTTTTTTAAATAGTTTCTTATCTTGGAGAGCACTTTCTGAGCTCTGATAACCATACCCAAAGCAAAGAACAGAAAAGTAAAGTGCATCTCCCATTAGTAATAACAACAGGGAAATAAACATATGTGTATGAGAATTGTTTTTTTTTTTTTTTTTTATTTTCAGACTTGTAATCTAAACTAATCTAAAAGAAAATCCATATTGACATCACAGGGAGAATTCATTGAGACGGTCTTTTCTAATTCAGGCATGTTCTGTTTGAGTTTTTCCCTTTAAAAATATGTATTCTCAGTCTCAGAAAGAAGTGATCCTTTGTGCTGTGAAAGTCATTTTTGAGTAGCTGCTTAACAATTCCACGTCATAATGAAAATAGTCATAATCTGGGCTACTTTGGGCCTTTTTAATCAGGCCCAAAGATATTTGCTAGACAATACTATCATTAAAAAAAAATTAACAACAAGTCAAATTTGTGCACATTCTTTCACAGCAAATTTCTTTGTAATCTTTAGGAAAATGGCAGCAATCTTGTAATTGAAGTCTAAAATTCGTTTAGAGCACTGTAGGATTTAAGTCAGTTGGAGAATGCAGAACCTGTTACTGACACATAGTTGGCATTATAACTTGTCTGCCCAAAGGACAGAAAACTTGAATTTGAGAAAGTATAACTCTAACCTTAATTTTTTTAACATCTTTATTGGAGTATAATTGCTTTACAATGGTGTGTTAGTTTCTTCTTTATAACAAAGTGAATCAGATATACATATACATATGTCCCCATATCTCTTCCCTCTGGCATCTCCCTCCCTCCCACCCTCCCTACCCCACCCCTCTAGGTGCTCACAAAGCACCGAGCTGATCTCCCTGTGCTATGTGGCTGCTTCTCACCAGCTATCTGTTTTACATTTGGTAGTGTATATATGTCCATGCCACTCTCTCACTTAAATTTTTGGGTGACTTAATTTTTGAGTTTCAGATGACTGTGTTCCTGGATCTAAGATTATCTAGTATTAAAATCCAAGTTCCATGCTAAATTAAAATTAACTACTTAATTTGGCAGATTTCTAATAAAATATTTATTTTAATGCTTATTCATTGAATTGATAAAAATATACATGATCACAAAATAAAATTACCTAGGTAATTACTGTAAATATGGTCATTGTGGTAAGTACTACTGCATACTGGAAAAACTACTAAGTTAGAAGTACTTGGAAAATAGAACATTCTTATCTGTTGGGTGGTTCTTTTATTATTAAAAACATATATATCTATACATAATTTTGCATAAAATTCCAAATATAAATGATGTGTTGTGAGATTAAGCACTTATTTTAAAAGTACACAGTCTAACATTAACTCACTGAAACATAAACATAAGAACTGTAGCTATAGAAACCACATATTTTGGACATAGTGATTTAAACAGAAAGATATAGTTATTCTGATTATTTTATAGCATACATATACAATGATTATATTATATATAATAATTCTGTTATAATAATAATCAAGGAAATATATATATATAAATAGAAAAAGATTACATTCATTAAGGTCCAGTAACTGAATTCTAAATTGAAGAATTCTATGACAGCATATATGTTAATGGAAAATATTCACTAGCTTCACTAGCTTGATACTTTAAAAAACTATACAAGTTTGAAATAGTAAGATAACTCCAATATGCCAGATAACTATCAACAAAGAAATACAACTAAAAGGCAAGGCTTTAATCATTTTTTAACTGCATTTTTTTTCTTCATGTTAGTTACACAATGTATATTGTCTGGAACTTGAAAACAGTATACTATTTGTAATTTATTTAATACTTTACTCAGTTGCCTATAATCATTCAATTTTTAAAACTGCACTGACAGTATTAATGATAATTATATATATATATTTCTGTAACAATTTCTACTCTTTTTCCACACAGCATAAAATAAGTTATTTAATATGACATTAAGGAACTGTGGCATTTTTTTGGTTTTGTTTTGCTTTCTCTGAAACTTTAACTAACTTAGGTATATTATGGAAGTGTATAATTGATCAATTTCTTACATTAAAAAAAGAACATTTTGCTGGCATTAATGTTATTGAAATATGCAGTGAATATCTGAAACTGATTGCTTTCTAAAAGTTCTGCCAAAAAAATGCCTGTTGGTGAGCAAACGTTGATTTATTTTCTAAGTAGTCTCGTTTTCTTATTTTTAGCCTTTATTCAACCTCTGTCATTTGTCCCTCCCCTGGAATGTAATTATGCAGAATTCCAATGTAAAACAGGTTGAGTTGTTAATAACAGGCAGCTCAAACATTTTTTTTTACACTGTTGCCCTTCCGATGTTTCATTTTTTTCTTTTTTTCCCCCCGGCTTCATGTTTAATTTGTCTATGTTTCTTTCCTATTTTTAAAGTATATTCCCACAACAGATAGAAACACCTGAAAATAAGTCTGCCTCTTGCACATGTTTAAATAATGCCTATTGTGATATTTAACACAGTAAAGAGAACACAGAACACACAGAATATTTGTTTAGGGGAAATAAAATAATCTGTAAGTCATATTATTACTATATTCAATTTAAAATTCTGAAGAGACAATCTGGTTCTTGCCAAAGACATATGAGAAAAAGATAGTCTACAGCCTTCCTTTATTCTTATTTTGTTACCAGATTCATTTGCCTTTTATGCATTTGACATGATTCTCTTAAATTTTCAGTCCTACAAGAAACTGAACTTTTTTCTATCCACTGACCAATTTACTATGTAAAAGGCACTTTACATTCACTTGATAATAATCTAAACTCAGAAATCAATATCTAACATTTTTCAGGTATATTCAAAATATCTTATATTATTGAAATAGTATAACCAAATTCATATAACCTATGTATAAGGTGTAGGACTTTTTTATTCATAAAAATACAGTTCATCAAAACTGGAGAAAAAACAGTTATAGGTTGTACACTAGGTTGGAAATTGTCCCTCAAATATTCATGATTATCCAGAACATATGGCCTTGGAAATATGGTCCTTGCAGATGTAATTACTTAAAATGAGGCCATACTGGATTAGAGCGGGCCCTACTCCAAAATCTGGTGTCCATATAAGAGAAAAAAGAGATACAGAGACAGTCACACAGGGGAAACACCATGGGACAGTGAAAGTTAAGGTTGAAGTACTGTGTCAAAGGTAGCTGGTGACCACAAAAACTAGATAGAGACAAGGAAAAGTCCTCCCCTAGAGCCATCAGATGGCATGGCCCTGCTGACACCTTGATTTTAGACTTCTGGCCTCCAGAAATGGGAGATAATAAATTTCTATTATTTTAAACCACTTTGTTTATTAGTTTTGTTAGGTCAGCTTTAGGAAACCACTTATGATTCTGGTACCAGAAGTAAGGTGTTACTGTAACAAATACCTAAAAATGTGAAAGTGACTTTGGAATTGAGTGATGGATAGAAGATGGAAGAGTTTTGAGATGTGTGTATTTTAAAAAGCCTAGATTACCTTAAGGAAACTATTGGAAGAAATATGGACATTAAAGGTGATTTTGCTGAGAGCTCAGAAAGAAGCCAGGAGAGCTCTAGAGAAAGCATCTATCATTTTAGAGGATTCCTATATGGTTATCACGAACAGAATGTAGATAGGAATATAAACAGTACAGTTGCTTCTTGTGAGAGCTCAGATGGAAATGTTATTGGACTCTGAAAGGCAATCCTTGTTATAAGTGGCAGAAAACCTGGTCAAATTATTGTGTGCAAAGTAGAATCAATGAACTTGGATATTTAGCTGAAGAGATTTCCAAGCAAAGTATAGTAGGTGTGGCCTGGTTTCTCCTTTCTGGTTATAGTAAAATGTGAAAGGAAAAAGTTTAACTGAGGAATGAAATTTTAAGCAAAAAGGAATCACCACTTGATTTAGAAAATTCGCTGCCTATCCAATAGCATGCTCTGGAAATAAGGACAAGAGTGGATAGTCATTTGCTACAGAGATTTGGTATATGGTTTATGGATCCAATAAACCATCTCAAGAGAAGTCAGGATTAGAGATGGGATGGGATTATCAACGAAGAATCTGTAGATGCTTATCAAATGGCATGGATCCCCTCAGCATCCACAGGAGATGAACAAAATTCTTGAGAATTTCATTCTAATAGAAACATTGCCAAATTGAACTGAAAGGGACAGATATGGGATGAAATGAAAGCACAATGACTCCAAGAACACAGTCACAGATGCAGGGACCAGGAAGGTTGGGCTACTGCAAGGAGGGTCAGAAAGGCTTAAAGGACAGAGAATCAAGAGACAATTCATGCCTTGAAACCTAATGGAAATTGCTCTGCTGTGCCCCCAACTTCCTTTAGACTAGTAACCCTTTATACCTTCTATTTTCTCTTTCAGAAGGAGAATGTCTAGGTTGTGCCTCTTCCACCACTGTATTTTAGAAGCAGATAACTTGTTTTCTAGTTTGATAGGTCTGTGGAAAGAGAGGAATACTGCTCCATGATGGACCATGCCATGCCTGATTTAGATGCTGAGATTTGGGACTACTTGAGTTGATATCTAGAAGAGATTTGGGACTTAGAGTTCATGCTGGAAAGGGTTAGACATTGGGATGATGTTGAAAGGGGGTGAATGGATTTTGTAAATGGGATGGATGTGAACTGGGGTCCCGAGGGTAGACTGGGTTAAATTATCATCCCTCCAAAATTCATGTCCACCTAGAAACTCAGAATGTAATTTTATTTAAAAATAGAATCTTTGCAGATATAATCACTCAAGATGACCCTGATCCAGTGATAGTGTCCATATAGGAAGAAAAAAAGAGACACAGAGACAGTCATACAAGGAGAACACCATGTGACCATGGAGGCAGACATGGGAGTGATGTGTCTTGGATTGCCAGCAACCACAAGAAGCTAGGAAGAGTCAAGAAAGGTCCCTGCTCTAGAGGTGTAAGAACGCACCGCCCTGCTGACAGCTTGATTTTGGACTCTGCTCTCCAGAACTGTAGAAGAATTAATTTCTGCTGTTGTAAGCCACCCAGTTAGTATATTTTGTTACAAGAACCCTAGGGAACTAATATGTACCATCAAAAAAAACAAACAAAAATATAAAGGACCCAGATAGCTGTTGAGAATGACAATGGGGCAAATTACAATGTAGATTTCAGAAAAGTAAAACAAGATTGATATTAATAAATTAAAATATCTTCAATATTTTGGCTCATAAATAAACTAAATTTAGCATAAGAGATAAGTACATAAATCAATAAAATTGATGCCAGGAGTATAAGACTAAATTGAAATCACCCAGGAAAAATGTGTGTGTGTGTGTGTGTGTGTGTGTGTGCGTGTGTGCGCACGTGTGCGTGTGCGTGTGCGTGTATGTAAGATTGTTCCATATCTTACCAAAAACTTTGTAACAGAATATATTTTTAAATGCTTTCAAAATAGTAGCTCTTTGTTCTTATTTCCTAAGATTGCTAGAATTTCTCATCTCAATTTGCATTACTTTTAATTTGTATGTATAATAATCACATTTTAATACCATCTGCAGGGCAACTTTGCTTAAAATTTCTATGTATACTAGAGGACTATTAAACAAAATGTGTGACTGTATGTATGTGCACATATGTGCATGAGTATTTGGATTAACAATGAAAAAAGAAATAGTCTCTTACAAGAAAATATACCTCCATATTTGTAAATGTAGTTTAAAAACCATGCATATTTTTAGTGAGAAACTTACTATGGATAGCATGAATAGGTGATTCATATCCACAGACACTCAGCATTCTCTCAAGCCATATATTAAAATATTTTTCTACTTCTTTGGGAAATGAATATATAAACATTAAAATATTCAATTTTTATACATTTATCAAAAGGCATTTGACTGCATTTTTCATCTAGATAGAAGAAAGAAGGCAGAAATATATTTCCTTTAAGAAATATGATACTGAATTTCACTAAAATATACTATACATTTGCAATAGGCATATGCATTATTAGCAAAGGCATTTCTTTTTAATTCAGTACACACATGCATACTGTGTTTCTTTAGGGCTTTAAATTCCAATATGTTAATATTAAATCATTTTTTTAGGGAATTCCCAGGCAGTCCAGTGGTTAGGACTTGGCGCTTTCACTGCCATGGGCCCAGGTTCCATCCCCGGTCAGGAAACTAAGGTCCTGCAAGCTGCATGGAGCAGCCAAAAAAAAAAAAAAAAAAGAAAAAAAGTTTAAAAAGGAGAATTTAAAAATATAAATAAATAAATCATTATTATAAAGCATTTGTCTTAGTCTGTTTGGGCTGCTACAACAAACTGGTACAAACTGGGAGCTTATAAACAACAAAGTTCTGGAAGCTTAGAAAAGGTCCAAGATCAAGGTACCTGCAGATTCAGAGTCTGGAGAGGACCCACCTTCTGGTTCATGGAAGGCTGTTTTTCCCCTGTGTCCTCACATGGAAGGGGTCCTCCATTATAAGAGCACTAATCCCATTCACGAGGGCTCTATCCTCAAGACTTAACACCTCCTAAAGGTCCCACCTCCAAATACCATCACATTGGGGATTAGGTTTCAACACAGGAATTTAGGGGGGATACAAACATTCAGTCCATAGCAGCATTCTACTTCATGAAATAAAATAGATGTTTTGGAAGGGGTGCAGTCTAAAAGTCATACCTCTAAAAAGAAACATTAAATTTTTCAACTGGTCTGTTGTGGAACTAACAAAGAATTTTTTTAAAATGACACATTTTATATGTATATATATATATATATATATATATATATATATATGTATATACATATACACGAGCATATATATGTTAGTTATTGGGTATTTATCTGCCCTTTGCAAGTGCAAAGCCTAAGTATCAATCCATCCAAGTTATGTAATATCTCTCAAAGTGACTGAATCTAAGGATGTGTAAAAAGTGACATCAGTATCTTACACACAATGCAAGAAAATATCTCATCAGTTTGTGATACTGTTCACAGTAGAATCTTTCTGCCATGCTATTTCAGTTTCTTTCAATGAAAAAATCAATGCATGCTTTTTTGTAGCATAGCAAATTACCCCATCACTTTGTTTCAAATAATGTCTTCCAAGTACCATGACTACATCTTAGGTTTCAGTGGGCTCTGAGTAGGAATCTGAGTCACCGAACCAGGGTTTACAATAGGAAACAGCTATTAAATTATTTTTTTTCCTGATATTTGGCTCTCAATCTTTATACTGACATGGAAATATAATGCAAAATTAGGTTTTAAAAACAGACATATTATCAGAACTATAATCAAAGGGGAAAAATGTTCAATACACTTTGGGTTTCCTACAAAATTTCTGCTGACTACTGGACTGCTTTAGTGAGTAGATTTTGTAATCTGTAATGCCTACCAAAAAGTCAGGAAGGCGTAATGGCCAGATAATCATCATTATCCTTGACGATGGCTAACGGGAAAAGGGAAATCATTTAATTCATATTACTTTGATAATAAAACAAAATGGCACACTGACAAGTACAGGCTGGGTTGTGATTAAATCTAAGAGACCACAAACCTACATGGCTGAATTCTCATTCATTTAATCTTGAAATCAGAGGACAGGTATCTAAGAGTATTAAAATATCCAACTAAAGCAAAATAAATCTTATCTGAAAATTGCTCTGTGAATTTTCCTAAATCAAAAACAATGACATTAAAAAGAAAAGGATAAGTCAGCATTCTTATCACAAAAAGCAAACATCAATACTGAATATCCATGCAACAGAAAATACTGAGCTTATATATATATATATATATATATATATATATATATATATATATTTATTTATTTATATATATATATTTATATTCCACAATTTCAAATGAGTTATGTTCTGAAAGCTTATTAATTATTCTCACTTTGGGAATTCAAAATGTACTTTACTAAGTTAAAAAGTCATAATAAAATAGATTTTAGTTTAGTTTACAAAAACCTACGAAAGTCACAGGGTGGCTGAACTCTAGTACTATGAATGCTAACTCTGGCTTTAATTTGAAGTTCTAGCAATAGGGAACAATAAAATATAATAGGAAGTGGAGGAAAAACAGCTATTTCCCTCCTTCCTATACACAGAAGTGATTCCATGAAGATATATGAAACGAGTTGGCTTTATTCCAATCTCCTTTACTCTCCCTTCTTATCTTTCCTCCACTGAACACTCTTTCTCTTGTCCCTAAATTTATTAAACTTCCTTTATTTTCCCAATTGGGAAATATCACCTTGGCCAACTTACTCTCCCAATAAGTTCACTATCCCACAAATTACCTCTAGACTTTTCCTTCCTCAAGAGAATTCCTTTCATGCCAAGCAGTTCATACCTCATATATGTTATACCTAAAAGCAATACAATTAAATTATATCCAAACTCATGTGACTTAATAAACTTCTAATTCTCTCAAAATTTAAGAAAAAATAAGAATCTTTTACTTAACTGTTTAACAGTTTCCTGGCCAAAGAGATTAATTACATCTTTCCAAAAATGAGAACACTTATAAAACTAGTTTAAATGTCTCAATTGTGAAATTTTAATAAAAGTAAACTGGTGATATAAAAAGAAAATCAATACAGAACACAAAAATACACATGTGCACCTGCACACACATGCATACATAGTTCTGCAGAGACACAGAAAAGCAATGTCACATGAGAGTCTGCCAGCAGCCCTAGTTGTGCCCGTTTCCTTTCCCCCACTTTCTGAACGCAGTCAGCAGCAGGGGTTCAGAGTGTGGAAAAGACAATGAGGAAGGGAGAGTGTTCTTATGTGTGTGGGGGTCATTTTTTTTAAACCTCTTTATTGGAGTATAATTGCTTTACAATGGTGTGTTAGTTTCTGCTTTATAACAAAGTGAATCAGATATACATATACATATGTCCCCTTATCTCTTCCCTCTGGCATCTCCCTCCCTCCCACCCTCCCTACCCCACCCCTCTAGGTGCTCACAAAGCACCGAGCTGATCTCCCTGCGCTATGCGGCTGCTTCCCACTAGCCATCTATTTTACGTTTGGTAGTGTATATATGTCCATGCCACTCTCTCACTTTGTCCCAGGTCATTTATAAGTCAGAGACAGCCTGTCTTGCTACACGCAGCTGCAAATATACAGCTGAGGGCATTCAGTACTCAGAGAGCATAACGGAGGCTAAGAGAGAACAGTCATACCATCCCTAGGGGACTTGAAGATTTCAATCTCTATAGCTGGATTCTTACAAGTATAAATCGTGTTTGGCAGCTGGACCATTAAGGAAGGGAAGAACTTGAATTTGGCAAAGCCTATAGCTGGAGCCTATAGCTGGATCTGAGGACTTACTACATGTGTTCCAGGTCAAATCTCTTAACTTCTATATTCTTTCACTCCCTCATCTGTAAAATGGAAATACCTTCATAGGGTTATTGTGGGGATTAAATGAGCAGACGCATGCAAAGCATTTAGTTCACAGAAAACACTCAATGAATGCTACGATTAGGTTATAACACTACGGCAGAATTGGCAAGTCAAAGAAAGTACAATACAATTTGTACACCTCAGTTTGAATGCAGAGCCTCTTTCAAGTAAAAGCTACTCATTTTGGGACTCTGTTTTTGCATCACAAAGCAAAACATATAGTTGTTGTTGCTTTTGTCTTTAATATGCTCAATATAACCGTTACCCCAAATTTAAGCATATAATAAGTAAAACACATAATTTTGTGAGGGTGATTACACCCTCAATTACAATTGAGGTGAAAAGGTCATAAATGCACACTATTCTTTCCCTCTAGTTGATTTTTGTAATGATGGAATCAGAATTCCAGAGCTGTTGATCATGTATCTCTATGCTTCTCTAACAGAAAAGTGTGTTCAAGATACACAAAATCAAAAATAGGCAAGATACATGTTCCTGAAGAAAAATATTAATTAGATGCAAAATAATTTAAATCATTACTTCTCCATAAAGCAAATATTATCATAAAACAGAGGGCAAAATTACAGGTATTTTAAAATTAGAACATGAGAATAAAACACCCCAGCAGTCATTCAATGACTCATAATTATACATTTACTGTCCTCTGCCTTTACTGTCCTCTGCCTTTAGAGATCCTTTAATGGAAACATCTGAGAAATACCAGAGAGGTGAAGGATTTGACATGGGCCACATGTAAATTAGAAGCGGACCTTCTGGAGGTTAGAATGAATGTCCCATGTCTACAATACAGGGTTTCTTCCCCCACCCTCCACTTTTACAATTTACATGACAAAAATCAGGGAGTCAAAAGACATAAAGCAATCCTGTGACAAGGTAATTTAATAAACTACAGAAAAAGTGTTGCTAGCTTTTGCTTTCTTTGATTTTTTTTTAGTAAACTAAATTCCATTTTAATAATTCTTTTCCACTAGGTCTTTAATACTGGAATTAAATAATGAGGGAGGTTTATTTTTAGTTTGGCCTTCTATTCATTGTTTACTTATGGTTTATTGACATTCAAAGAAACGGTGAAACAAGAAAATTACATCTCATTAACTCTTAATTAAACATTGTGGAAAGAACGTTATTTATAGAATTGCTTGGCCTCAACTTTTCCTTGGATCTAGTTCAGGTTTCCATGTGTAGGACTGACTACTCACATACAGAATGATAGTTACAGTAATAAATTTATTTTATATTTTCCAAAGGTACTTGGGGAATATCATAACTCTAATATCACTCATAATATCATAACTCTAAGCAAAGAAAGCAAATATTCACTCCTACAAGAAGGCCATCTCTTAAATCAAGCATATTCATCTTAGCTTCTTTCGTTGCAACTATTGTTTATATGTATACAAAATCTTTATGCAGTTCAAATCTTAAAGGAGATGTAATTATGTGTGATAATTTATATTTTAGGAATGAGAGGAATTCTAGAGATCATTCAAAAAAAGTCTTCATTTTCCAGGCAAGAAAACTGAGGTCCAGAATAGGTAGTGGCAAAACAAAAATTATTCTCCTGATCCCAAGTACAGTTCTTTTCCCACATTAAGGTATATCTGAAAGTGATAGAGTCCACTATTAATTATTATGCCTGGACAACAGGTATAGACAGAGATTTTTTTGAGTAAACGATGACATATAATAACCTACCCAGAAAGTAAAGAAAGGACAAGTATAGAATCCTTTGATTTGTTCCAAGAAGGTTATTTAAAAATATGACAAAAATTTTATTTGAGATCTGTAATCAACATTTTGTCTAGATAATAATATGAATCTTGATCCTTTAAAATTGGAAAATAATTGTACGTTTATTGACTGCATTAAAATATTTTTCATCCATGTACACAGAAAAATGCAGTAGAAAAATCTTTATTGCTTCTGTGAGAAACAATAGGCACCACCATGAACAAAAACAGGGGAATGTTTGAAAAAATCCGTATAAAATATTAAACTAATCAAAAAGCTTTAAATCAAATTAAAAGTTATAGGGTTTCCCTGGTGGTGCAGTGGTTGAGAGTCCGCCTGCCGATGCAGGGAACACGGGTTCGTGCCCCGGTCCGGGAAGATCCCACATGCCGCGGAGCGGCTGGGCCCGTGAGCCATGGCCGCTGGGCCTGTGCTCCGCAATGGGAGAGGCCACAACAGCGAGAGGCCCACGTACCACCAAAAAAAAAAAAAAAAAATTGAAAGTTATAAAAAGTACTAATAAAAACATGTCTTGTAAGAAATCTAATAGAGAAGGCAGCTAGTAAAGAACAACATATAAAAATAAAAGAAGGATAAAAAGGCATCAGATCCAGAATAAAAATGCAAGTATGCAAAGAGATGGTGTCAATTAATCATACAAAACAAAGGGAGAAATATTATGTGCAAATTTGATGAAGGAATTCTCATGGTGCTCACTTGAGTAATCAAAGAATGACAGATCAATAATTAAAATTAGATAGCTGAGAATAGTTTCTTAAAAATTTAGAAAATTAATAGGAATAAATTTTCACCCTTTTTTATTAATCTGGGGAAGAAACAAACCAGAGAAATGAATTATTACACACATACACACACACACACGCAGACACAAACCTTAAAATAAATCAGTGAAACATAACTAAATATAGACCTCTAATATTACTTTTGACACAGCATCAATGCCTGCAAGGGAATGCACACATTACAATTATACAAGCTGAAACCATTCAGATGTACCATGGTCAGTTATTATCTAGGACACTAAAAGATCCCGGCAAAAGTTAATCTAATAAATCTGCCATTATCTCTAATACTTCAAATCTGTGCCTTGAGCTAAACTATTGTCAAAATGGAACTCTGTTTACATAGAAATGAATCAGAGTGGGGGACAGAAGATATCAAGGTTTTTCTAATTATTCTTTTTGCCTTTCAATTGTTGGCATAAAATAGTTAGCTGGCATATATCATACTGATTTTCTACAAGGTGCCAAAGGTCACTGTTTTTCCTCAGAAATATATGCTCTACAACATGAAGGCGGCTGCTCATTTGAGTTCTTTAGCTCTGAAAACCGGCTTTGGCAGTGTTCAAGGCATTTCTGTGAGGCAACATCTCTGATAATTTTATCTCTATGACCTAAAAGAATCAGCTTCTGAATGAAAAAGAATATGTAATATTTTTCAAAAGGGTCACGTTATTCAATGATTTCTGTAAAACAGATAAATTCAATTCACTACATAGTGCTCAAAATTACTAATTGAAATTGTGGAAAACATAATATGCTGTTGGTATTTTCAATAACATGGGCAGGAATAATTACCAGAACCCTGTAATCAGCATCAATTTATCAGGAAGATTAAAGCAGTATGATATTTATAATCCACTAAAGACCAATATTTGAACCTTGATTTTACTTCAAAACTGTGACTTTATACATCTATATGCTCTGTAGCCTCAATATCTCTATCAGGTCAATAAGAAAAGTTTGTTCCCATAAGTATCTATCTCCCAGTAATGGTACTGAAAATAAGCATATGAACAAAGGATCTTCTGTTATTAAAAAATAAATAAAATTAACAAAAACCTTCTCCTCTTTTTATATGTATCCCTCTATATAGTCTCTCCAATTTTTATATAAGAAATGCAATAATTCAATCAATTCAGAACATTTTATCAGTCTATGATGTCACAAAATACATCAGGTAAAGGTAAAAATCCACTTGATGAAATCTTTGTATACACTGTTACCCCAAAATATACATTTTACTGCTTTACCAAGATTATGGGTGTTTAGTGTCATTGAATTTAGGTGCTCCATTGCTATGACTCATTTATCCATGGAAGAAACTGAAAATATATGGAATACTAAGCTATATTTTAATATATTTAAAAGAATGATGAAAATCCAAAGTAGAATTATTATCTATTTGATTTCATATAACAAAAGGTATTTTAAATTCATTTAATCTGAAGTACCCCAGACTTGAAGTCTTGATTCTATGTTGATTCTGACCCCTTTTCCAACTCTCTTTGTAGACTTTAAAAAAATTACTTTTGTTTTGAGCTATAGAATGAGGATGCTAAACATATAGACTCTGTGTTTCATTTCATATTAGTATTATACAATTTTTTTAAAAAAACAACATTCTAGAATATTTGACTTTTGATACTATGTAAGAGGATATAAAGGCAATCATTCTTATCACCTTGTAAATTTGGTAACAACTTTTTCATAGTTCACTTTTGGTAGAAACATGTTATAGTAAACCTAAATATATAGCATAGAGGATAACAGGGCTATTCATGTTAGATATATGAGACAACTAGCTTTTTAACATGATTTTCCCTATTTTGCTTTTTTGGCAAGATCTTTGCATTTTTTTCTATACAAGTTGTATATATTAGATGTTAAACATGTTAACTAACATAAATCTAAAAAGATAGGTTAAAAAACTAGCATCTCTTCAGGAATAAAAAATGTATCTTTGATTTCTAGCACAAAACACGCAAAATTTTGCTAAATTGCAGTTCTGCAATATGGCTAATATGCATAAAAATAATTTTATTTCATGAATAAATAAGAACTACTCTGTATAGCCATTACATTCTAGAAAGAGTGGAAAACCAGCCTGTATTCATGGGGTTTTCACTTAATAAAAATAAGTACATATAGCTCAATGAGGAGAGAACCATCTGAAAATGTAAGCAGGTGCCTAAAATAATGGAAGACTGTCTCCTTAAGAGATGGATTCTCCCACTTAAAAAAAAAAAATCAAATTATTGCTCTAAAAAAGGAGAATTTTAATAATAAATAGATAAATAAATAAATGACAAAATATCACACACAAATTATTATACTTGATGCAAGTATTTCCTAATGATTTCTTCAAGTCTACTTTAAAATCCAAAAAAATTAAGAATTATTTAAACAAATAAAGTGGGCAATTATCAGTTTGTTGAGAGTGTCAATCAACTGTGAATGTGGGAGGAATTTAAGTAGGCAAAAACACTGCCAACCTTCATATTTGATTCCTTTCTCATACTAACAACATAGAAAAACTTTAGCAGTTTCACTGCCATTTAGAAGGATTTTTTTTCCTTATCATTAATTTCAATTTATAATTCCTATCTAATCTTTATTGTTAATACTCAAAATGTGTAACATCTTATACTTTGCTTGGAATAGAGAACTGCTAACTTCCATTACCCAGCGTAAATGAGAAAAATAAATTTAAATGTCACTACTAATGCCTTGAAATATGTAGTGTATTTTGGGGATACTGTTTAAGATAGAGTGCAAATAATTAATTCTAAAGCAATTAAAAACAGTCCAATTATTTTCATGTTTTTGTTTGTGAAAAGTATATATGTGTATTTTCCTTTGTTAAAATAATCTATAGTAACATTGACATTTTCTATTGATAGTCTATTTTCATGTTTATTCAGTTTTTATGGTTTATTTCTTAAAATTTTAGGAATAAATACAATTAGTTTATATAAAATTGCAAACTTACTGTTTTGAAGATGTATAAAGTAAGGAGAATCTGGCCCTCTAAAACTGAAGATTTAAATAATTTTATACAATCTGTGGTCTTCTTTTTGTATTCTAGAATCAAGATAGTATTTTCATAAAATGCTAACAGGTCTGGAAAACCAAAATAATAATTACAAATAAAATATAAAGATCAACCATTTATTTCTATTTCTTGCTAAGAACAGTTGTTATAATAACATCATATATGTATAGGGTTTAAACTGTTTACATACATCAATACATTAAACTTCATCTTTAAAGAAGTTGGGGTAGTTGTTATTAGTTCTGAATTTCAAAACACAGTTCTGAAATCTAGAGTTAAATGGGCAAGTGGCAAAAATAAGCCAGAACCCAGGCTTTCTGCTTCATGTCTATTTCTTCATGAAACAAAACAGATATCTTGAGCAGACATAAGTACAAGAATAATTGCTGAGCCAGAATCTCTTCTTTGGTAACCTGAGATTTACATTTAAATTACAGAGGTTTTTATCTGTGAGGACAGTGCTGATATATGTAAAGGGTTGGATACAAAGTAAAGAAGGTGGTAAATGGCAGATATGTATTCCAATGTACTGGTCCATAATTCTTAAATTTAACCTCATTTTTCTATACAAAATTAACCATACTGCAGAGAAGATTACTTTGATGGGAAAAATAATAATCAGCAGACTATAACTTAAAAATGGGTTATTTTCCTCAAAATAATTGTAGTAAATACAATTTCCCCTGAAGTCATAATTTACTTTTAAAAACCAATATTTTCCCTTCCTATTCCTCCTTCCTTCCCTTCCTTCCTTCCTCCTTTCTTCCCTTCTTTCCTTCCTCCTTCCTTCCCTTCCTTCCTTCCTTCTTTCCTTCCTTCCTTCCTTCTTTCCTTCCTTCCTTCCTTCCTTCTTTCTTCCTTTTCTTCTATTTGTAATCTCAACCTTATCTTGTATGTTTTTACACAAAAGCCCTGCTTCTGGCAGCATGTCAGATTCTAGGAATTAGGCTAGAATTGCTAAATAAGAGGCAATGATTTACAAACAAACTAAACCCGATCTCGTGTCCCTCTTTGTTACGAGTTAGTTAATTTTTTAAGATGTAAATTATCAACATACTTGGAGCCATTGTTTTATACCAGATATTCTATAATAGATAAAAGGCAACTCAACTTTCCCTTCCTTTCCATACACTTGATTTTAATGTATTTGGAAAGGGAAAACATAGTTTATTTCACTTTTTTGCAGCCAGTGGGAAACTTTTCTAAAAATTATATTCAACCATATAATAAGACTTTCACTTACTGGAAAAAAAAAAGTGTGTCCTACTTAGCAGGTACACTTAGCAGTAATCAAGCGGTTAATAAAATAGAACACACTAAAGTCTATATAGCACAAAAGGCCAATATCTTTCTATTCCACATCAGGGAATTACAGAAACATGCTGACCCAGCTCTTCCAACACACAGGAGTTGCCATCCTGATTCAGATCCTTGATTAATATACTCTAGAATGATACATCTGGCAATGCCCTACATAGGAGCTCTCTGAGGACTGGGGAAAAAATAGACTCTATTAAAATGGAGCAATTATACTACTATATATTGTTACTGTTTTTCAGTTAGCAGCAAATTTTTTTTGAAAAGGTTAAAAATTTTTAAATAATCAAATGCTGATCTCAAGAGGAGAAATTTCATTTCAGGATGTGTAAAAATATAAATTTACCGTTATAGATTTTATTTTAGGGACTGAAATTAGTATTAAGTGTGTTTATTCAACAATAAATGAATTCACACAGATTTCATTTTGGAAGGTTAAAAATTTGCTTCTAAATTCTGAGTTAGCTAATGCTTCATAACACTTTTCCTAATACTGGACATACACTTTTCATAGGATAAATCCCAGCATGTAAGAGCAAGACTGAACAGGAAGAAAGTCCTTCATTCTCATCGAAACATTTTCATATTCATTATTTATTGGATTCTAACAATTGCTCTCTATGGTAAGGATGCAAGGCATTGCTGACATAATTCTACAGATAAGAAGGTAGCTATTATAATGTAGCAATTAGATCGTGCCCTAAAATCTATTGCAGAGATAACCCTTCTCTCTCATTTTTAACAACAAACATCTTTTGCTGAGAAAACATAGCATATGACTTTTATACTTGGACTGGTTTACCTACTTCTAGCATTCCCATCTTAAAAATTGAGTCAACTTTTGCCACATCAAGGTAGGATTGATTTCATTTTGCATATACCTTGATCTGGAAAAAAAAAAACCTTAAAACTTGGCTATGAAATATCCAAGACTTGTTACCATCAATTATCTGGACCTCCCTGATATGCCATTCTTTATGTAGATTGCCTAAAAAAAAATCACTGAATGCTGCAATATGATCTCTAAAATTTATGTATCTACAGTTTATAAATTGGAAGTATTCTTACAGACTATTTTGACTTTAATTGGTCTCTGAAGACATGGCTTGAATTGTTATAAAAGAATACTGGATATAAAACTGCAACAACTTAATAGATTTTTAGGATTTCTTCTTAAATCAGGGATATATAAAACTGCATTAGTTTTTCTCTGACATGTGTACACCTTCCAAAGACAATAAGAGATCACAAAATGTGAGAAAAGCAGTATAAAATACCTTATATAATTAAGAAAAGTACTATTTGACTGGAGTAAAGTGCCATATAATAGTTTAACCCTTCTTAAAAGATTTTTCTGTGTAGCTGAAAATTTTAAAAAAAGCAATTACCAATGTTGAATTATTGTGTTCCTCACCATAATATTTAAAGTAATAAATCCAAGTGCTTTTGTGCAATTTTATTTCATTCACTATTGCTGAATACATACATATACAGAATCCACTCTGATCTACCTGCAATTCCTCTAGTAATATGCTGAAAATTTTAAAAATAAAATATGAAAAAGCAATGCAAAATTTTTAGTAGGTCTGAATCTTGAAATTTGAATATTATTTGAGAAAATATGAAAGTGAATGTATGTTTCCTTTATAAAAAAATACTTTAAATATTATTTCAGTTAGCAATGAGTTATCATATTGAAATTGAAAAAAATGTTGATCTGTATTCCAGTGTTCACCTTTACTACTTTAAGAGCACTAGCTTTCTTGGTACCTGAAAATTGTGGAAATATCTTAAAGTGGAAGTGCTGACAACAGGCACATCCCTTGAGATGAAGCATCAGGAACTGTAGCCTCAATCCAAGCTGCATCATGGATTTCTTTTTGGCTATGGGAAAACTAATAAATTTGAATGACATTATTTATTCAACTGAAGAAATCCTTAAACTTCTTAAAAGTATATCTGTTTATTTATGAGAGATGAACATAAAATAATTTGACTGTAAAATAAGTTCATATAAATTCAGACTGCATCATACAGATCACCTTACTGCCAAATATATGTTTATATATATATACATATATATGTATATATATTTTTTAAATTTGAAATAGTCATTTTGAAAGTGAGATTTACTTTTATTATATGAGTTGGAAAAATGAAAGGTTTTTAATCTTCTCTTTGAAAAGGGGTCTAAAAAGAAAACAGAATAGAAAAGTAATAATCTAGAATAAGTGAATGTTAAAATACAAGTTAACCTGTGTTCTTCCCCTCCATTCTAGATTATTTCATCTAATACTGATATTTTTAGAGATGTTGCAAACAGATATGAAATACATACATCATTTTAGAATTCCCAGAAGTAATTCTTTTATATTAAATAAAATATTATATTTAAGTTACTCTAGAAGTAGCTGAACCAGTTCATGGTTTATTTTAACTCATTTTAATAAAAGGCTTTGAACGTCTTATTTCAATGTAAGTGAGATTACCAAATATCAGCCTAGTTAACTTCAAAAGATATTACAATACTAAAATAGTAAAAAGTAAAAGTAAACTAATACAAAATAAATTTAATTGCTGATAAAACAAGAGAGCAGCTAGTTAAAGCAACATTCAATTGATGTATGGAAATGAAAACTGCCAGAATGCTTCCTGGGCATGGCAGAGAAAGGGAGGATCTCTCATTTATTTATCCATAAAATTGCAGACAATTTAGCAATAAGCATAAAACTGTTATTCAAAACATGAAAATGCTAAATATCAATGTCTGGATACAATAAATAGAGGATGAAGCAAAATGATATGAAAAAATTTTATCAGTCTTCATCATGAAATATTATCAAATTGAAATTATCTTCCTGAATTTTATAAGCCTTTTAACTTCCTGTTTTCACTAGTATTTATTAAACCATAAGTCACCTTAAATTGGTTTATTTGTATCAAAATTTAATTAGCTCTAGTATATATTCAAAGAAAGACAGTCTCATATGCATTCAAATAAAGGTTTGCCTTTAATTCAAAAATAAATTACCCTTATTAGTTGGCATACTATTAATATGTGTATTGATTTAGACAAAGGCAAAATATGTAAGGACAATATACTTTCACTTTGGTAGCAGCTAAAATTATTCTAGACATGCCATTTTATCTATGAATTAAATTCTAAATATTTTTTTTCTCACAGATTCCCTTTCAAACTAACCATTTTCACTTCTAAATACATAAGGAAATGTGTAAAGCTTTTTGTAAAGCTATTAAACTTTTAATTGATGTGTACACATTCTACATCTATGAGTAACGAAAAAGCTACTATTCTTATTAAAAATTAAAATGCAAATGTTGAAAATGTCAACATTTAAAAAATAATCAGAGGAGCCAAATAGAACAATACTCTAATTTTTACTTCTCAATTTTTTATCTCTCTTTTCTACTTATATTTTGATTTTCCTACACAATCACTTTTTTTCCCATTATTTTAAAAACTTCCTGTGTATTAGGCTGACCAAACATTTGTATTTGTCCTGAAAAATCTTCTCAGTAAAGTATTAAAAGTGCCCTTTTCATCCTAAAAAAATGAGCCATATTGGATAGTAAATAATATGGTCATCCCATTAAATTCTGTCACTAAGTGCTATTAAAATGGTTATGAATCAATGAGTGAATGAAGTTCATTTCAAATGAAAAAATGTTTCATTTCTTTCTATTTTATTCATTTAATAGAATTTTGCTGTAATATTTAAATATTTGCCCATAATTTCTCAGTATTCAATTTGAGAAACATTTTTGATTAATGAGTTGGCAAATAGTCACCAAATAATAATTAATTTATTATAACCCCAATAAGAAAGAGATGAAAATTAAAAGTGTATTGCAGACATTTTTTCAGAAGATGTAGTTTTTAACTCAAATGCATTGAACTTAACTGCCTACAAAATGATTCTGCCAAAATACTGATACTGCATTTAAAAATCACAAGGGACACCATTTTCAACGATTATATAGTTATACTATGTGTGTAATGAAGGGCATACAATATAGCTAGTTAGAGTAATGAGATTAGTGAACATGCTCTGGTTAAATTATTTTGAAGACTGTATCTGGTAAGAGGTAAAGACTTCACAATTTACACATCATACATCATCACGCATAAATGATGCTATTTGGATATGTATTATAAGGATTTGTATTATGGCTCATGCATTGAATCATTTTTTAGTCTACCAATGAGTATATTCAGTTTTACTCAGAAGTCAAATTCTCTGATCGTAGATACATCATACTAAATATATTTCTCACCTATTAAAAATTAATGATTTTAGTCATCTTCACTTTTTTCATTCAGTTTCAGTTGCATAATTTGATAAAACAAGGTATATTCCTTCATGACTACTATGGTAACAATTTTAGGTTTTCTAAACTGCCGTATCTAAAAACTAAAGTCTCTTATTTCATTCAATGATCTCTTTACATTCTAATTGGATAAAGAACCTTTGAACACAATCCCCTAAACTCTATTACACTAAGCTGATATTATAATAATTCTTAAAACTAATTTGTGAAAACATTTTTGCCCCAATAATACCAACAATATAATAAAAACCCAGCAGGAATATGGTTACGATGCTGGTCTAAAAATTAAAATAATTATTTTTTCATACATGATTCCTGAAACCTAGATAAATATGAAATATGAAAAATATCAGAATATTTCCTTTATGGATATCATGGAAAATGGGCAGGTTTTGCATGTGAAAAATTTGAGAAATCTATAGCTTATTAATTTTATTTTAAATCCTATGAAGTTTTATTTTTTATCAAGAACTTTAAAAAACATTTATATTATCTGAAACAATAATTTGCTCCTAGGATCACTTCTTAGGAAAATAATAAATGATATTATTGTAAAAGATATCTTCAACAGTATGTTGTCCGTGAGATCATTGGAATAGCCTATTATTTATCAAAATATTTATAAAATATGTGTGTATTTGTGTTATATACAATTTTCCCACAATAGAATTATGCTTCAATAAAGAATTGTTCAACCAGAGCTTTGAATTTTGAGTTTAAATGATGAGATGAATCAGACTACTTCTTTTGAAGAAATTAAGTGATCAGGGATTTGTTCAATATATATTGCTAGGTGTTAAGGGATATAGGTATAGATACAGATATAGACAGAAATAGAGATAGATACATTTGAAGACACCTAACGAGAAACTATGCAAATATGTTTACAAAGGTTATCTCCAGGCAAGTTTGATTATAATCTATAATTCCCACAAAAGTTTTGTATTTTACTGTAAGAGAACCTTATTTCGATGATTCTTTCAATAAACAGATCATAAGCATCATCAGTAAGATAAATAAGCAGGAATTGTGTCCTCTCCACTATGGTCCTAATACTGTCCATCTACCAGCTTCTCTCTTCCTTATCGTACACCTCCTTTGTCTCAAACTCACCTCCTCTGCTCCAACCGTGTTGGAATTTGTGCTTTTTATTCAATATGCCAGACTAGCAGGAACTGCACTGGTCATTCTCTCTGCTTGGAACGCTTCTCCAGAGAGCCACCTGGCTGTACTTCCTCATTTCCTTCATGGCTCTACTGCCCCGTTTTTTTCTTATGGTGGCTAGAAAGCCATATTCTCCATGAGGACTCCTGTCTACTCTTTCTACAATGTATCTGGCTTATTATAGATACTCAGTAAAAACGTGTTACATAAATGAACCTTATTGCTCAGCAATATTTATTAATATGTCATAATCCTTATCATATAGCAACAACAGGGTTGCTGAAAATTTGGGACGGTACAAATAAATTCTCTCTCTAATGAATTCTTATTGCTATTACCTATGTAAAATTAATCGTATTTCTATACTGCGAAAATAATCATCAGAATTCAAGTAGAGGCTGCAAAATCAGTCTTACAGTGGCAAAACTTTTCAGTTTCCTTATGTCTGTGTATAACAGAGCATTATAGGGTGGTAAGGTATATTAGAGATAATCTGGTTTGGTCCTTCCATTTATAGATAAGGCATTTAAGAACCAGCAAGTTAAGGTCAGAGTCAAAGACACAGACATGCAACTGGTATTACTACTGAACCAAGACTAGAACTGAGTATACTGATTCCTGACCTAACATCCATTACGAAGCTGTAGAAAGTTTCAAGTCTCTGTGTATTTGAAGATATATTAAAGCAACTTTATATAATATACAACATTTCTGCAAATATTTAGGCAACTGTAACTCATAATTAAATGTCAGTAGTATTTGCAAAAAACAAACACAAATTTTGAATTAAAGAGAAAGATCAGCCTGAGATATAATAGTCACTAACTTGCTTTTCCCTGACCAAAAAATAAATAAATAAAAGTTATTTTATTATGCATAGATTAGTACAAAAATGGAAATTTTATTATATTTTCTGTATAAAAACACTTTTCCCAAAGAACTTTTAAATGCACTAACTACTTAATATGTATAAAATAGATAACTAATAAGAACCTGCTGTATAAAAAAATAAAATAAAATTTTAAAAAATAGAATATTTAACTAATATAAAATTCTGAACTAGGTAAGTGAAAAGGCAGTATCAGCCATATTCAATATGAACCATATTGAAGCCTGAGGCAAAAGGAAAGGAAAACTTGTGCACCCCAATATACACGGTTTTGTGTATTTTTTAAATGGTGAATTTTCCCAGAACATTAAAGTAGTTGAAAAAAATAATGAAAAATTGAAAAGTTGGTGTATTAAAATTCACAGTATTATTTTTAATTTAAACATTTTATTTATACCCAAACCTAATTTATTATAATTTTACATCAGCTTAAGCTAATTAAAAATTATTCAAAATTATCCCTTGGACAGGAGAAATGGTCAAATATGGTAATTCTCTCAATAAAAAATGAAATAAGCAAAAAGGTATATTTTGAAAATACTACTGATGAGTTTGTATCTATTAAAAGGAGCACATTTTTTCCTTTAGCCTCAGATGCTAAGATGTCTCAGCAGGGCATTGACCTCTAAAATTTTGATATTTTGTTCATCATGGTTTGTGCATTGAATTTTGATTTTTGAAAATTATTCTATTCTAATATAGTTTACCTGGATTCCTGAGAATTTTGATGTCCCCTTGAATTCTATGCCTCAGGCAACTGACTCACTGAACTCACCCTGGTCCCTGCCCTGTGAAAATGTAGAAGAGAACTCTAATCCCCATATGATCCTGCAATCCCACTCCTGGGCATATTTCCAGACAAAACTATAATTCAAAAAGATACATGCACCCCTATGTTCATAGCAGTACTATTTACAATAGCCAAGACATGGAAGCAACCTAAATGTCCATTGACAGATAAATGGATAAAGATGATGTGGTACATGTATATAATGGAATACTACTCAGCCATAAAAAAGAATGAAATAATGCTATTTGCAGCAACATGGATGTAACTAGAGATTATCATACAAAGTGAAATAAGTCAGACAGAGAAAGGCAAACACCATATGATATTACTTACATGTGGAATCTAAAATATGACACAAATGAACTTATTTATGAAACAGAAACAGACTCACAGACATAGAGAAAAGACTTGGTTGCCAAGAAGGAGTGGCAGTGGGGGAGGGATGGATTGGAAGTTTGGGAATAGCAGATTCAAACTAACATATATAGAATGGATAAACAACAGGTCCTACTGTATAGCACAGGGAACTATATTCAATATCCTATAATAAACCATAATGGAAAAGAATATGAAATACATTTATATGTATAACTGAATCACTTTGCTGTACAGCAGAAATTAAACACAACATTGTAAATCAACTATACTTCAATAAAAAATAAATTTTTAAAAAGAGAAAAATAAATAAATAAATATACTAATTACCTAACTGTGCAAAAAGAGAAGCCCATGACCTCTAAAGATTTCAGAGAAAATGGAAAGGGAGTCTGGGAGTGAATGGACTAAGCTTTTTCAGCAGAGAAAAAATTTCCAAAGCTGTCTGTACCCCACTGCACTATAAGTGATCTAAATGAACAATCTCTCTCTACACAGTTTATCCTGACCAAATACTCTCACAGGACTCTAACCAATCCTGATTATATTTAACCTGATTAGGGAAAATAATGTATCATGCTCCAGGTTTCCCTCCCCTGAGGGAGTTCCCTCCACAGATTCAGCCTTAGACATACTAATGGTGGTATATAAGAGAACAGTGCATCACAAGAGAGTCTGTAACCCATCCTCTTCTGTGGACAAAAATCCCATTATTCTTTTCAGGTATTCATGGTCAAATTAGCAGTCAAATGTATACATCTTTTATCCATTTTAATCATAAAAGTATGTCACATTTTACTGAATCTAAATGAAAAGCACAATACATACCAATCATGAATGTGAGCTCCCTCCCCCACCCAGATAACTACCGCATAGCTATTCTTTCGATGAAACAATTTTAGAATTTTTGTTAATGAAGAGTTGATTTCTTTCAATAAGAATGACCCTAAAGAGTCAGTCAAGTATATAAAATGCAAATTTAAATCCAATTGAGGTTGTGTTTAATCAGTTATTTCTAATTTGAAGACTTCAAAAGGCCTACAGAAACATTCTAGGAACCTCCATTGACATCAAGGGGACCATTCCACACAATGGGAATATGTTTCAGTGCTCTCTCTCTCAAGTCATTACTCGTGTTTTGTGGGTCACTTTCAAATTTGATAATTCCAACCATTTACACTTCTTTAAAAGTTTCAGAAGTAATTTATTTTCCACTTATGAAATACAGAACATAAAATTACCTTATTTAATATTCAAGGTAGAAATGTAAATGAGAATAAAATAAAAGTTAACCAGTGAAAATTTAATTTTGTGAAATGCATTTGGAATTGGAGCAATGTGCCATGCTTAGACTTTTATTATAACCATTAATTAATATTCTGAATACATATTAGAGATTACTGATTAAGAGATATCTGGCAGCTGTAAATTTTCCTCTTTTACTCTTAATTCTTAGTTTATCCATTAAGAGGTTACGGTTCACTATGTGCTTATGAGAAAATGTTAACAATGAAAATAAAAGCACAATCATTATCATGACAAAAAGAGGTTGTGAAACAGACCACAGTGACATTCTGGGCTCAAAAACTCCAAACATTCCTTGTTCATTGCTCAAAAGATTTCAGATTATTTAACCATAAGACAGTCCTGGAGGAAATGATTAAACTTTCTTTTAACCTTGGGAACTCAAATATATCTTCCTTTACCCTATCTAATACAACAACAGCAACTGTAGTTTCTAAGTCTAAACTACATATTACATTTTTATTCTATATTCAGTTTATTATGTTATACATCTCTCCTTTAAATCACCCAGACTTTGTTTCTCTGATAGGTTTCATATCCAATAAACTGCCAAATACTGTTAATTACTTATTTGTACTGTGTCAAATCTTTATCTTTCCATTCATACTGAACACCACATGAATTCTGCCTTTATCACTTTATAGGGAAATTACTGAATCAGATTGGTCTCCTGGAAGCCACTGCTCCCTTCTTACAATTTGTGCAGTCATAGAAAAAGTTGTCCCTAAATGGATACATTAATTATGTTAGGCTCCTGCCCACATATTTGGCTTCCTACTGATTATTAAAAATGCTCAAGTACTCGAGTTAACATCTAAAGTTCTGCACAATTTGGTATCCTCACTTTTTTTCTTACAAAGTTATTAATTTTTAAAATAAACTTCAAAATTTTAGATCAGTTTTAGATTTACAGAAAAATTGAGAAGATACTACAGAGATACTATAGATACTATAGAGAGTTCCCTATATCTCACACCCAGCTGGCTTATTTTTAACATCTTACATTCATATAGTACATTTGTCACAAATTATGAACCAATATTGATACACTAAAGCCCATACTTTATTCACATTTCCTTAGTTTTTAGCTCATGTCATTTTTCTGTTCAAGGATTCCATGCAGGATATCATTCCTCAATATTTTTATCTGTATGAAGGGAATAAAAATTCCATCCTACAACTTCCACAGCTGTAGATAAGGTACATTTTTATCTCACCTAATTTTTAAAGTTTACTTTCACATATTCATTGATTTTCATATGGTAGATCTAAGTTGTGTTTTCAGACTAACAAAACACTTTTGTCTTTATGCTTCATTAACAAAAAGTCAAATTAGATGTTACAAGAGCTTTGAATAACACAAACATCTACTGAGGTAAACAACAAAAGATCAGGACTTAGGTCTGTTTCATGAATAATTTCTTTCCCTAGTGCCACGTACAAAGTCTGGCACAAATAAATATTGAAACCTTTAATGTAAACTATATTTAAGAGAATAGAAAAAATATATGCCACTTTGAATCATCAGTAATGCTTTATATATCAGTATAATTATTACTAGGTAGATTTGTCTACCTTGTCAAATATTTTTAATAGATATTGCACATTAAGAGCATAAACACAATTATAAAGGGGTACTTACCAGTTCTAAGGGAACAAACTACTTCTACTTTCCCTTAAGTAAATTAGAAGCAAATTATAGATAACATACTAATTACTACCTATCATATCTATTTATCCTTGAAGATGTTAATAAGGATTTATATGGAAACATACTATTGACTCATTTGAATTTCAGTATGTCTTTGAATCAAAATAGAAATCTGAATTCTTTTTAAAGTAATTCGTGAGACACATATGTTCTCCCCCAGACAGAGTTAATGACTGTGCTCTATTATAAAAGAAAAATTGAGTAGTTTAACATTATTGAATTGATATCAGAGAAAAATTGGTTACATCTGAAGAAAATGATAGCAAATCACTCAAACGTTGAGGGTATTAACAAATGTATCGAGTGTTCAAATGAACTCATGATATGTAAGTAATAAATATACTTAAATGAATGTATATATTTATATTCATAACACAATTCCAAAATCAAATTAGGCAAAATAGGTAACCTCTATTCATAAAAACATATTATTCATAACCTAAAAACAAATAACTTGGATTATGGCTTTTTAAAAAGCTGCTTCTTTTATTCTTTTCAACATTCAAAAGTTTTAAAATGATGGTTAATAAAATATTGTCATGTGAACACAGAAATAATTAGGTTGTTAATGGGTTTTGAATACTCTTGTGCTAATAAATCTATGTGAAAAGGCATTATTATATATTGTTGATACATTTTGTAATTTCAACGACAAGTCTCTAGTAAACTGGTACAATTTCCAGGCACAATTACAATACATTGGAGAAGTTAATGATATTCTAGTGGATATAGGTTAAGTGTAATTTTTAAAAAAATTAAGCTTTTGTCATTCAAATTTTGAAAATATGTATACAAATATATAAACTCATGTATGTTTTCATATAAATATGTGTGGGTATAAAACAGAAAATAAATTTAATAATCAAAATATAGAAAGTCAGAGTTATGTCTCACAAAAACAAATCTAGTAGCAGATGTATTTCCTAACCTCTGGAGTTTTATGTAGCCTAGTTTTTTTTTTTTTTTTTTTTTTTTAATCTCAATATGTTATAGAAGGAAAGAGGGAGCAAAAACATAGCACTGGTGTTCTCCGTAAAATTCAAGGAAGAAAGCTGGAAAACTTTGGCTTCTGGAGTGTTGTTTCTTTAATCTTTATTATTTTAAATATATGTTCTTCTTAAAGTATAAACTCACGGGGATCTCACATCATGCCCTGAAGTAGTACACTTATCTTTCTTTTTAGTAACTATTCAACGTATGAATACTTTCAGTTATTCCTTTACTTAGTATTGTCTATTATCACTTTTGGCAAAGCTTTCATTTTCATTATTATTTTTATCACACCTCTATTACTCTAGATGGACTTATATAAATTGACAATTTTAAAAATCAGTACATGTATGTGGCCAACAGTATCAGTATTTTACAAATAAATGAACACTATTTTCTGGGATTCAAATATAATTATTTTACTGAAAATGTAGCTCTGGGCCCAGTAATATGAAGGACACTTCTGAGCCCTGTGGAATCTTTACCTGCCTCATCTAAGGTTCTGTTGTTGAATTTCCTTACAAGATAAGCTTTCATTTTACTGATTTGTCTCCTGTGTGTCAAAGTAGCAATTTGCTTTATTATCTTCCTTAACATGTCAGTTTATCTACTTGCTCTAATTTTTGTATATATAGTATGATATTAATAATGGACACTCAAAAGCTAACCCAAATTTACCCATCTTTCCCTCAATATTACAGTATGTTTTGAGTGCTTGCAGTCACATATTTCAAATACAGCAATCATATGTTTCAAATAGATTGTACTCATATTTTTCATTTCTCTTTTCACCCATTCCTATTGCACCATGTACTTTGCATGCTGCTTTAGCCAGCCAATACTATTAAATATCCCAACCATATTGTTAAGACATGATGGAAGTTTTTAACATTGAAAAATTTGATGACTGACTCTTACTTCCTACCCAGATGTTAAGATCTTTATTCTCCAAATATTTTCATCCCAATGACTCCCTCTTATTTTCACTATCACTTAGACCAGTTACAACTTTGTTACTTCTCATGTGGCCATTGCTACTGTGAAAAAATGAAAAGATCAATGAAATTAGAATCAGAGCCCTAGGCTAAAATTTTGGCTCAGCCACATAAAATTTCAAAGACCTTAGATTGGTAATTTCCTCTACTCAAAATGGAAATGGCAATGCCTATCTTACAAAATTATTTAAAATTGTGCATGGTAAATGAGATGCTTCAATTTAAATGTGCATAATTCAATTACTGGAAGTCATTAACTGTTTGTTGGATTTGTTTCTAACTATAGAAGAACTGGCTTCTCTAAAGATTAATTCAATATCATGTTATTTATCAGGTCAAATTCCTTTAACATTTATCCAATGACTTCGAGTTACCTAAAATCTTCTTCTTAATCTGTAGTTTTAATCTTTGATAACCCTTATTTTTAAACCAAACATTGGGAATGCACTGGAGAATAAAAGTATCTCCATTGCACATGGAGCATGCAGATTCTTGAGGGAGACAAGTTAATGCAAAGAAAGCTTTCCACACTAGAAGCCTCTTTCTTGAGTAAGAAAAGAAGAAACTGCAAGAAGACTTCCATGGCTGATGTATAGTGAGCGAGTAGGAGAGTGATAAAAGTGGAGGGTTGACTGGCCAAGGTTAAAAATCTAATTTTTTTTTCAAGTACTCTGTGGAAGCCATTGAAGAGTTTTAATTGGAGTGAAATGTTTGAACTTACATCTCAAACAAGACAGCAAAGGAAGCAGGTGGCCACCTACCCTGGGAAGGTATGGTGGTGTGAAAAAGAGGTAGCTTCTTATGGGGGAATACACTACAGGTGAAACAAAGAAGTAGACTTGGGTCGTGGTAACAATAGGACTTAATGGCACATTCTGGGATGAGGAAGAGAAAGGAAATAAGAGGAGTTCCTTTGTTTTTGACTGGAGTGACTAGGTAGATGGTGGTACCAATAACTGGAATTAGAAGGGCTGGTTGGGAGGGCTTGAGAAAGTAGGAAAAAAACTGTGTTGGCAGTTTTGGAGTGGAAAAAAATGAGGTAAATGGAATTTATTCAAGGTTTTTTTGCTCCATTTTAATGGAACAAAAACTTTGATCAAATACTTGGAGAACTGTGACATTTCTTAAGAATTCATATGGACTACAGTGTATTACAAAATGTAGATTATGAATAAAGTGGGATTAAATTTGTGTATATAACATAACTCTCAGTAGTCTGTCATAGGATTAAAAGAAAACTAATGTTAGAGCTTAATACAGACAGCATTTAAAAAACAAAATGTATTTTATTTATTACTCAAAAATAGCAAAAGTACCTTTTTATCAAACTTAATGGAAATGAATGGGGAGATAGAATATATATCTAGAACTATCTTGTTATATTCTGTGTTTAACAGTGATTACACATTAATAAAATAAAACAGTGATTACACATCTTCACATATGAAGATGACTTTTAGAAGTATATAGAAATTAAAGTATTTTCCAATTGGTATCAATATGTTAGCATGGCAAGTTTTGTGCCTTCTGTCCAGTGCCTAGGTTAACTGCACAATATGTAGCAATTAAATAAATGTTATTTGGGGTAAAGGCAAATCATCTATATACGTATCAAAAAACAATAGTCTCAGTATTAGATACTGCTGTAGAGGAAGTCACGAAGATAATAAGAATAAAATAATGGCAATGAGATAACTATATATGGTACTGAAGAACTGTTCATAACTCTATTCACTTAGGCATAAATAATCACATTCAACTCTAATTTCAACCCTATTTTCAATTTATAAATATAAGTATAACTTCCCTGTGAACTCTCCTTTGCACATTGGTATTGAAGGCTACAAATATGGAAATGGAACTAGAATGAAGAGAGCACAGTCATGGCATCAGGCAGACAACTGCTACACCGCTGAGGGCCTAGACTACGGGCAAGTTACATCAGTTCTTTATGCTCAGGTTTTTCACCTATTAAAGATAACAGCCATCTCCTCAACTTACCATGAGGACAAACTTGCTTAAAGGTGCTTGGTACGGTACTTGACATAAAGTAGCTGTTCAATTTATTTTTCTTTTTAATTGCCTGTAACTATTAGTTGTTCTTTTGTTATCTGATTGAATAAGTCCACACAGTTTGTTATATATTTATAATCTTTTAAGGGTTTCATTAGGATTCATATTTAAGGTAGGGTTTTCAGCTCTGCTGTAAATAAAAATGAAAGAGAAAAATCAACTTTGATCATACCTGACAAATACAAATAGATGGTAATTTGAACTGAGTAATCTTTCTTTTGAGTTACATTTATTGCTCAGAATGATTTCAATAAAAACTCTTGGGCTCAGCAATTAAATTACATTATAATATATAAAAATTAGAAAATATTAAACACGCCACTGCCCTTTTGAAATCTGGTGAATGATCAGTCTTGGCCATTGGGCTTCTTTGATTTCCAGAGCTCTTATGGTATATTATTAATTGAATCTTCTAAAACAAAATTCTGATCAGTTAACTCTACTCAAAATAAAGTTTTCAATGGCCTATATAATCAGATTGAAACTTCTTAGTATGGAATTTAAGGTATTTCATAATCTGACCCTAGGCCATTTATTTTGTCCAATTTCTCTCCATTATAACTCTACACATCATACTCCAATAAAAATATCCATACTTATTTGTCACTCCTGGATCGTGCTATGACTTGTCATATCTCTAGCATGATGTTAGATCATGCTATTATCCCAGCTTCAAATACTCAATTCTGTGTCCTATAGGTCCTACTCTACTTTCAACACCCTATTAAAGGCACATCTAATTCATGAAGTAATTCTTTATTCACTTCTCTAGCAGAATTTTATTTTTATTTATTACATATATTACAGTATTTGACAAATGGAACTATGGCTAGATGGACAGAGGAATGACAGTTTCAAAAACCAAACTCCTTGAAGGCAGAGTCATATACGTGGGTACTGAAATTATATGTATTGAATTAATTTATTCATATTTTAATGGTAATGAGAGTCACTCCTGAGCAAGAGTCACAATACACTCCATGAGTAAAAAAATAAATAAATAAATAAATTATCACATATATTTACTTAAGATTCAAACTATTTTCTATTGTTTTCCAACAGTGTGGAGTAATACATCATGTACATCATGAAGTCATTCTGCATGTATTAAAATTTTCTGAAGTTTTCTTGCCAACCTTCTTTTAAATATCTTTAAAAATGTTAGCCTGGAGGGGAAAAAGTTCAGATGTCTATATAAAGGACATTATGCAATAAATGTAGTAATTAAAATTGGAAGGAAATGGCCTAGGACAAAAACAAAACAAAATTTCACCCCTCAGTATGAATATTCAAAACCTCAAAGAAAATAAAATCCAGGGCAGATGAATCAATCTCCATGAAATATGTATTTGTTTCAAAAATATACCCTGTATCAGAGGTGGGAGTGCGTTTGTTACCTGTCTGCAAATGCTAAAAGTACTACTCAAAATGTTCTTATGACATGATTAAACATTTAAATGTTCCAGGATGAAACATTTGAGTGATCTTCCCAAAGTAAATATTTATCACATTAAAATGACTACAGGGGTGATAGAATATTTTTGTCTATATTTGATTTAAGACATCCCCCACTGCAGATTTCTATTATGACTTAATAGGAAACTGGATTAAATCATTTCTCTTGTTGGTAGATACTTTTTTTTCATCACGTTACTACTGGGATCATCATCAGTATAACTAACTGTCAAGAATTTAAGGAAGGAAAAGCTCCAATATGCAAATTAAGTAAAATTTTAAAATTTCTTGTCCGTTTTGAAATCTAAAAAAATTTCAGGTTTGGAAGTTATTTTGCTACTCAGTCGGTGGTAAAATTGACTTGAACTGACATGGGCTATCTATATTATTCATTTATTCCATTTAATGTGAATATTTAGACTTTTCACTATAAAACTGATCATGTGTTTCATTGTGAGTACTGGTACAGCTACCAGTGGGGATGTTACATAATACATGGTATATGCAATACATCATCTTTCTAAAATCTGAAAAATTTTTAATTCTAGAAAACATCTATACTATAGGCCTACACATCAAAATATCAGCTTTAAAGACTCCTTGGGAGCTATAAAATGAAAAGGAGTTAATTTAAATATGTTAATATATTTGGTTTGATACATTATATGTTCCTATTTCTTATTTTTAACAAATATAAATATGAAATAATAGCCATATCTGTTTTTGACAGGTGTTCATCTTGCAATAGAATACCTTGGTAATTGTATGAGCTCCTCTGGTTTTTCTCAAATCTGAGTGTCATTTATATAATACGTGGCTTTTGTGAAATAATGAGAATGATGAAATTTGCTTTCCATTTTATAGAGAAAATCAGAATCACCTACAATTATTTTCCCTTTGCCTCCATATGACTGTTTATCTTTTCAAATTTATTTATCCTTTCTTTCCTTTACAGAAAAAGTTTATCTTCACTTTAAAGCTAGCATCCCCATTATACTGGAGTAACATCTATCTCATCCAATCCTTCAAGGATTCCTCTAGGTGGATCATTTACCCCAGTATATTGATACTCAGCTACCTTGAATAATGAAAGCATTTTCCGTCTGTAATACCACCTTCTTTAGCTACCTTTTCCCCCATTCTTTCTCTTATTCATAAAAGGAATTTTAACATAAGAGGAAATAATCTGCACTGCAATTCACCAATGAAAATCACATTGCTGAACCTTCCTGGTGCTGCAGTGGTTAAGAATCCACCTGCCAATATAGGGGATATGGGTTCAAGCCCTGGTTCGGGAAGATCCCACATGTCGTGGAGTAACTAAGCCCGTGTGCCACAACTGATGAGCCCACAAGCCACAACTACTGAAGCCCACATGCCTAGAGCCCGTGCTCCACAACAAGAGAAGTCAACGCAATGAGAAGCCCGCTCACCACAACAAAGAGTAGCCCCTGATCACTGCAACTAGAGAAAGCCCACGTACAGCAACGAAGACCCAGTGCAACAAAAAAAAAAAAAAAAAAATAGATTTATTTTTTAAAAAAAATATGATTCCAAGTAAATGTTCCTTTTTTTGAAGTAGTGAGCTCTGGAACTCATACATTTAATGCCAGTGATGCCAGATCACATATTTGGGACTGTCCTCAGAACTAGTTTGTGAAGCATAAAACAGAACCAAGCTCAGTATCATTTTGTTTTAAATAAAAACAAAGTTGTCCAGATTGATTTAATGAATTGATTTAATTTGGTTCCCAATTATGTTGTCTGGAAGTGAAATCTAAAAACTCTTGGCTTCAGTCAAATACTTCATCTAGTTGTTCTCCAGATTTTGGATTGTCACACAACATACTGATTATGTCTCATGCAGATTGAACAATTGTTGAACTTTTCTCCTTTCCAACTTCTTACTGTTGTGTTCTGAAGGATTCTGTCCTGGACTCTATTCTCTTTTCTCCCAATAATCCCTGACATCAGTTTACTTTAAGTATGATCCCATATCAATGGCTTCTATGTTTATAGCCCCCACCTCTCCTCCCATTACCAAACTGTAATTTTCAGTTGGATCTTCTGTTACTCATCTAAACTCTTTTTACTTCCCAAATGTTTTCCCCATGATGACCTCACCTTGTTTTTACCATTTAGTAAATTGAACTCAATTATCCTAATCACAATCCTAATGTTTATCACAGCAAGTTTTATACTACCTTACTGCTTTCTGAAAGTTTTCTCAAAGATCTGGTTAACTGAAGTTTTTTGCTTGTTTGTTTGTTTTTCCCCAGCATCCTTGAATGGTAAATTTCTTTATTAAATCGATTCCTATATAGAAATAAGCATTAGTTATTTAGAGCAAATGCTAAAAGTTTCAAATATTTATGTGTTAATTTAATATATGTGGTATATATTACATAAAAACTTACTTAAATGAATTAAAATGCATTAAATAATTCAAGTGCTATTCCATTTACTTGGGCATCCAATGATTTTTTTTCTAAGCAATTCATTAGAATCATAAAAGTAGTGGTGTGTACTAAAAGAAGTTTTTAATCTTTCACGTTGTGCCATTCCTACTACCTCTTCACCACTCTAGGCCTCATTTTGCCTTGCCCTGTATTACTTGCCCAGCTTCCTAATTGTATTCCCATCTCCCGAGACATTGTCATAAAAATCACCCCTTTAAAATGAAAGTTTGAACTGCCACCTCCTGAACCTCCAAGGGCTGCCTCTCAGTGGTCCCATCATTGGGCTTCTACTTACCTCCCCAGTCTCTACCTGCCATTCCCACTCTCACACATCACTACTCACATGCCTCTAACAGCAGCTTGCCGTGCACTGCTTCCTTTCACCTATGTTTCTGAGAGTTCCCATCATCTTCCCTCTCTCAATTTCACTCTGCCCAGTAAGCCAAACATTTTTTGAAGAGTCAGCTCAGATGTGTTCTTCTCCAGGAATGTTCTTTGAGCCTCCAAATCTGGGCCGGGTTTCCATTCTCCTGACTCCATTAATACTCAGGACATATCTCTCACTGCACCAAACTCATGATTTGTATGTCAAATTCACTTAATACAGTGTGAGCTTCTTGAGGATCCAGCCTGTGCTTTACTGCATTTTTGTATCCCGGGCACAGTCATTTATTAGAAGGAAAATTAAGTGATTGAATAAATGAATGAATGACTGAAAATCTCTCTTGGCACCACCATTCCTCAGCATACTAAGAAAGTATCAAGGACTCACAGGTAGCAGAGGTATAGGTACTGTGTCCAGATTGAAGAAATATTTACATCCTAGTGCTTAGTGACATATAATCCAGTAGTGTCAGTGTCTAACTTCTGGAATGATACATTTAATTGACCTTTTGGAGCTTTTATTCAATATATATTAAATATATGAATATGCGAAATATTAATTCAATATATATGAAAGAATCAAGAATGAAGCTCTGAAGTTTGGCAGTTGACATCTTCAAATTAATAAGGAAAAGAAGTGTGATGACAAATCTGAAGTACTTGTTCAGAGGCTTCGAGGTCCCTATTAATGTGTCACAGAAATTACACAGAAGGATGGAAAGGGCTCTAGACAGAAAATTATAAACCTGGAACTAGTGCTACCTCTGTCACTAACTTGAAGACCCCATGGAAATCACTTAATCTGTTTTCTTACCTACATAATAGGGGGATTATACTTCAAGGATTCTTACCCTAATGTTTTGTAATACGGATTTCAAAACAACAGAGAACCTGCAATATTAGACATGCTATTAAAGTGAAATAACAGGAAATTGCTGGGAGAAGTTTTAGAGCTAATAATATTATTTTCTTACAGTTCTTAATTAACAGATGAGCTGATAACTATTTTATATTTTTAGAATTTATGGACACACTCCTGCTTTCATAAAAATGTATATAATATTAGTATAGAATTTTATTTATAAAAATGAAAAAAAACCTGTCATTATTTATATTATAAAAAATACAAAAAGTAAAATCCTCTGGTTGTTTGGGAGTATTTTAGAGAGTGTGTAATTCTAAGGCTGGGGAGGGTTCCCCTGGCCCAAGTATAAGGCAAAATGAGTGTCAAAAGTTTGGGAAATACTGTTCTAACATTTCCTAATTGGAATGATTCAGGAAAAGTCATTGCTGTGCTTACTAAAAGCAAGAGAATCTCAAAATCACAGTGAGTCTATAGTAAATCATGCAACACTTGTTAGAGAGGCTTTACGATGAGCAACAAATGTGAGGGTGATAAAATCTCTCTATTTTCATGATACCAGATGCTGGATTCTGGAAGCAGATGTTTGCACATGAGAAAAAGAGATTGAAAAAAGTCATTGAAACTTTTAAAGTTAGGTGAACTATGGGACGATTGCAAAGCCTGGTAAGCAAAAACAAAGTGAAACTGCTCACAGTTTGAGAAATATTTTGTCTCGTAAAATGTAAGACCAGATGAATTGGGAAGGCCCTAAAAGATAGCACAGAGAGGTGATAAAATTGATATGACCCTGCTCTTGGATAGATGCAGCCTAATAAAAACTTATAGGACTTGACAATAATATGAATTCTTGGCAAAGAATACAATTTCTTAAATACCACATATGCAAATCATAAAGCAGCAGTGCTTCTAAAAATTTGTAAATGATTACTCTCTGGCATTAAATATTCAAAGTTCCTTCCCGTCCCCAATATATGGCAGTAATTTCCCATTTCCTCCCTAAGACAAATTTCCTATTAATAAGTTTATAGAAACATTTATTTTAAAAATTATTTTCATAGATCGCCAGATGGCTGCTGAGAGGATGGACACAGTCACCACCTTCATGTTCTTGCTTCCGCAGAAGTGGATTTGCTGTTGCCTGTTACAGGAAGGCCTGGGAAAAGACACTGCTTGATTGGAAGGTTCAGACTGCAGTAACCATAATGAAGAAGAGAAAACAGAACAGAAGCTTGAGAATATAAAAGTACTATGCTAGTACTTTTCTATTCAGGGTCATTTCTAGGGGAAATTGCAAGGTAGGTCAAGTTTGTGCTCAGCATCCCAACCCTCTGTCTCAATAACCCCCTCCCAAATCCTGAATGTATGGCTCCACCCTCACTTCAGTGGACAAGGACCTCAACTTCCATTCTCCCATTTCCCTACTACTGTTTTCGTAAATATCTCCTTCATGATAAAGTGTACATTGTACAAACATTAAACTGTTTCCTTTCCAGCCATAATTAGAAATATGGTAAAATTGCAGTCATTATGCAGTGAATTAGGGAGGAAAATTAGAAGAAGTGGGGCTCAGAGCCTTACCAAACTCTGAAATCCTATAACAAATATTAAAGTCATTCCAACTAGCCTAATCCTGTTTTGAATATGGAGCTCACAAGCAAAATTCAAACACTGACTTAAAGAAAAAAAGGAACGACAGCAAAAAACAATTATTTAGCTTTCGTTTTTGTAGTTTTCTAGAATGTCCTCTGGGGGGAGGGAACGCAACCCTTAAGAACACAATTTAGTTTTAAAACCGAATTCACTGGAGCAAACCTAGCTTATTTGTTATTTCCATTATTCTCAACTTTCTATTGATTATATTTTATTAGATTTTAATCAGGGATTCCATTGTGAAATGTTTTAAACCCAGAATGTAATTCAAGAAGTCAGATTTTTCTAGAAGTAGAGAGAACGGGGGAGGCACAGAACTGAATAGAATAAAACAAATTATAAGGCAATTAAATAAGATGAAAAATGAAAAATAATTTGATTGGAGCAACTCCTGAGGCTCAGAAATGTCCTGGAATCCAGTCACCAGGGAAGGGACCAATATCTGGCCCCCACAGGGCATTACATCCTGCGTTGGTGATGCTTCCACTGCAATCTCTAGCACAGGCCGTGAGTACTCACGATGTACAATGCTACTCCACTAGCTTCAGAGTTCAATTCAACGACGTGGTTGCAGTTAATTATAAAGATATCAGAAGACTGATTATCCTTGGAAAATTGAGAACAGTCACTCAGCTATCAATAACAAGCTCAGAAAAATTGCCAGTCAACATTTATAAAGACTGCACATGTATTATTTGGGAATCAACAGAGACTGTTGAATTTTGGGGAGAGCTTATTACATCTTTTAAAAGAAAAACAAAAAACTTATTGCTAACAATCAGAATACTCTACAGGGCTTCTGATGGATAGAAATAAAGAAGTCAAAGTATAAATAGTATTCTGAGGTATAAAGAGTAGGTTACCGGCAAAAATTTTTGAAAGAGTTCTGTTCTTTATAAAACTGTATGTGACTCTTCTTTACAGAAGTGACATTATGTATTTTTATTAGTTCTTGATATAAATTAGTTTTGTCATTCCAAAATATAACATCAGCAGAATAAGATAAAATGTATTTTGGTCAATTTTCTGTGTCATTTTCTTATAAATAATGACTTATTAAATAGAAATATATATATTCCTTTCTAAGGAATTTGCTTCTATGGCACCATACACATTCCAAAACACATGGATTGTTTTACCTATTATCTCCCTCTCTCCCTCTCTCTCTCTCTCTATCTACTCACTAACCTACCTACCTACCTTTAATATTTGATGGGGAATGAATGGGGAAAAATCTAATTGACAGGCAGAGAACAAAACTGAACTCAAATAGAAAAAAAACTAAGTACATTCTTTGAGTTTTTTTTTTTTAATCACACTAAGAGAAGCTAAAATAACCTCTTTCTATTATAGGTTTTAGTAACATAAAATCCTTAAAGCTATCTTCAGCTGTAGTGCAGTACATCACACCTTCACTTAACTACTGAATCCTTTCAAATATTTTTTTCTAAAATAATGGTCAACACATACTAGTGCTGTATATTTGGGATGCTTAAACTGATGGTAGCAAAAATCCACAAATATCAGGAACAGACCAAATGGAAAAATTTTAACAGCACAAAAGAGAAGAAAAACAGTAAAAAAATGAGCGAATAAAATAAAATCTCAAATGCACTAAGTTATTTGCAAAGGAAAATCATTATTAGCATAGACAGGTCCACTGAAAATATGAAGACTATTTTTTTAATTGATTTTAATTTCTAAGTTAAAGAAGTATTTTAATTTAGAAATAGAACATTATTTTTCTTAAGAGATAATTTAAACAGGGAAAGAAGTCAACTAAACTAATATAAAATATAATTATGCTATTGATTTTAAAATTTAAGACACTACTATAAAATTTTAGGACAAGCAAAAGACTGATAAAAATGTTTCGTTTTGTTTAGCTTTTGTTTTAAAGGAAATGTATTTATGTTTTTTAGGAGATTTTTAAAGGCATTAAAAATTAGGGTTTAACATATGAAACTTGGACATGAGATAATTGTTTGAATATGGCTGTCATCTTCTTTCATCTGTAAAGAAAATTATTATTTGTAGGTGTGCATTAAATTAATTTGGCATTGGCTCTCATGATGCTTTTCAAATAAATTAACAGAGGACATTGACCAAGACAATGGCTGGTTGCTTCTTCAAACATTTTACTTTTTTTTTCTGAGTAAACCATTCATTATGTGAATAGTATAAAGCATTGGTTAAGAGGGCAGACCCTGAAGGCATGCTGTGTTATTTCTAATGCTGACTTCACTACTTACAGCACAGAACATTGAGAAAATTTCTTAACAACTATTAAATGTGAGAGTAACAGTAGTCACCTATCTATAAGTGCAATGAAAACTAAATAGGATGTTATGTTTTAACCACTGAATAATTCAATGCATATAACCTATTTTGATGTTTTCCCTCAAGGTTCACATACATGAACTCAACTTTTAACTTACCCTTCAATGTTCATTTGATATATAGGCATAGCAATGAACCAGAAAGTATATTTGAGCTAATTCTCCCATTTGGAGATAAAGTTGAACAGAAAAGACACAAATTTCAGGCATATCTAAACCTAAGATAAAATTCCAACCTGCTTGGAAGGTTAATACATTTCCAATAAGCTCAGTTTTCTTACATGTAAGATAAAAATGATAACTATTTTAGAGTTTGCAGGTTAAATATGCTAATGTTGAAATGAAGTTGGCACAGTTTATGGTAAGAAGTAAAAACTTAATAAATACTAGTCTCCTCCTCTGAATCTATATAGGTAGATAGATAGATGTATGCATAATATACATAGAAGAAAGAGAAAGAAAGAGAGAAAGAGAGAGGGAAGGAGGGAGACAAAAAGATTATCTGGATGATGGAGAGAGAAAGACAGATTGGAGGTAGACAGAGAGATAGATAGGGAGATAGATGGCAGATAAAGGTAGATGAGAGAGAGAGCCAAACAGAGAAAGATCTCCCATCTCAACTAGTTACATACAGTTTCTTGAAGGAAGGCTTCAAGTCAAATTTATTTTTGATGTTCCTGAAGAATCTAACTTTCCTTACATATTGAAAGCATTTAATAGATATTTATTAAATAAATGAATTAATGAATCAAATCTGTCAATCAATCAATGAAGTACTCCTTCAAAATCATGTTTTAAAGTAGAAGTCAGTCTCTTTCCTATAAATTCAGAGATTACCTTCTAAGTATGGCTTTCAGATTCATAACTTTCACATGTTTGTTAATAAGGTTATGTGGAAACTACTTGTTTTACAGGAGATATATCTATTGGCATTCTCACTCATAAACTACCAATTATTTATTGTGTAATATTAATTAAAATATGTGTCAACCACATTTTCTTTTAAGAGCAATAGCCACCTTTCTATGATATTACTTTTTGATATCAAAATAGGAAAAAACAGCTTTTGAGTATAAACTACATTTTCAGAAATATATTTCACTTTTCTATAGGGTTTTTTTTTTTTCATTCCTATCAAATACATTGCTCAGTCAATGGATGGAAAAGAATTAAAAAGTTAATAGTGAGCAGCAGGCTTTTTAATTAACAAAGTTTCTCATGAAGATAGGACAATAAATGCAAATTCTTTACTTACTCTATGCAGCTTTACAAATAGTGGCCAGTGAATTACCTGTAAATCACTTTATCACACACATAGATTAGTCTGTTAGGCTATGCATTCACATATCAAGATCCAACAACCCATTACTTAAAATGTGCCTAAAATATTCATATATTATAATATTGCATAGTCAAACCCATGAAGACCACTTAAGTCACTTCAAGTAAACATCCAACTGTGCAGGAACTGTGAATAAGTATTCAAATAGCTTTTGTTTAAAATAATTTTTAAAACAATATTGCATTGTTACGCAAAAAGTTGCTAAGACATATCCGGCACTTATTACTTAGAAAAGAAGGCTTTTGTGAGGTTATCCTTAAAATAAAGCCAGCATAATTATATTTAGTGCAGAAACTTTTATATATATGTATATATATGAATTTATTTCTGTATTGAATGTGTGTGAGTGTTTGAACTCAAATTTTAACATGAATAGATAAATTAAAAAGCATTCTATCTGCTGATGTATATGTGATAGGACTGACTGCACTAAAGGCAAAAATTTACTTTCTATGAATCACCAATCATTAAATGACTTAGAAGAATAAATAAATATGTCCATATAGCTTAAATGTAGTCTCTCATAAAAACTTCAATAAATACTAAACATATTTAAATACTATTAATATTTTGAAAACTAATATTAACTAATATAATATGCATTTGTAATTCTGAAATTCAATTTATACAACAGTTCTTTTCAATTCTTATAATTGGACATAAAAAAGCTTATTCACAACATCTAAGTCTCACACTTAAGAGTAGCTTAATTCTCTCTGGGTGAATCATTAGTAAATATTCTATTGTGTTTGAAACAATAAAAATTTTAAAAGGCATATCAAGCTAATAAATTGAAGATAGACTTTTAGAAAAAAACATATGTATTTATGAAGAAGTATTTCTTTTTTAACTCTATCAGGGTAAACAAGTTCATGTTTATTTGATAACCAGGAAGACTTAGACATAAAAGGAGCCAGAACTCTGGCTTAGTTGTTATTTGACTCTTGAAAAACTATCTTGAAGCTAAAATCCACACTAAAAATACACCAACACTGATAAGAGCTATACAATTGCAATCAGGTTTTCATTTCACCTAAAAACATTGAATTTGTTCATCTTAATCAGTATTTTAGTATATTAAAATGTGCATATCTAGCTAACATATGCTATATTTTCCTTTAATAAAATGCAAAATAGTAAAGGCTGGAAAATGTTCATAAAGATAAGTATATTCTAGTGACTTTGGCCGAGTTTTCAACTTAAGAAGATTACAGACCAAAATCCATGGCCTTCCTTTTTCTGTGGTTACTGAGGTATTGAATAATTGCTTTTTGTCTGGGGCAACCTCAGAATTTGCTGCTTCTTTTGCTATATCATCAATGGTCCACTCCAAGGTGATAAACTACAACTCTAGTACTATGATGTTTATAATGATTGCTTAAGCTTTACACTTTGTAAGCATTGGAAGACTTCACTCACCTTGTTCAAGTGGTTGGCTTTTAGTTGAAGTAGTTTTCATCTTGAGTGCCTCCCTAACAGACATGTCACAGCAGGAGCCTTTGTTAGTGTCTTGGTCACTGTCAGCCTGATCACTGTCCCCGTGCCCACTGTCTCTCAGGCTGGCTCTTTCTGGGTCCTTAAACGTGGAGCTACTGAAATACATATAAAGAAAAAGAAGAGAAAGTGTTGTCTCTACGAGTTTGAATCTGAAGTGTAATCTCTAGCAAAGCAATTTTGACATGAATGCAAATGGGGAAGCTGAGAAAGTTATTTAATAGGCCTTACCTTTGAACAAACTGCTGCCTGCTGCCCATGTAATTGGGCTCTGCGGGAAAATTGTCTGTCTGCGAAAGAGAAGGAAAAAATACGTATAGTTGTACACTGGACAAATCTCCTGCAGAGCAACAAGATTTCCTAGTGGAAAAATGATTAATAATTCAAAAATTCCCTTAATCTTCAAATTTGTACATTTTAATTAAATTGGAAATTGCTGACATGTAATTATGTACTCAGAACAATTAAATGATTCCAGTCCACAAATTATCTATTAAAGTAAACAATGAACCTGTCATAACGGGTATTCTCTGTTAGTACCAGGATGGATAACACTGTCTGTGTTGTTTCATTACTTAGATATTAATATTGAATATTTGTGGGAGGAGTGGAAAAATGACCTAATTTCTCCATATTAAAAGCGTGAATTAATTAATAATACTCATTTTTAAGCATAATTACATCATCTGCTGGGATTCTTTGCCCTTCTTGTTATAACATTGTTTAAAGTCATCCACTCCTCAATTAAGGGATATAAGACCTTTCCTTCAAATTTTACCAGTAACAAATACAGGCATGGCACCTATGGTCGGACTCATCTTTATAGTGCATCCTTATCTGCATCCCTATTATGGAAATTGTACTTAATACAAGAGAAAGGGCTGTTACTTCCTGATTATTAAAAACAAAGTGAAATAATAATAAGAATTAAAATGTTACTTAAAACATTGGGAGTAAAGACACTGAGAAACGAAGCTTGTTTTTGTGTTTGTTTTTGCTGCTTCCAAACTGACGTGGAGGTCTGCCAAATAGAACTGAATTCTCCTTGTGCCGTAGAACAGAGTCTTTTGCGAGAAAGAGAGTAGATCTTTCATAGGTTTCCCTATACTGTACATTCATACACGTTACTTCTTCTTGCAGCTGACTCAACGACAAAGGTTCTCCTGTTTTCTGCCTCACTTCATATCACACCATTGTGCTCTGAAGCAGCTATGGGTATCTACAAGATCATCCAGCATGCAAGTATCAGTGACACAGGAGCATGCAATTCATGAAGCAGAGGGACCAAGGTAAGGTTTAATGTAGAGCAGTATGTATTTTCCTTATAAACAAGGCTAATTTAAACTAACAGGACTCTTTTTTTATCCCATGTAATAATTTAAATTATTTGGCTTTTTAAACTATTATTGGAAAAAAAAAACATGTTAAGAGTAATAGCTTAAACTACTGTCTAAGTTTCACTGTCTTTTAGAAGTTGGGAGACAGGAAAAACCCTCACAAATTTCTAAATCTATATAATCTTTTCTTGCTGTTGTTCAAATGACCTTTGTCAAAATAAATGCAAAGATGAAGGTAAACAAGGTAGATTAATTTCTCACTTCTAATCCACTTATCTAGTAGTTGGTAGCAGACTTTTTTTATGAACATGTTTTTACTAATTTCCAGATTCTGTGAAGCACCTTAATTGTTTCCATAACAAACTATCTATCTTTAAGGATAACTTTATCTTCTAGTAAAAGTAATGAAACCAACACCAAGAGCAAAAATGTTTGCAAAAGAGTTTTGCCAATGTTAAAAACTAAAATTACTTAGAAACTCCACATTTAAACTTAAAATCATCTAGTTCATTTTTTGAATTGGTCAAAAACATGCTGTCAGTTAAAAGCTAAGCCTGAGTATCTTAGAACACTGCAGAAAAACAGAATCCGGGGTATTAAAGAGAGAGTAAAATGTAAAGTGAAAGTGTAAACTCTAGTTAGAAAATATAAGGGCTATTATAAGTAATCCTGTGATTTTAATGGCTTTGATTAGGTGGGACCTCATAGGATGTGGATCCCTATTCAGTTAGACACAGGGAGACTGACTGGGAAAACTTTTCTTCCCTTGTTCTAATAGGGACAGTATCTAAAACTTTTTGCAAAATATCAAAGTTCTGGGCAGTTCTTATAAAATAAGATACTTTAAGTTCCTATTGAGTGAAGAACTGTTTTAAATTATATGTGAGTGTGTGTGCACACGTGTCTATGTATGTTTCTATGTATGTATCAGCGTGTTTGAAGAGCACTGGGCGATGGTAATGCTACCAAATATTGTTCTGATGAAAGCAGAAAAACAATAGGAAGTTAGAAAAGAAGAATTTTGGAAAGGAAAGAAAGGCAGGGAGAAAGGCAAGGGAAAAATAGAAAGAGAGGAGAAGAGAAAACAAATGGATATACAAAGGAGGAAAAATGAGGGTGGAGGGTGGTAAAAACAGGCTAAAGAAAATTGGTTTATTATTATAGAATTTCACAAAGTACAATTTTAGAAGTCTGCAACTTAATCAGTAGAAGAGTATCAAGGGTTTATTAATAATGTCTGCCAGCATTCATCCATTAAAATAGGTAGGAATGTGAGAGGCTGTGTCTGTTTATAATTACCATAATGAAATAGCCATTTGGCCTTTAATAAACATATGACTAATTCACTATAAAAACCACACTGGTTTTAATATAGAAAATAACATTTTCATTATCCAGGCTCCAAGGATGTCTGAAAACTCATTTTAAATAATCTGAAATAAAATAACGGTATTTACATAGAAAAACAAACAGAAAATAGACAAAACAACTGAATGTATTACAGCATCATTTAATTTAGAAATATAAGGGCTTCAGCTATTTTCCAACACTGTATTCTAAAAATCAAATTCTATCTTGTACATTTATAATTCTTAACCATTAAGTCTAGAAAGAAAGTAAAATTTGAGGTCAGACACTTGTAGATTTTTAGGTCTCAGCAGAGTAAGTAAAATATTCATATAAGTAATTAAAATATAACTCTTGAAAATTTTATCCTTTTCCATACAAGGATAAAATTAGAATGTTTTCCCTTCAAACACAACTTGAACACGGGAACTATTAACTTTTATTTTTAAAACATATCATTTGTTTGGTATTTAAAAAATGGATCCCTGGAACTGATGGCTAGTTACAAAAAAGTTCTAAAGCAGACACTTTGAAATAAACTGTAGGATATGATTATCTTTTTAATCTATTTCACTCAGAAATAAAAAGACAAATGTTTTGCTGTTTTTTTAAATGATCATTTGCTCATAATGATCACTTAAATCTGAACTAACTTATAAAACTGAATGGCCTTCCTAGTTTGATTTTTTTGGTTATTTTTTGGCTGAAGATAAAAATTTAGATATTCTTTCCTTTGTTCAGAAAACATAAACAAAACAAGTAATCAAGTAAACAAACATACAAAGTGGATAAAGTCTGTATGATATGAATAGGTTCTTTGATTATTTACCTTTATACACTTCTCTTCTAGTACTCAGCAAATTGTAGTAAATTTATAAATGATACTTGAAATAATAATTTTTATCAGCAGTAGTCAATAATAAACTATTCCTAAGATGTGCCATATTCTACTACTTGCTCATCTATTAGGACTCTAAAAATTCATGATTTTAAAAAGGAGTGTCTCTGAAAAAGACCAAAAGAAAGCACCTATTGAAGCTGAACCACATTGCCTGAAATTGGGGAAGCTCTATTTGTGGAAGTAGATTAATTTGACATGACCACTTACATGTATCTAGAGAAGTTGATCTGAAAATGGATAGCAAAAAGAGTCAAAATAGATTTTTTTTACTCTTAGAATAGTAAAAATAGAAAATTTTAAAATATATCCAGCATTTGACAAAACTCAACATCTATTAATAATAAAAATTCTCAGCAAATAGGAATAAAAGGAAACTTCTTCAACTGCATAAAGAGCATCTATCAAGAAAGAGTATAACTAACATCACACCTGAAAGACTGAAAGCTTTCACCACTGCACTGAAAGTCCTAATATGTTCAATAAGGCAAGAAAAATAAATGAAGGACATAACGAATTGGAAAAGGAGGAAAAAATTTTTTCACAATGTTATTGTATTCTCAGATAATAGTATTGTTCAAACAGAAAATAAGAAGGAATCAAGACAAACAAAAACAAACAAATAAAACTTCTCAGAATGAGTAAATAAGTTAAGCAATGTTGCCATGTCCAAGGTCACCACACAAAAATCAATCATATTTCTATATACTAGCAATGAACTAGTTGGAAACTTAAATATCCAAAGCAAGACATTTATAATATGTCCCTAAAACTCAAATACATAAGCAAATAGATAATTTTTAAAAATAAGTACAGAATCTGTATACTGAACATTACAGAAACTGATGGAATAAATCAAAGAAGGCCTAAATAAATGGAGAGGTATATCATGTTTATGGATTGAAAAATTCAACATGGTAAAGACATCAATGTTCCTCAAATAATCTATACATGTAACATAATTCCATTCATATTCACTGAATGATTTTCTATAGCTATAGACAAGAGGACTCTAGAACTTACAACACAAAGAACTGTATGTAATAGCCAAAATAATTTTGAAAAAGAAGATTAAATTTGAAGGAATACACTACTCTATTTAAAGAATTACTATGAAGCTACATAAATCAAGACAGTGTAGTATTGTCAATGGAAAAGACACATAGATAAATGGGACAGGAGAGACTGTTCAGAAGCCCACAGAAATACGACCAACTAATTTTTGACAAAGTTGCAGAAGGCAATTCAATAGAAATGAACCTTGGCAATTCAACAGAAATGAACACTTTATAAAAACAAAACAAAACAAAAACTTAAAAATTTGAAATTGACCATAGATCTAAATGAAAAACATAAAACTATAAAACTTTATAAGAAAACCCTGCAGAAAATCTATGTGACCTAATGTTAGGTACAGTTTTTAGATATGATACCAAAAGTATCATTCATAGGAAAAAAAAAGACCAAAATTAACCTAATAATTTGGTATTTACTTTAAATAAATGAAGACTAGGATCACACAGAGATTTGTACATGAGTATTTCAAGAGCTCGCTTTGCCAAAACTGGAATTACCCCAGATATCTTTTTTCTTTTTTTTTTTTTTTTTTTTTGTTCTAGGCAGACCTCTCAGTGTTGTGGCCTCTCCCGTTGAGGAGCGCGGGCTCAGCGGCCATGGCTCACAGGCCCAGCCGCTCCGCGGCATGTGGGATCTTCCCGGACCAGGGCATGAACCCGTGTCCCCTGCATCGGCAGGCGGATTCTCAACCACTGCGCCACCAGGGAAGCCCCGGGAAGACCCCAGATATCTTTCAATAGGTGAACAGATAGACTGTGGTACATACATACAGTGAAAAACTATTTAACAATAAAATAATGAACTATTGAGGCAACAACTTGTATGAATCTCAGAAGCATTATGTTGAGTGAAAGAAGCCAATCTCAAAAAAATTGCACAGTGTATGATTTCATTTATAAGATTTCTCAAAAAAGCAAAAACTATCATAACAAAGAATAGATCAGTGGATGCCAGGGGTTAAGGTTGACTATAGAGATAAAGCATGAGGAAGCTTTTAACGGTGATAGAACTGTCCTGATTGTGGTATTAGTTTCATGAAGCTATATATGAAAAAAATAACAAAAAAACACAAAACACAGAACTCTACATTCCAAAAAAGGTTCATTTTACTGGATGCTAATAAAAAGTAATTCCAAACATACATATAAGGTGATCATCTGCATCTCATATACACTGAGAATTTTTCTGTCTCACAGAGAATTATAAAACTACAAATTCTTTCATTAGTCTCAATAAAGAGTATTTCTGAACTTTGTCTTTTAAAATTATACAGAGCCAACTTTGAAAACACTATGTAGAAATCCCATATTCATTTGGACAGACTACAAATGGATTTGAGATATAAAGCTCTATTTAGCCACACTAACAAACCCAAGCAACACTCTATGAGACAGTCATCTTAAATATGAATTATTTAGCTCAATTTTCATATTTTTTCAAAGATGTTTTTCTTGCGTGCACTTCTCATTTACCCAGCCATAAAATAGATACTTTAAATAAAGATTTCAGACTGCATTTATTGCAAAGAAGTAGTTTTTCCTTCCAATGCATGAAAAAATATGGCTATATCATGAAGAACTGGGAACCATTCTTAGAAATGGTGAGTTTTTTAATTTGGAGAATACCTCATGAAATTGATTCTACATTTGTAAGTAAGTGAATAGAATATCCTTGTAAAGACTAAAGACATTGAATATGAAAATATTAGCATCTAAGATGCACCAAAGTGTATACAGAATAGTCAAAATAATTTTACAACTTTGATGGTATAATTAGGATAATACTATCTAAGTTGTGTGGTTTTATATTTTATGAGATAATATATGAAAATGTCTTATTTATAAAATACCATTCCTGTTACAACTTTAAAATCTTTTAAATTTTTTATTTTTTGGCTGTACCACGTAGCTTGCAGGATCTTAGATCCCCAACCAGGGATCAAACCCCAGGCCCCCTGCAGTAGAAGCACGGAGTCCTAACCACTGGACCACCAGGGAATTCCCACTTAAAAAAAATTTTTAATCTTATAAGCAGCACTGTAATGATCATGAAATAACAGTAACTGGATGAAAGTCTAGTAAGTTGTAAAACAATACTTGAATTTCTAAAAAATAAGGTAACTGTGGGATGACAAAAGCAAAGACCTCAACTTTTTGAGTCTAATTTCTAAAGAATTTCTAAGAAAAATATCAGAGTAGTATTCTCCAAATGTATCCCTGAAAAGGAACAGAGAAAAATATTGTGAGCATTAGAAAACTGGATTCTATAGTTATTTTTTACCATCATAGATACTGTTTAAGTAAATGTTTCTAGAATTCAATCTGTGGTTAGTGCAATAACTGTGAAAAATATATGCACAATACCTCGGTGCTATTTAACAGGATTATCTTATATTTCCCATAATAGAGTCATGAGACAGTCAGGAAATTTCCTATGGAGAGAACAATTTTGACAAACCAAACAGCTCTGGCGTTTCCAGAATCATTGTTGTGTAAACACAGAAGACAGTAGTTTATAAACTGCTGGCATTCTTGATATTATTTTGCTTTTCTACATCTGTTTCTTTACCAAAGAGGAGACCTTTGGGACAGAGACTCAGCAGGTAAATTCATTCCACAAACACACATTTAGTTCAAACCATGCACAGTATAAAAAATCTAGTATTCACCAATGTAAAATTCACAGTATCTGATATTCAATCAAGAATTACAAGGCATGAAGTAAACCAGGAAACATAACCCATACCTAGGGTATAGCCCATCAATCAATAAAACCCATCAATCAATAAAAACAGAACCAGGTATGAAAAAGATGACAGAATTAACCAATAAGGACCTTAAAATCTATTAGAATTTTGAAAATATGATCAGGAATATAAAAGCATGACCCTGAGAGTAAGTTCCTCAAATTTTGAGCCCAAGAACTTCCCTTGAAGTATCCTAATCTTGGGCCTAAAGGTGAGAAATAGATGGCCCAAAAGTTGCAAAATGAAACTTCTAAAAGTGAGAACTATAATATTTGAAATTAAAAATACAATGAATAAGATTGACAACAGATTAGACAATGAGGGACAAAAGATGTAGCATTTTGCACCAAGTTCTAGAAGCATCTGTCTCAACAATTATATATTTAATATTAAATTTCTACTTTATGTTTATCTATATAAGCTTTATATATTTGAGTCAACATCCTGTTTATAATTTTGTAATATATAAGAGAGCAGACAGATATGTCAAATACAAAAAGGCTCTCCCAGAGGTTGCAATACAAATACTAAGAAAGCTTTCATTCTAGAGGTATTGATGTAGAATTGGAATTATTGAAGAAAAATTAAAGTGTATATTTGACTCTTTGAAGTCATCATTAAGGTAAAACTTCTCACAGACTAATTTTGGGTCGGATGTGTAGTTATGGTGTTGAATCACATCATTATAGCTTCAGTTACGTATACTTAGATGATCAGTGTTTTCCTAATCCAGAGGAACAGGGGAGTGAAGTTTTGAAAATTCCTTTGAATTAGAGAAGAATGATTGCATATATTGACGCCACTGGGTTGCAAACAAAACGAAAGTAGTTGAACTTTTCCCTTAATTCAAAGGCACTGCTTTTCCCATTGATAACAGTATTCTCTTTGCAGCACTCTGAACAAAAGGGAGTGTTAAGAGGTGAATAATTCACTTTAAGCTTTTTCATACCGACATTGCTTCTGATAGCTCTGCCTTCAACAGAATATATGGTGCGGTTCTTTCCACATTGCTGAAGTAGCCAACAGCATTTTAAGCCACCATTTATAAAATTACCTGACAGCACCTATAGCTCTGAAATTTCTAAAGTGCATGAGATATGGCAATAACTGTATTTATCAGTGATTTTCAAAATAATACATTTTATACAAATATAGTGTGGTCCACACTTATGTACTAAAGGTATAAGAAAAAAAGTGAGAAATTCTTACCACATTTAGCAAAAACTGACATTAAGTTAAAAATGGGAGGACAAGAACAGCCATATCCTGTTAAGTGAGAATTGCAAGTCTACTGCTCAATTCGGATGACTTAGATGCATTTTTAAAGTGATGTGGCTGTATCTGAAAACCTCTTGCAAATGTTAACCCTTTTATAAATGGCACTGATAAGTTCAGTAATAACTGGTGTGCCAGAATTTAATTATGCAATCTGTGAATCTTAAAGAAAATCATCTTTGACAAGAAAGAAGAAAATCGAAATACTCAAAAGGTAAGATGAGAGCTATTTTTTATCTATAAAAGCACACAAAATAGAGAATGCTGCACATTCTTTTTATATATTTGCTGAAGGGTGGAGCTCAGAGGCCACCGAGGCACCACTGAATGCTGGCTGTACTTTCCCACTAGCAACAGCAGCACATTATGCCATGAGTGGATATTTTAGGAAAATAATCCAAATTTACTAGAAGATTGCTAATTTCGACATCCCTAATTAATCCATTCTCTTCAGTGTGGTAAGCCTCTCCCTTTCAACCCTATCCAATACCCAGTCCTCCCTTTTTCTTCCAAGTGGCGGGGGAAGTTTGGAGTTCTTTTCTGTTTTCTTGCTAACTCTTAGCCAGATATTTAGTCTTAGGAAACTCTCCTCTGCTTTCCTCCTATCATAGTCTTTTCCCATCTCTATTAAGAATTCAGAAGGATTTTCCCCCTGGAGGGACTATCTGAAACTATATTCTCTGCAGTTGGGACTCTAAGACTAACAACTCAAAGATTATACATTGCCAATAAAAATTCATTACAAGCCTGAAATTCTGGGATACTCCACATATAAAGAGAAAGAGCGAAAAGAGAGGGAGACAAATTAGTGACACATTCTTTTGAATGCTCCCTTCTGCAAAACATATTTCCTTAAATTTTTATTTTATTAATTTTTAGAAACTTGCTAATAAGCATATGGAAATTTTTTACAATTGAATTATTTAGATTCAAGCCAGTCTTTAGTCCAATTCACTTAGCTAATATGGACATGCCTTGGAACTATACCTCACTGAATCTAAATACATGTAAATGGTATAACTCTGTCCATACTGTACTTGGAGATTTGGAGTATGCTGTCCTACATTAGGATCTACAAAGCGGTATTATTGATATTTATTATTCATTCTTCTCAGTTGCCCTAGGAGACACAATACTATTACTGTCCACATTTTTTTTTAAACAGAGAAACTACAGCTGACTTTCATAGGGATGCTTGTCATATACCCAATTCATTGTAGAACAATAACACTTGTCAGAGACTGCTAGGACCAGTCGGTTGATATACTGCCTCTCTGAGAAATAGAGAAAAATAATGATCCATACCAATATTTTCAGAAATAAGTTAATGAGAAATTAATGTGAATTGCCTTGAAATGATCTTAAAAATTATTGTTACATACTAAGCAAAATAGTACTACTATTACCCCTAATAACAAGATGGCTCTTTATGCACTCTACCTTTCTTTTTATACTTTCACGTTAAATTATTTTAATATGCTTAATATTATATTTAACTCTAATGACTAGATTTTTCCTTTGGTCAATAACATAAAAAGGTAATAATGGCCATTTATTATCAAATATACTAATGCATACAGTAGGCTTAATTGTATAATTACCATCATTATAGTCATATATTATCAATTGCCAAAATAGGCACTTCTGAACACTCACTTTTAAAGTGCAAATTTAAGGAGTTACATTCAGTCGATCATCATATGAAATTCCTAAAAGACAAATAACTAATTTAAAAAGTAAATCAAACTGTATGCTTGTTATCCATTTCATCAGTTTATTTTTTCACAATACACTAAAATTAAAAACTTTATGAATGCACTGATTTTGGTAAACACAATTCACCAGTCTTGCTGCTCAAAATATTAAATTGTTGATCAGAAGATAGTCAATTATTATTTAAATAATGATTACATTTTGCAAATGTAACAAAAAGTGATCAACAAGATCTGTTTCTTATCTGATTTTGCATCAGCTTTTCAAGTCATCAACTGCATAGGTGCATTCCAATTCTTAATAGGAGAAAAAAATAGGAGGAATTCAAGGTGAAATTGAATAAATCAGCAGCTTTCTAATGTTTTCCTTCCTCTAAACCTTGAGAAGCATGGAGAATTTTTAACTCTGTGTAAGTAACGATTCAGCCAACCAGGTAAACAGCCAATATATTTTACAATAACTAGTATATACTTTGGGTGAATTTTGAGTCCCCAAGCTTTTGCATGAGTTTCAAAGATAATTTACTAACCCCTTCCAAAAAATAAAAATAATATACAATTATAAATTTAAAAATAACCCTTTAGATTTGAATTTCTGGCTTAAAAACAAGAGTAATTTGAAAGCACAGTTATGAAAATGTAGGAGATAACATACAAGGGATTTGAAGACTTGTCCTCAGACATGAATATTAAAAAGAAAAAGAAATTCCTAAATTTGAGGAAAAATTATTAATCAAATTTGTGAGTATTAGATTACTAGAATATTTTTCATTTTCCCTCTGAACTATAAGTATCACATTTAAAATGCATGATTCAGTGGAAATAGCTATTTCAGGTTGGTGTTCATACCTGAAATTAAAATAAAGTTAAGTGTCTTTACTAATGTTAACATATTTTTAAACATTAGCATAAAATGAAATGAAATATCTCTACTCTTTATCAGACTGTCACTTAATACCTAATTCAAGCAGCCCCAGTTCTTTCTTTGCTTGAAGATTTTAATTCTAAGAATTTTTCTCCTCTAGTGAAAAAAGCAATGTTATCTAGAGAATCACTTCATGAGACAATAAACCAGCATTCCTCCAATAACTGGTTTTGAAATAACAGATAATCATTTTGATCTTGTTAGAAACTATTTAAAGTCTACATAGTGCAGTTTTTTAGCAAACACTCAAATAGAAAAAATTAAGAAATATTATTAACAGTTAATAATGACTTACAAAATTGGTTGGTGAACCCTGACTGGCTACGGGGCTCATTCTCTCTTTTTGAAAATAAAGTTTTATTGGAACTCAGCCATGCCCTTTCATTTACATGTTGTCTATGGCTGCTTTCATGCTTCAGTAGAAAAGTTGAGTAGTTGTGACAGAGACCGTACGACCCCCGAACTTTAAAATATATACTATCTGGCCCGTCATTAAAAAAAAAAAAAATGCAGCCTCCTGACTTAGAAAGACGAAGTCTCAGGTTTTTTGGGGTTTTTTTTGCGGTACGCGGGCCTCCCACTCTTGTGGTTTCTCCCGTTGCGGAGCACAGGCTCTGGACGATCAGGCTCAGCGGCCATGGCTCACGGGCCTAGCCACTCCGTGGCATGTGGGATCTTCGCGGACCGGGGCACGAACCCATGTCCCCTGCATTAGCAGATGGACTCTCAACCACGGCGCCACCAGGGAAGCCCTGAAGTCTCAGTTCTTAACCATATAATTAACATTTTTTTTACTCTACTCACTCCTGTAGATAAAATAATAATGAAACACTTTTACATATGCACTAGGCTTAATTAGGTCATGGTTTACGAAAAAAAAAATACATCATTTTCATCCTCTGATGGACACAGACCTCCTCACAGAGTATGCACTTGGAAGGTACCTGACTGAATAACGATTTATATTTTTAAGTGATTTAGGTTTTAGGTGATTTATAGCATGTTTATATTCAATTCCAAACAACTTAAAACAGTACCATCATGGGAACACCTAAAACAAAATGCACTCAGATGCATGAAGTTTCCTGAATTGTATTACAAGTTCCTCTAGAGTGCACTTAGAATAAGAGTAACCAGTTCATTCCCAGAGAAGAGAACTCTTCAGTTCTGAGAACTCTGTCTCCTTTGCTTCCTTTCATATTTTAGAGGTTGATGTCGTCACAGTATTTCAACTCTTCCAAATGTATTATTTCCTTTCAGCCTCACTGGATGGGGCCATTATAATTATTTCTATTTTATGGATGGGGAAGCTGAGGCCTGTGGAATTCATGAAAGGCTAGCCGGAGGTTCCAATATGAGTAAGTAATATGAACGAATTACTTTGACTCAACATTTTGCACTCTTTCAAATAAAAAACCTGCAAGTACTATATGATTCATCTTTCTTTTGTGTGTATTGTCCTTTGCTTTCTATTTTATTCTATTTATCATTGTCTGTCGTGTTTTACAGATTATTTTCATTCTAATCATGCTTGTTAATCAACACTCCCTACAGAGTTCTGATACCAGGTCACAGCCCCTTGAATGACTTTATTCCTATAACTGGGCAGCTCTGAATTAAACACAAATAAAAGCAATGATGTCTACTGCACAATTTTGATTAGAATAAAAGAATCAAAACCAGTTCTGTGATCAAGTCTGAGAATCCATGGCTGCTTCTGGAGTCTCCAAAATTTGGAAGCATTTTCACTACGAATGAAAATACTATAGGAACAACTACGGAACCTCTTGACACTACTGCTGGTTTCCCATTTGAAAGACCCTGTGACAACATGTTGTACATAGGCTCCAGCAGAGTTTTTGATGCTTCCTATTTGGAAGCCTTAAAGAATTTTCTTCTAAATTGACCTGCAGTCTGGGGACTAAGTTGTATTACTTTATTGCAGCAATTTTCATGCTATAAGATGTTCCCATAAGCTATAGATACCTCAATAGAAATGAATGTCAAATATGATATCCCAACTGGTGCAGGAGTAAAAACCCTAAACTCTGAGTCAGATGACATTAGTTCTCTATTCCTGGCAACCTGCGGTAACATTTCTGTGCTTCAATTTTCTCACATGAAAAGAAGTGTAAATGAAATCAGACGCTGTCAAATGTCTCTATCTTTCTAGTATTCATTGCCTTAAAACAGTTCTTTTGTGGAAAATTCTCTTCATTTTCTACCTAGTTGAGTTTTTCTGCCTACAGGGTCTCCCTGCATAAAAAGCACAGTTTTTAAGGAAGACTTAAAAACATCTTTCCACTTCAGAGTTAACTTTGGTAGTTTAAGAATGTTTAGACATCTAGAAACCAATTTTCACAAGATAGTCTATCAAAAATCAGTCACATTTTAAAATGTCTATTTAACATTAAAACAAAAGTGATCACTTCTGGTTCCGAGAAGTCAAAATATAAATGTACAGTAAAATACATTTGCATTCCCGGAAAATTCCTTTTTTATAAGCATAAGTAATCTGGGATAAAACTATACTCTTGTACAAATGCTAACGTTGAGGCCAACTGAAATTTTGTTTTTACAGGGAATATGTCTACATATCAACACCCTAAAGTTTAACTGCTCCAGAATGTTTTATGTCTTTTGCTGTTAATGAAAATAATAATAACATGTTAATATTTCTTCAGAATTTAGCATCATGAATATTATTTATATGCACAATCATATTTCATTCTTGACACTTATGACAGCCCTATGAGTAACAGATATTATTACACCTGATAAGAAAACAGAAAAAAGTAGTTAAGCAACTTGCTCTGGACTGAAAAGCAAGTTTGTTTGTTTTTTTTTAAACCAAGACATTGGGAACAGAATCTCAGTGTAAAGAATCCATCAGTCAGAGAGTAACTGATGAAATGAACTATAATATATCCATTAATTGGCCAAGAATTCCACCATTTATATGAAACTACATCATTGACATAGAATCTATGCTACATTTATATAATTTTGAGGAAAAAGCAGCTTTAATATATTATGTTTTGTATGTACCACTTTTAAAAATTGAAATATAGTTGGCTACAGTATTGTGTAGTATATACCACTTATTGGAAAAATCTAGTTATGTGTGTGTGTGCGTGTGTGTGTGTATGTCACGTATTACTCATCCCAGCGGGGACTTGTATAACACCTCAAAATTAAACATATTAATATTTTTCAGGTAAAAAATATTGATATTAACACTAAGTGGAATAAATACAAATTTAAAATAGCCTTAAATCTGTTCAGGCCTGAGTCCTTTAGATTTCATAATTAGAGAAGGGATTGTGGATCTGAACCAAAAAAGTTAGCAATAGCTACCTCTGAGTTCTAAATTACAAGCAATTATAACTTATTAAATTCAACTTTATCTTCAGTCCACAGGTATATAGTGAGTTCTAATTATATACTAGACACTGTTTTAAGTATGGCTTTTTTATTGGAATTTTTGCAATAAGTAAGAATTCCTCTTAAAATTAGGGAAAAAATATAGTCAGTATAAAAAAATGAAAAGAGAAACTCAAAGTCACATATACTGGAAAATAACTTGAAATTATTTTAATGAATAAAACAATTTTTACATATCAGACTTTTGTATATAGCTGTTTTTCCCAAGAGTAAAGTATCTTCTAAGAAAACTGTTGACTTGTTTAAAATCAAGCAGGAAGGGAGTAACTGGCCTTGTGGTCAAATGTAGTCAATTCATCCCTGGAGGCTGACTACAAATTCCCAGTGTGATGGTACAGTAGTTGAAATCCAAAAGACACTAGACCAGCAATGACCACACAGGTCTAGAGGCACAGTCTCAGTGGAGCAACTTCATCTTTGGAATATGTCACACACAAAAAATAAGGGTCAAAAGATCTTATTATTCAATACATATTTACATATCAATTGTCCTTGAAGAGTTCTTCTTTAGGGGTTACCTAATTCTATGTGGGTTTTTTGGTAGGGATTTCCATGCATATTTTATTAAAATGTACAATTATTCTTACAACCTTTATTTGATGTCATTATCTGAATAATTTCTGGGTATGCCAGGTTTTCTGGACAAATATTCTCTGGTTTACCTTGACAAATACCAGTTCCTTAGCTTTTCAGAATATCTGTTTTCAGACTTGTGCCAATTAATATGGAAATTAATTTTCAGTATCTTTCACCATGAAGAATGGCTAGGTGCATCTCCTAGTAGAAACAGTGATTTTCTTTTTTCCAAGTCTTTTTGATTATTTTTAGAGCTGTAAGGGTTTTTTTTTAATACAAATTTTAAAGGTCACTTTCCATTTACAGTTACTACAAAATATTGGCCATATTCCCCATGTTGTACAATACATTCTTGAGCCTATTTACACCCAATAGATTATACTCCCACCTTTATCCTACCTCCACCCACCCACTGGTAACCACTAGTTTGTTCTCCATCTCTGTGAGTCTGCTTCTTTTTTGTTATATTCACTAGTTTGTTATATTTTTTAGATTCCACATATAAGTGACATCATACAGTATTTATCTTTCTCTGACTTTTTTCACTTAGCATAATGCCTTCCAAGTCCATCCATGTTGCTGCAAATGGCAAAATATCATTTTTTTATGGCTGAGTGGTATTCCATTGTATGTGTGTGTGTGTGTGTATATATATATATATATATATATATATATATATATATATATATATATATATATATAAAACACATCTTTATCCACTCATCTGTTGATGAACACTTAGGTTGCTTCCATATCTTGGCAATTTTAAATAATGCTGCTATTAACACTGGGGTGCATATATCTTTTCAAATTAGTGTTTTGTTTTTTTTTTTTCAGATATATACCCAGGAGTGGAATTGCTGGGTCATAGGATAATTATAGTCTTAGTTTTTTGAGAAAACTCCATACTGCTTTTCACAGTGGCTGCAACAATTTACACTCCCATTAACAGTGTACAAGGGTACCCTTTTCCCCATGTTCTTGCCAACATGTGTTATTTGTGTTCTTTTTGATTGTAGCCATTCTGATGGGTGCGAGGTAATATCTCACTGTGGTTTTGATTTGCCTTTCCCCAATGATTAGAGATGTTAAGAATATTATGTCTCCTTATTTTGGGTCCATTAGACACATTTTTGTGTAAATATAAAACACAAAGTAGATAATTCTCCCAAAAAAGAAAAAAGCAGAATTGTTCTCGTCACTGATAGTCTGTTTTCTTTTTCCTTCTTTACAAAACAGAGGATCAGGTTGTAATATATAGTTTGAAAAATAGGTTTTTCCTTTCTCTGAAGGAGCATGAGTTTATTCAAGCAGAGTCAGGTAGTTTATAAAACTATGAACTTAATATAAAAAAGACAAAGTATGGAACTCTTCCCAGTCTAATTTGATTTAAGGATTCTGATACCCTTTTTCTTGAGAGGACAGAACATCAAAAATATGAAATGGTGCACCTAGTAACATGGTGCATAAATAGCTCAAACTGAAAGCATAACAATAAGCTCTCCATCTATTACTGCAGAACCTATAAATAAGCATAATGGAAATCATGACACTTTATTACATTATTCTGTATTGCCTCTATTCATTAAAAAAAAAGGATGAGTGCATTTAAAATAAGTTAACATGTCAAATGACATGCAAGGCCTTGCAACTGAGATAATGCTGAAAGGAATATATGTAAAGGGCAGATGCATGGTCTTATATGGCTTATCAAGATTACGATAGAAGTATGAGAAATCCGAGTAGTAATTGCTTCACACCAAAGTGGTGGTAGCATAGTATCTAAAACTTTTACATCATTCACCTGCACCATGTGTGTTCTAATATTATAGTCAATAAAAAAAATTAAAGAGGTTTAGAGAAAAGTTTCCCTGTCAATGAGCCCTTAAATGGATTATTTTTTTTCAGTTTCCATGTCAATTTAACATACTAGATTATTTTAACAGCGCTGGATTGTAAATAAGGAAGATCTGAATCCTATTAATGGAACTATGCTGCCAAAATAATCAGCTTCATACTTAACAAGTTTCCAAGTATTTGGAAAAGCTGTGAAATAGGATTATAAGGTTAAGCTGTGTACATCTGGCTCATCACTATATACACATTTCAGAAATTTGATCTCATAGGCTGCAGAAACACCCATCTAATCATGATTCTTTTCCAAGTTATACGGACTTCAGTGAGCAGAGCAGTACACAGACGCTGACAAGAAATCATGATCAATTTACATAATGTATTTCTCCTGTTAGGCATATAATTTTGTTATATATCACCCTTCTGAGTGAAGACATAAGAAATATTTTAGGAGGGTCCTGTGGCATCATAATTATGTTGGTGAAAGGGGTTGGGGAGTGCCCAAATTTTTGAAATTAAGGATAATCACCTGTAATACTAAATACTGCTTTTTTCTTATGTCATGGTAAGTAATTTTAGTGTAATTGGATGTTGTAACTATAAATGTAGTGTAATATAGATTCAGAGAATAATTAATGAGAAGCAGGAGTTTGTGAATAAAACAACAGTAAAAAGTTCGCCAGTCCTTCTAGTTAATAGAAACCTTAAGTTGAACATTAGTTGCTTTAACCAGATTCAGGATTAAATAACTATGCTGATGCTTTGTCAAATACACACCAACCCATTAAGTCTGATTTTAGTTTTTGAAATTTTGTTCAAAAAGATAATTGGGTTAAAAATGTACTGAATATGGTTCTATCAAATTAACTTCAAATGTCCAACTTGAAAACATTAGGCTTTGCAACTGTGATCCAAAATGGCAACTAAAGGTCAATGAATCAAATTTCCAATTACATTTCCTGGGAGCAGATAGGTGCAATAAAACCTAATGATTGGATTTTAAATGCTTTCATGCACCTTTTATCTGTTTCCCAACATGTTGATTCTACCTTAATGTTCTAACAAGATAGGTTTATTACAATTAACCAGCTGAAATACTATCTCCTTTTTCCAATTATTTATATCATATTACCTGGGGATATTGAATTAGAGCTCCTTTCCTTCTCCGACCCCTAATGCCTTTCCATCACCATCCCAGCTTTCACCAAACAAAACCCAAACTATAATATCATTAAATAACAGATGTATCCTTGGAGATTTAATTTCTCTAGTTAAACGATGAGTATTTAAATAAAGCTGAAGTTCACTTAGGCTTAATGGAAAATTTCAAATGAAAATAATTTTAATGAATTTGTTGACGAAGTTTAACTATAAATTTCCCTTCCTTATGTTATGCACTGATATGTTAGTCTATTTCTCTGACCTGCATAGGCATAAATATATGAAGAAGATTTATCCAGAGGTAAAAAACTAAGCATTCTATTTTTGGGACTGGCAGATGGAGGATTCTTTCTCTACTCTATCTCAATAGAGAACACTCTTGCCTGAAGAACAAAAAGAGGGAGTCATGTGGAGAGGTTTATTTTATTGTTTTTACACAAAAAAGAACATCAATAATTTACTTCTTAAAATATATACTCAAGTCTAGATTAAGGGAAATCCAAGAAGCTTTTTAGTTTTAACTAAATAAATATGTTTCTTGTCTATTAAATGCATTTAAATAATATTAAACATAATACTATCAATCCAACCCATCTGAAATCCAACCCACCCCATATAGCTCCACTATGTAAAATAACTATATAATCTCAAGTCCAAATGTACATGTAGTCAAGCTCTCCATATCCTCAGGTTACACATCCTCACATTCAACCAATCTCAGACAGAAAGTGTTTGGGGGAAAAAAATTCCAGAAAGTTCCCAAAAGCGAAACTTTAATTTGCTGCAAGCTGGCAACTATTTACCTAGCATTTACATTGTATTTAGAACTGTTTACACAGCATTTATATTGCATTTGGTATTGTGAGTAATCTAGAGATAATTTAAAGTATACGTGAGGATGTGTGTAGGTTATATGCAAATACTATGCCATTTTACATAAGGGACTTGAGCATATTTGGATTTTGGAAACCACGGAGGTCCTAGAACATATACCTCACAGATAATGAGGGAAAACTCTATAGGTAAACATTAATCTGGTGATAAATACCACCATGGTCTCATCAACCTATATATCTACATTCTTTTAAAATATTTAAGCTATAAACTAATGTGTAAGGTTCTTAAGGTATCCCTGTAAAAATAAATTTTCTGAATGGATATCACAGAAAAGAGAACAGAGGGCAAAGATAGGAAGAAAAGAATTAGAACAGGTCAGTATAAGATAAAAATAATAATTCCTTTCCATTTGCTTCACTCAAATTATGTATTTTAATGATACTTTTCAGTTATATAAACAACTTTTGAAAAATTTAAGCTGATGATACATGTGTTTAGATTATACGGTTTTATGTGAAGACTAAACTCATGAAATCTAGTATATTTGCAAACCATTCACTTTCTACCAACATTATCTGGAAGCAACCTTTCCAGAAGATTTCTCAGCTGTATTCTTTTTCTAAAAAATCAAAACAAAACAAAAATAACACACATGTATAATAGTTCAAGAACAAGCACATTCTGAGAAAGAATTAAAATTCAGACAGATTATGAAGTATTACAGGTCCAGCTTCTGATCCACTATGTCTAAAAGAGTATCTTCCCCAGATACACAGGCCTCTTGTAGTGCCATGAAACCAAGACCCACCCTAGTTTTCCTTCTGGAGAGAGCAGCTCTGACTGCTGATGGGCCTTTTTTCCCCAAAATGCCAGATAGTTCACTGTGAATTTACAGATGGACTTGAACTATAATGTTTAGATAATTGTGGATATATATGTCTCCATTGAGAACTTGTTATTTGTAGGCTAATCTTACATAATATTTGACACTATTAGTTTAATCTTTCCAAAAGTTCTTCTCTTCTTTATAAATGGTAATTGACAGTGAATCCTAAACTTTTAAAGTTTATATTTCTATGCTCCTTTCTATTGTTTTTTTCCCAATCATTTTGAATCTCATCATTTTGAGCTATTCTGGCAAATGAGGATAATTAAATTTTGAATATGGTTTGAAAGCTCATTCTGCTTGAAGTCTTTATTCTACCAAGCCTCCTTATTGTTTTACTTGAATTTTGCTATCAAAATTTAAAATTCTGATAAATAGTAATTAAGTCCTATAATAGCTTAAAAGTAGTAAAGTATTTCAATTAAGAGCTCTTTAAATTATTTCATTATTTATTCTTGAATTAATGATTATGGATTGAACAACCTTGCAGGTGGTAGATGTATTTTAAATAACAATACTGCAATGGGAAAATACTGTTAACATGAACATGTAGTTTATGTTTCCCCAAAATGTGCACTGAAATTTCATATTACCTATGCAAGATAGATTCTGAAATTTCAAGAAAAGTTTTGTAAGTTGAGTTAGTATTATTACATACATTTGATAACTGCTCATGGTGATTTTCTTTTCCTGTCATCAAATGGCAAATTGCTGGTACCAAAGTGATTAAATCATAAGAAATACAAATAAATGTATTTGTCAACAAATACAAATAAATGTAATCAAGATTACTATTTATGGTTTATCTATAATTTCATTAAAAATTCATATAGAAAATAAGTGTATATTTTATGAAGTCTCTATAAATATAATTATCTTAAAATTAAATAAAACATAGAAAAACGGATCACATTAGTTTCTTAATTTACTAGATCTGTGTGATTTTCAAAACCTTAATATAACACCTGAATTGCATAGTTTCAATATTTTATTAACCATACCAAGGAACAGAACAAAAGATGAAAGATACTCTCTTACCAACACCATTTCCCTTGATACAATGTAAATATATTTATGGATATATATATATATATATATATATATATATATATGGATTTACATATACACATATAAATATAAACACATTCTGAAAAGATTGATGCTCATAATTGTGAACCTTGATCACCTGTTTTTTTCCATGAATTGGTAATATTATCAATAAAACTGTATAGGAACTTTCATTGTAGTTATTAAAAAGGTAACAACTATAAATAAAAATGATCAAATAGGCCACCTTCAAATAAATTATTTAGCAACAGATCCTTATTTCAGCATGTTTCTGTACGTGATATCTTAGGTTTGACCTTAGTAATTTCTAATTCTGAATCCAAGCTCCTGCTCATATCTGATCAGTGATCACAAGACATTACAAATAATTCATATTTTAAGTGCCCACTATGCAATAGAAACCATGCTAGGTTCTCTCAACTATAACGACCAGCAAGGTGGATGTGGTCACTGTCCTCAAGCATTCTCCTATCTAGACCGCTTTGTGACAAATTAACTTTACTAATTATGAGTTACAACATTGACCCAGAGGTTTAAAACTGTTCAGACTTAATAACATTAATTTGTGTGTAGATCAATTAGATCTTTATTAAGAATAGGGACGGAGACATGAAGAACGGACATGTGGACACAGCAGGGAGAAGGGAGGGTGGAATGAACTGGGAGATTGGGATTGCTATATATACACTACCATGTGTAAAACAGTTAGCTAGTGGGAACCTGTTATATAGCACGGGGAGCTTAGCTCGGTGCTCTGTGGTGACCTAGATGGGTGGGATGGTGGGGGGAGGGAGGTTCAAGAGGGAGGTGATTTTATATATCTATATATCTATATATATATATATATATCTGATTCACTTGGTTGTACAGCAGGAACTAACACAGCATTATAAAGCAACTATAACCCCAATTTAAAAAAAATAATAGAGTTAACATATCACAATCAAAAGAAGGAATGAATGGAAATTGATAAAATTTAAATCTCGTTAGCTATCCAGCCTCAATATTTTTATTGTGACTCTAAAATTCTTATGCATTAAGTAGCTTTAGGATCAAGCACAGAATTAAAATACTTCCATCCACTTCTGTTGACTAGATATTATTTTATAGTTCAAAAGAGTGCGCTTTTCTTTTTGCCTGCTAGTCTAAGTCCTGCTTTCTCAACACTGCCAAATGGTCCTACTACCATTTACTTCAAACTTAACCAGACAACAGAGGAGTGTGATGGAAAATATTATCTACTCCTTTGCTGAGACGTTACATGTCAACTTTTCACCTAAGGCAAAATTTAATGGCTGACTTGTGGATCTTCATTTCTAGAGATTTACTATGGAAACACTGACATAACCTTTAACCATAGCAAACAGAGCCGCTCTAATAAGCAGGCAACACCAAACCTAAAAATGCACGAGGAACAGAAAGATCCTGGCAGGAATTAATCTGCCATTTTCACACATCTGCCCAAGGTAAGCATTGTAATCGCAAAAATTTACTCTAAGACTGCTGAGATTCATAGTAATTATGTTTCTTTTTTTAAATAGAAATAAGCACATGTGGTAACAAATAGCATTTTGAGATAGGGCCCTGGGCACGCATTCTAAGCCAAATAACTATGTAATTGCCTTAATTATAAAAAAAAAAAAAACATGGAAAGTCTATTGATCAAAATCAGAAAACAAATGTCTCCTTAAATTTATTTCCTGTCACTTAGTTTCTCCCAACTTAGCCATTTTGCTTCATTTGTTGTTATTGGCACATCTGATATCAGGGCCACACCGCAGAGTAGGCTTTTGTCAATAACCCTTACCTTGCCTGTGAGTGGGATTTGTTTAGTAGGATAGTTCTCTTATTTCCTGCCTTATTATTATCTAGGAATAAATAGTAGCTTTCCTAGAAGTTCAGGATCTGGAAATTTAGCTAATAATTACTATCCGTGCATCTGCCAACACTAAAAGTGCAAGGTTATAAACTATTTTTTCAATATATGTGTTGTATTAAAATATTTCCTATTTTTCATACAATACCTGCTCTCAGTCATCCTGTCTTTATCTACATTTAGGTTCATGCATTAGCACCAACATATTTTCATAGTTGCTAAAATTACAAATGCATACCATGCATATACCATGCCAAGTAAGAGTCAACTGTACCTCCAAAATTTCTCATTAATCAGAAATTCTGATTTAATCAATGAATATTAAAATAAGAGAGTAAGGGTTGGCTTAAAATAAAAAGAACAAACATTTCATTAATGTTACACAAGGTCATGAAAAGCTAAAATAATAATAAAAATAAAGAAATCAACTGTCTTGCCTTCAAACTATGTGAAGGCAAGTTTTCATGTAATCTTTAATTCTGTCTTAATGGGAATGTTAGTAATGATAGATGGTTGATTTCTCTTTCATTTTGCATTACTTATAACTCCTCATATTCACATTCTTAATGCAACAAGTTAATTTTGGATAAACTATTTTAAAATAGATGCAAAACTGCCAAAGCAAAATAGAGAGAATTTTGTGCCTCAAGAAGACACGGTAATAGAATTCACCAATATTTAGATAATCTTCTGGGTTTTTGCTGATAGAACTATTGAAATCAAAGCTAATTATTTTTCAAATTTCAAAATTTCAGAAAACTTTTATGCCTCATATTTATATAAAGATGTATCACTAAGCAATTATCAAGTTTGAAATGGAAAATATCCCCTTTTAAAGTTAAGTCCTGTTTTTCCAAATACTAAAGGATAACATTTTTTCTTAGTAAGTTTTGCTAAGATTTTAAACATATTATTTCTCAAGCATTCTAACTTCTTACTGTTACCTCATCTACTGAAATGGGGACATCAGTAAAAGCGTATTTTGCTCAATTTACACTGTGGTTAGATAATCCTACTCATGGTAATTATAGGTGAACTGCCTTTATAAATATCAACTCTGCATATGCAATTGCTCTGGTGTTGTGGAAAAATAGCAAAAGTTTACCAAATACGCAGTCCTAAAATAATCTCAGTATATTCTGGTAAAATATTCTGTGGTAAACGAAATGAAGAGCTTTCAGCAAAGGTATTTATATTGGGGTCTGTGAAGAGAAAAGAAATTAATATATCTTAAGAGTGAAAACTATAATTCTAGGTTTCAAAACTGATACAAGTGTTCGTACTGCAAATAAATAAAAATTTAAGAATTTTTCTAAGACATTGATTTTCTAAAATTGGATTATAAAAATAAAAAAAGAAATTTTGACCCTGTGAACATGTCTGCCTACAATAAAATACTTGTTGTGTTTCTGCTTTATAAAAGAAAGATATCAAAATTTAGGATATATGTGTATATTTCAATTTGAATTTTATTGAATTGGAGGACATAAAAATTCTGGGTATAAGTACAACCCAATCATTGCTTAGCAATGATTATTAAGGATTCAGGTAGAAATATTGTAAAGAATTATACCAATTGATGACTTATGCTTAAATTACATTTTTAAAAATTACCACTAAATGAAGCTGAAGAAAACATACCTAAGCACCACAGTTGTTGGAAATAAATTAGTTGAGTTAAATCTCTTTAAACATATATATGCCACCAAAATAGCATTAGAAAGTTTGAGAACATAAAGTCATTATCTACATTAAGTATTAATATATTTTACAAACATGTATCTAGTGTTTCTTAAAAACAGTATATATCTACAAAACAATTATGAATATATAGCTCTGAAAACTTGAAATAGACTTTTAATGCTCACACTTTCATATTTTACAAAAGCTACTTTTAGCTGATAAAGAAAGTAAACAAGAAACTGGCCTTTAAATGGTCACTTTAATGTGTGCCACTAATTAAAAATCAATCAGAAACATTAAAAGTCTAAAAGACAATAAATATTGTTCGGACAGGGTGTATTCTACCAAACAAGTTTACAAGTTTTGCACATTTTTCATTCAACACAAATATGGTTCATGATCATTTCATCAAATAGAAGCATAAAGAAAATAACTCGTCTTTAAATATTTCATAATATCTGAAATAAAATGCATTTCTAATACCATTAAATTATTTTAATATATTCCATTCCCCTAATCAGACCAAAGTCTATTTATGTAGATTAGTTACATCTAAAGTCTAATTTATCCAACCTGTATTTATCCTTTGATCACAAAGCTTGTTAACTTAAATGGTCTTTTATTGTTATGATTCGTTTTCCCATAATTATGCTGTTTAACTGCCTTATTTTTTGAATAAATATATGCAAACGTGCCAATCATATTTAGTACATTTATGCTAGATGCTCAATGAACTGTAAGAGTCATTTTACTACAATAAAGCTCCCTGGAATATATCCAGGGCAGAGCCTACAAATACCAGTAATCAGAATGTCACTAGGACCAGAACAAATAGAAGAGTGTCACATGTATATCAATAGATTTTCTCAAACACTGTCTGAAACCAATTTCACAGTCTATCACTGGAAGACCATGGGGCACACAAGTGAAAAATGCTACGTACACTGCCACAAATTTGCATTTGTATTTTGTTACTTTTTTTTTTTTTTGCTTTACCTTAAAAATATTGAATTTATACTTCTGAAGTAGCAAGGAGGTGAGAGCAGGCTTCTGCTTAGTCACGGTAGGGAATGTTGATATCATTAAGGACTTTTTTATTATAGATACTTTATTTCAGGAGACCAAAGGATAGCAATATATCACCATCAAAGCTACTGGTGAAAGCTATGACTAACTGTAAAATATTGTGTGCCACTGAAGGGAATTCTTGTCAGCATCTTCTCTGCTAAAATAGGTTGACAATAGATTAGTGTAGGTCTGATGAAGATTTAAAAGTGTTTTGTAGGTGGGTGGGAGAAGTCACACTATCTTCAAATTGACAGGCAAAATGACCTTGACGCTATTTTCTAACAAATATACAGTCATTGATTGAAGGAATTCAATAGAAAAAAAAAAAGCAACTTTCCCTAATGGCTTTACTAAAATATGGCTTTAAGATAATGCCCTGTGGGATTTATTAAACAGAAGCATCACTGAAGGGAACACATTTTGGAGCAATGACTAATATCATAATTAGCAGGTGCATTTGTAAGAATTGAGTGTATTGCAAGACTTCTCAGCATAGGAGTGTTAAGCTTCACTTCCTGACTGACGTGAGCGCAGTTCTAGTGGCTTCACCTTCGTCCTGTTGTTTCATCATCAGACTCCCAGCATATATTCTCACAGTGCCTCCAGCCATCCCACCAGCCTCACCAAACAATCAGAAAATTGCATGAAATTTTTTTTGTCTTAATCTACATAAACTCCAACCTATTGTCCACTGAAGACCATGTGTTCCTTAATTGCTCTGGAATCACTAGCTCTACTTTAAGGAACTTCAAAATGTTTGAAGCTTTAAAACAGTGAGTCATCAAGTTTTAAAATATTTTCAAAGAAAAATAAAGGTTTGAGTTATCCTTAATAAGAGGAGAACTACCTTTGAACTAAAAAAGTATAAAAATGGGCTAATATTTGTGCTTGAGTATTTATGTACATTATACTGAAAATATAAAGGCATATATATATATGTATACACATATGTTAATTTTGCCAGGAAGTTTGATTCCTCACATTTTCATAAATATGGGCAGAGATGACCTTCACTGCAGTAAATGCATGTAAACCTTTATTAATCTTAAATTTTTAAAAATATTTTAACTTACATATTTTATAGATATATTTTTACTGCATTATATTACACAAGCAGCAATAACAGTGTAAAATTTGAAACCTGACAATGGTAGTGAAACATGATAAAGTATAAACACTGTATTTTTCAACAATATTAAGTATTTATCTGGAGATATTTAAGGTGTTTTTCTTTTAAAATATGTATATTTCTTAGTCCTTTAGGGGATGATATTTTGGATTATTTTAAGAATAATTCATTTATTTTAACCTCATATATAACTGTATATCTGTGTACCATAAAACAGTGAATAATATGCATTATAATATCAACTTTATAAAGAAAAGTTTCTAGAAAATATGTTTTTATTTTATTTTATTTTTTGGGTGTGGCTTGATCAATATAGTTATAGGCAATAGATAATGTTTTAGAACATGTACATTTTTTTTCTTGACTAAAAAATATGTTCAAGAAGTTGAGATAGGAATTTTAGGGCATACTTTTTTATGATATGATATTTTTCATGATCGCACACAGCCTTAAATAACATGATGAGGCCAAGAAAAAAATTTCAAAGTCATCCGTGCAGATTTCTATATGACAATATTTATTGATATTATAAAATTCAGTCATAGAATTCAAGTAAAATTATAGAACTCACTAAAAGACCTTCAGTAAAATTAAAAATCATCTTACTCTTCCATTTTTAAAAGACTGATAAGAACGTAAGGATGATAAAGTACTACCTAGCTAATATTTTGAGAATTGTATTGAAAACTAAAAACTAATCGGTAAAGAAGTTAATACCTCATGAGTAGTTAGATCAACTAATGTTAAAAATGAGATTCTCAGGTTTCTAATTCATATAGTAAAAGAGTTACATGTTTTGAGTGTTCATATTATTATAAAATAGAGAAATGCACAGAGATTTACGTTGAAGCTGAGATTTTCATGGGTGCACACAAAACTAAGAATAAAAATAATGTATTAAGAATGATTATAATAATTTGGATTTTAAACTCTTCTCCAAAGAAACTCAACCCACTTTAATCATTATCTTTTTAGTTAAACTTACTTCCACTTTATTTGTACTATTTTAATATATGGTAAAACAGAAATATATGTTTTATGATTGTGTACTCATGTTAATTTGAAGTAGAAATTAATCCTATCTTTTAAAAAACTTAAAAAAAAAAGTGGACAAGATAGTACTAGAGACATGCAGTAAGAAAGGGATATCCCCTTCCTTCTCAGCCCACCAAACCCCTAGAAATAGAAACGTATATCAAGTTTATGGAAATAAATGCATGTAATTAATCAAACTGTGCCATATTGGAATAACACTGTAAAAACTCTTTAAAATTGTAAATGAAAAAATTGTTCACACACTTTGTTACTGAAATCACTAACATACTAGAGTATGAAGTTTTGAAGATAATGGCCTTGAAAACTCATCTGAGTCCCAAGCCAATAATCTCTTGTATTAGAGAAGTAGTAGCAAGGCAGACAATGGTTAATGTTGCTAGGAAAGACTTTTTCTTTCACCTTTTCATTCTAAAATACTGAGTTTATTGTCTACACTATGATACTTTAGCCCTCTATTCCTCAATCTCATTTTTATATATTTGTATTGATTATAAGTATTTATCATGTGTTTAATTTGCTTTTATTGAAAAGGCCATCCAGGTATATCAAAAGAATTTCCTCTTCCAGCATAAAAAATCTAAAGTCAACCAAAATGTGAATCTTTTAAAACTGAACTGTAAAACACTGTGTAAGAATGTATTCTTTTCAAAAATTTATTTCAATAGATCTTATTCTGCTGGCTCAATATATTTTCTTCTATGACAGCATATTAAAATGACTACATTTTACGTGCTACCAAAAGAAATTCTGAAAATACATATGTTCCAGCAAAATTGGAAATTCTCCCACCAGTGAGAAGTCTCCAGCCTCCTCCCTCTTCACAGCACGACCTTCATTGAAAACACCTGTTGAAAAGTTACCCCGGGACAAATAATTCTTGATAAACCAGGATTAGCAGTTACTCGTGACAATTAGTAAGGACCTCTACTTGATTTCAGATTCTCATATTAACCTATGAAATAATTCACATGGAAATCGCTCCTATGAAGAGTGCTTTTATAAATTTGTGTAATAATATATTTGCCTTACCTATCACAAAATCTGGTGTTCCTATTTTTCACAAATCATTTTTGTAGCTTTAAAATAAATAAAATATCTCATTATAACAATACTATATTATGATTCACACTGCTGAGGATATTTTAATCACTAGTCAATTGTTTAAACATTTCATAGACTGACTTTACTTGGGCTGAGAAACTTGAAGAAAATCTGCCATAAAATACTTTCTCCTGAACCACTGTTTCTACACCAGTTTACATGACTGTTCTGTATCCACTTTCACTAAAAATACTCTGATGCCCCCAAATCTATATATCTTAATCTTAAAATTTTAGACCCTGTGATTCACACAAAATCTTTTGAGAAATTTGAACTTGAGCTGTAACATGAGTCTTTTAGGTCCTAAAGTTCCTGTTTCATATCACCACTCTTTACCATTCTACCTCAAAACAATTATGATATTATTTTCATTCCATCAATAGAAATACACTGGGAATATTCTATACAGCACCCAAGATGCTGGAAAATAAAGATAAACCAGACCTAGTAGCTGCCAGCCCAGTTGCACTGTGAATTAAAATTCTTCCTTCAGAAATATACACGAGATTAATAGTGTGTTTCCTCAGCAGGCTGGATTAAATAAACACACACTAATAAATGCACTAGAAACAAGAGTATGGGATACCTAAACACTTTAATTTGGGCATGTCACGTCAGCACAAAGTGCAGCGCACTAGTTTAAAAAAAAAAGAAAGCAAGGTCACTGTACTCAGTTTACTCCGTTCTCCATAACAGGCACTGAGAAAAACCTGACACATTTAAAAGGAAATTAACATACTAGGAATTTAAAAGACATCCCTTATAGAACAACAAAAACTCAATAGAAAAAAATAAAAAAGAGCCTGTTTTAACATTTTATATTGAGGATATTTCCAGGGCAGAAGCAATATGGGCAACTGAGCCACTGTGGAAACAATTTCAAGAACTTAAACATTTTCTGTGTCTTTATGGCATTAATTAAGATTCCAGAAGAAAGGGAATAGCAAGGAAGTTTGTCTCCTTTGTTTGCTGTTTAAACTCTGTGTGTGTGTGTGTGTGTGTGTGTGTGAGAGAGAGAGAGAGAGACAGAGAGACAGAGAGAGAGAGAGAGAGAGAGAGAGAGAGAGAGAGAGAGATTTGCTTTGGCTCAGGTTTTACTGCTAATGAGAACCATCATCATCCATCCCTTGGGCAATGACCAGCTTCAAGAACAGTATGGTGTAAACCTGTATAGGGACCCCTGTCCCTCAAAACCTCCTGGATACTCCTATCCAACATTGTTCCTCACTAATCTGACCAGGAATCAGGCTTGCTGAGAATTCTACTGCACAAACTTCATTTTTACTGGACCCTAAATAAGAATTCAACTCATAGTACTTGAAGTGAAAGATTAAGCATTAACCCTCTGTGATATCTTTTTAACTGTCAATGGTAAAAATATAAGAAAGGTATATAACAAATGTGTATTTATAAAATGACTGCAAAAGATCTATATATATATTTTAACATATATCCCTCTAAAGAAATTATCATAAATACCAGTTTTACACGCTCATAGACTTTCAAAGAAACTACAGTTTTTATGGGAGGAATATCTTGTTCAGTTTTATATAGACCTCCAAAAAATCATGATTACTGGTGTGTAGTAAACACTGTAAAAAGTGGGATTTAATACTACAGTGGATATTCTGGTGTTCGGTAGCGTCAAGTACGAGTCTGTTTTACAAGTACATTATTATAAGAAAAGTTCTGCTGAGTTTTAGTATTTGTTACACTTATGTTAAAAATTATAAGATTATGGAATTGTACTACTCTGTTTTAATAATAAAAACAGTATTTGCTTTTTCAAAGCACAAAACTGTGAACAAATTATTTTCATTTGCCCCAGACTAATCTTCCTCCCCAAATGTCACTTTTAGTTGAACTCAATTTTGAATTTCAAGTATTGCTCATCCAGAGTAATTTGTAGCAACATGCATTTATAATAAGCAAGAATTAAGTTTTTTTCATAACACAACTTGATATGTGGAGAAAAGAAACTAGGTAATAACTAGACACAGTATAGTCACCTGCTGTTGTTAGAGTCTAGTGTCCATGCTGGGTCAGTTTTTTTCATATACCAATAACTTTAAATTATACTATCTAATAGATATTAAATATCACTCAGATATACTGAAAATACTCGGTATGCAAACTAAATGCACCCTTGAATTCTTCTTGGCACAAGTGCCTTTAGTGCAACTTTGCCTCCTGTTTTCAACAGCACAGAGTGAGTACACTCCTCTACTGTACTCTGTTCATCCCTCAATGACTCCAAGGAAGAAGACCAGGAAAAAAATCACAGGACAAAATAAATATAAACTTTTCATAGATAGATACTAGTCATTATCCAGAGCCTATATTTTTTCAAACTTTTGGAAGATCTTCAGAGCATAACTCACATTTCCAAACCTTAAGCTACACTAATGCATTGTGCTACAGTTTCACCTGAAGAATAAATGAGATTCATGAGCACTTTTAAACATAAAACACTTTTTAAATATAAAAACTGATATTTTTCTGGGGGTAAGGAGTGAAACCTTAGCTCAAATTGATTCAGGCTCTGGCATTCTGACCGGTTGTTGTGTTGTGCTTCAAGTACTTTACTTCTTAATATTGGGGTATACATTTCTTTCTTTTGTCATCAGATTATTTTTAATGAAATAAAAAAAAAATTAAGTCAATTAACTGAAACAATTTTTTTCTCTCTCGAGTAATCCTCTGTTGTGGAAAGAAATGTGGACCAACAAATATAGTAAAATAAACTATGAAATACTGAACCCTGGTAACATTTTAAAACCTATAAAAATAAACTTTAAAAATGCAAAAGTAAGACATTTACATCTTGTAGATATTTGACTATTTACATGGGAGGAGTTATGTATAGATTATGTTGTACACGCAGTGGCAAAAGTGTAAATCCTTTACATTTAAAAAAGTTCCCTTCTCACTGCTACTAGCAGTGTGGCTAGTCCTGTTCCAAAGGTTTCAGGACAGCTCCAAAACCAGCAAAATGTGAAGTCCCAGTTATGCTAAAAGTCTCCTACCTGAATTATGGACATCCGAGTGGCCGGGGTCTCGCTCGCATTAGTCCCTTGTCCGGTGAAGCTGGTGTGGCAGCCCGCGTGCCCCTGAGGAACAGTCAGGTTGTTGGAGGACGGTTTGAGATACATCACCTCCGACCGGGGCGAGCTGAGGGGCAGGCGGGTCTGGTAGTCGAAGTACATGGGGGAGGTAGCCAAGGAGGGGCTGCTCACCACGTTCATGACGTTCATGGCGTTCCTCTCTTCCACCTCGCTCTGTACCAGCATGATATCATTTTTGCTGATCTTCTTTTTCTTGCCCTTGCCCCCGCCCAGCTGCGGGTGGCTGTACTCTGCGATGCGGCAGTTGTAAGTACGGATCTCCTTGTTCTCGCGCTTGCACTTGACGGCGATGGTGATCATGGCCGCTAGGAGGATGATGGAGATAGTGCTCAGAGTCACTATGAGCGGCAGCGACATGTCCCAGTGGTGCTGCTCGCCGTTCACCCGGGGAACACCCTCGGGCAAAGAGCCGCTCACCGAGCGGATGATGAGCTTGGCCACCGCCGACAGAGTGGGCTTGCCGTGGTCAGTCACCTTCACTACCAGCTCCACCACCGGCGTCACGTCCTCCCAGAAAGGGTGCAGCGTGCGGATCTCGCCGCTGGATGGATCGATTTCAAACAGGTGGTCGTCGTTACCGTCCACGATCTCGTAGGTGAGGCGCCCGCTCTCGCCGAAGTCGCTGTCAAGGGCGCGTACGGTGCTCACCAGGTACCCTAGCCCGGCGTTGCGCGGCACCTGCAGTTCAGCCGTGTCGTTCTGCAACGTTGGCAGCACGATCACCGGAGCGTTGTCATTCACGTCTAGCACTGTCACCCTCACAGTCGCGTTGCTCTCCAAGTGCGCGGGCGCCCCGGAGTCCTTAGCGAGCACCTTGAACTCAAAAGCCTTGGTCTGCTCGTAGTTAAAGGATCGCAGGGCGTAGATGGCCCCGTTGGTGGGGTTCACAGACACATAGGTGTAGATGGACACGTCGCCGATGTGCGAGGGCAGGATGGAGTAGGACACTGTGCCGTTTTGGCCCAGGTCAGGGTCCTGGGCAAGCACCGAGCCCAGGTACTCTCCAGGGATGTTGTTCTCGTGCACCTGCAGCACATAGAGTCCCTTGGTGAAGCGAGGAGGGTTGTCATTCTCGTCCAGAATCTTGACGGCGAACGACTTGGTGGAGTTGAGTGGAGGCGAGCCCCCGTCCCGTGCCACGATTGTCACGTTGTACTCGTCCTGTGTCTCGCGGTCCAACGGGCGGTCAGTCACCACCGTGTAGAAGTTGTCGTAGTTCTCCTCAAGTTTAAAGGGCACGGAACCTCCCGGCCCGCCCAGGCCGCCGCTGCCGCCCGCCCCTCCTCCCCCCAGGACCCTGCACTGCAGCTGCCCGTTCTTGCCCGAGTCTCGGTCAGTGACCCGCACCAGAGCGATGACGGTGCCGGGCGGAGCCGCCTCGCTCAGCGCCCCCTGGCGCACGGAGACAAAACCAATGGACGGAGCGTTGTCATTGCGGTCGATGAGCTTGACAGTGACCTTGCAGTGGGCCGGGATGGGGTTGGGACCCAGGTCTCGGGCCTGCACGTCGATCTCCAGCATCCCATTCTCCTCATAGTCTAGGTTGCCCTTGACACGGATCAGACCGGTCTTGGGGTCGATGGAGAAGAGCTCCCGCACGCGGTCGGGCACATAGCTGCTGAAAGAGTAGAGCACTTCGCCGTTGGGACCCTCGTCGGCGTCGGTGGCATTCAGATCAATGACCACGGTGCCCAGCGGGGCGTTCTCGGGCAACTCCACCAGGTAGGACGGCGCCTCAAAGACGGGGCTGTTGTCGTTAGAGTCAATCACCTTCACGTTGATCTGCACGGTGGCCGAGCGCGGAGGCTCGCCGCCATCCAGAGCGGTCAGCACGAGCGTGTGGTGGTTCTGCTGCTCGCGGTCCAGGGCCTTCTGGATAACCAGCTCTGGGAACTTGGTGCCGTCGCCGCGGGACTTGACGTCCAGCGCGAAGAGGCCGTGGTCGTCGCGCGTAAGCAGATAGGTGCGGAGCCCGTTCTCGCCCGCGTCGGGGTCATGCGCACTGGTGAGGGGGAAGCGGGTGCCGGGGGCCGCGTTCTCTGAGATGTCCATCTCAATCTGGTCCGACGGGAAGGAGGGAGCATTGTCGTTGATGTCCTGGATCTCTACCTTGATCATGCAGATCTCCTTGTCGTTGGCAAACACCTCGAGGGACAGCTGGCACTTGGCGTTGTGGCGGCACAGGGACTCGCGGTCGATGCGCTGCTTCGTGTAGAGGAGTCCGCTGTCGGCTTCCACGTCCAGCAGGTGCGGCGCCGAGTTCTCCAGCACCCGGTAGCTACCCGACTTGCTTCGCCCGCCGCCACCGCCGCCTCGCTCTGCGGGCGGAAGCCCCGGCTGCAGTCGAGCATCCTTGCCGATGTTGCCGATCACCGTGCCGGCCCCTTGCTCCTCGGGCACGGAATAGTTCAGGTTTTTGAGCGTCAGGGCAGGGGCCCATAGGAGGAAACAGCAACAGATGGAAAGGTACATCCCAGACCGGTGGGGTATTGGCAGGAGTAGCCGGACTGGAGGGGCGAGTGGATGGGTGCGCGCCAGCTTGGGGCCCAGGCGCAGCGTGCGCCCCCGACCCAAGCCACAAGTCTATGGATCCTTCCTTCCTTCCGCTCCCGGGCTGCGGTACCCGGCGGTCTCTCCTTATTCCGCTCAAGTTCCCTGAACCTGTTGATCTACAGCATCCGCACCGGGCGAGAAGCAGCGGTGGAGCAGAGCTGCAGGGGCACTGAGCAAAGGCGGCGGCTCCCTGCAGCTGGGGGCGAGCCCGGAGCTTTGTCTCTCCCGCCCGGACTTCGGGCGACTCAAACTTGAGCGATGAGACCAGCGATAAGAAGGAAATCGCGTTTGGGAAGGATGATAATGAGCTAAAGAATCCGTAGGTTTTCCTCGCTCCCGCTAGGGCGCTGCAAATCCACTCCAGCTCTTTGCCTCCGGAATACTCTTCACATCGGGTAGGGGAGGGAGCGGGGAGGTGTGTCTCTAGGCAGATCAGAAAGTGAAATCCTTACTTGTTTCTCCTCTCCTGTGACGAAATTGTTGGGGATGAGGAACAACGAAGAAACAGTCAGATATATTTTGAAGCTTCAAAATAGCCGGAGCCCTGTGAATTGTCTGCTTGCTTCGCGGGTTGATCTGTTTTCAGGCCGTGTTTTGCTGCATTTACAGATCTAATCTTGCATTGCTGGCTGAGGCAGCGGTGGCGGCAGACTGCATCTCCCAGCCAAGGATATATATTTTTTTCCCTCTCTCTCTCTCTCCTTTCCGAGCACCCAAAGGGAGGGGAGGAAATGCAGCGCAAAGAACTAGTGTCCCGATTTGTAGTTTCCTCCCTCCACGAGGCTCCTCCCTCTCTTCCTCGGAAAAGGCTCTTCCCCAAGTCAAGAACGCCACAGCCTGATCAGCATTTGCGGTTTGAGTCTACTGGGAGGGGGGAAAAGGTATAGATGTATCTCCGCCTCTGTTGGTAGAGCACACTCTGTGATTTCTCTACGCTGAGCCAGTAGCCGCCGCTACCAACCCATTCTCTCCCCACGGGCAAGGACTTCTCTCAATGCAGTTTAATTCCAGTTTGCTTTTCTTCCCAGGCTAAAGGAAATCAACAGGCAACTCATGGTTGGATGTGCAGATTTGAAGGGGAAGGGAGAGGCGGAATAAAAAAGAAGGGGGAGCCACCCTCCCAGTCCTCGCACACACACTCTCCCTGTCTCTCGCTAGAAGGGAAACAGTCTCTGCATTCACAGGGCTGGGCTGTCAAGTGCCTCTCTTTTCTTTCTATTCAGCATCTCTTTCCAATGGCCCTGCCTCCCAGCCCTCTTCATCTAGAAAGGAAAACCTTGGCGAGGAATAAAAGTGGTGAATATTTGAAGCGAATAAAGTGCGGGCTGTTTTTTTCTTTCGTCAATTTTTTCTATAGTAGGAGGAGTGGGCTGGATGAAAGGAACGCATCAAGGTTTGGCATGATGCATTCTGCAGTCTCGCTCTCGCAGTCTCTCTGGGCGACTCGCGAGGGCAGCGGGCGAGGAGCTGCGGCCGCGGCGGTCCAGCCAGGGGAGCCCTCCCCGGGTAGCTACCGCTAGGCACGGGTCTGTCTACACACTATTTCGGGTTGTCGAGGCGCCTCGACAAACGGGAATGACACATCCAGAAATGCAGGTGTTCCGATCTGCCGGATGAGTCAGAAGTAGCGGAACGAATCGTATTCACTCTCGCCTCATGGTCCTCCCTTCACATACATTAGTTGTGGCTTCTTCCTAACGCTTTCTCTGACTCACTCTACAAAAAGAAAAGCCAGATTCATGTTTGGAGAAAAAGAAAAAGCGAGAGAAAGGGAGGGAGGGAAGAAAGGAGGTGAAGCTGAATCCAGCAGCACTTTTACTCTACCTCTTTCTGCCGGAGTCCGAGGCTCTGGATAGCAAGGCGTCTGTTTTGCAAGTTGTATTTATTTAAAAATAAAAACAAAAACAAAAAACAAAACAAAGCAACGACAAAAAAACCTTCCCTTTTTGTTAGGCGTAAGGAACCCCCAAATCTTTCAGAGTCTTGGGGAAAAAAAGGAAGAAAAATCTGGATTACAGTGACTGCTCACAGCTTAGCCCCGCATCATATTTCACGATTTTCCTCTCAATGTTCTCTATTCACAAAGTCCAGCACCGGTGTGCGTAGTTAATTGTGCAGTCCGTTGTGGAGGTTTTTGGTAGTTTTTAGTTGTTGTTGTTTTTTTGGGGGGGTTCCTCCTTTTTTGTCACGGATGGTGTCTTTCAATCTGGTGCCTGCCACGATCAGCTCACAGCCTGCGAAAGACGTGCGGATTTCAAAGCAAATATATCCATCTCCGCAAGCAAAGCATCGGTGGAAATGAAAGGTGAAAATTCAACAGTTGGAGTAGCGTTTCCCCAGCCGCCCTCCGCGCTGCCGTATCCGCGGGCCTCGCAGTCCCTGCTTTCTCCCCAGCGCCTCTTGCTGACTGACTCTATTCACCTCACGCCGCAGCTTAAACATTGATACTGATTTCCTGCCAGCCAATCCGCGCGAGGAGCAAGGCTCTGCCTCCTCGGCCCGCACCCAATGGAAGGCGGAGGAGAGACTGGCGGGGGCGGAGCCCAGAGCCCCAGAGCTTCAGAGCCATTGATTAGATCAGTTAGGTGGGAGACCAGACCGGCTAGCCGAGCCCCGTGTGTGCTGTGGCGGCTTTGCCCAGGGCCTCGCCGCAGGGTCTCCCGAGTCTTTAACTATCGGGAGAAACGCCTCCACCGTCTTCCTCTGGAAAAAAGAGAATTAAAAAAAAAAAAAAAAGTCTGGCAGCGATTTATATATTGTTTTATCCGGTGTACACGGAAACGGGAATCGCAGCGAGCTTGCAGAATAGGGTAGCTGCGGTCTTCCTGATGGATTTCTGTACACACACACACACGCGCGCGCGCGCGCGCGCACCATACACTCACTCACACCAAGGGAGGCGCAGATCTTCATGGACCCATCTAAATGAGGTGCAGAGGGATGTGTGTGTATGTATGTGGTGTGTGTGTGTTTCTGAGGCGGGGTGTGTGTATTTCAGTGAGTGTGTGTAAATGCGAGGGTGCTAGCGCGCCCGCTTCTGCCCCGCGCTGGTGCCAACACACCGCAAGCAACAGCAGTCAATATGTAACTTTCTTTATCCTCGGAGAAGAATCAGCTGTCCCCAGGCACCGCGGCAAGGAAAGTCGCTTGATTATATAGTGTTTCAGAAGAAAGCAAAAGCCCAGTGAAAGAGAGGCCGTGTCTCCCCAGAGGAAAAGCGCCTCTCCTTTAAGGAGAAAGGCTTACGGTCAATTAAAGCTTTGTAGCTTGTTGAAACTCAAATCTGGCTAAATAATACTTAGAGCTTTACCGTTTTCAGTCGCCAGCATTCTCAGCCCAGATTCAAAGTAAAGCGGACATCCATACACGCACTCATAATAGTTTTCGAGGGGTTTTGTTTACTTCGATCTTATTATTAAAGGTCCATATGGAAATTTGAATGTTATATCCTCAAAACCAAGTTAAGTGCTGATGACCACATTTGCCAAAGCTTCTTTGCGTAGAAACTGAACCATAACCGTGAAGACCGATCAGTGGGAGATCTGTTAAGATTCATGCTTTCTAACTTGGTAGTTACTGATAATGCACCTTAATAAAGAAAGAAAAAAAAATCATGCTTTCTAAGTAATACCACCACCACTACCACCACACACAGACACACAGACACACACACACACACACACACACAGAGAAAGAGAGAGGGAGAAAGAGAGAGAGAGAGAGAGAGAGAGAGAGAGAGATAGAGAGAGAGAGAGAGAGAGAGAGAGAGAGAGAGAGAGAGAGAGAGTCCTGATTCATCTACTTCTTCTGCAGTTCTTAATCTCAGAGATTCTTTCTCCCCAAACTATTATCACAAACATCCGCAAGCGATGACTGTTTTTTCGTGATCCAGCCGTTCTGGGAAAGAACGCAAAAGAAAATTGAAGTATTGAAATCGAAAAGGTGAGTGTTTTGATTGCTAGAGTATTGATCGCAATTCATAAATACTGAAGTAAAGTTGTCATTTATAACTTGTGAATGACTAACGTATAAGTCTGTAACATAAATCTTTCGAAATTCAAAGAAAATTAAATCCAGACCAATTACAAGAAAGTTCTGATGATTGTTGTTGGGATAATTGCTTAAAGATTCAGGTAAAGGAGCTATTTATTTCCCAGAGGATTCAATGAGGTAACCTACAGTCTGAATTTGCAGTGTGTTCTGCATCCAAAATTCACCACTCCCTTAAGAGACTATCTTTAACAGTTTAAAAATTCAAAGAGGTGCTCTTTACAGCCAGACCTTCAAATCCTAAAATGTCTTTATATTTTTTTTAATAGTTTGCCATGCACATACTTTTACTAAACACGGGAGCTAGAGCTTTGTTGACATCTGGGTTGTTTTGCTGAGTGGGTGCCTAACCGCACTGTCGCATGAAACCTCACCGTTACATTTCTCAGGAAGGGGTTAGTATCTCTGGCCTAACGCATGTACCTTGAAATCTGAAGTGTAGAGGCTTTAAAAGCAGCCGTTAACTTAAATCAAGAGTAGAGAATGCATACTCATTTTTAATCATTACTTTTAAATTTTTTAAATTTATTTTTAGCTGTGTTGTGTCTTCGTTGCTGCACGTCGGCTTTCTCTAGTTGCAGGAGTGGGGGCTTCTCACTGCGGTAGCTTCTCTTGCAGAGCACAGGCTCTAGGCCCTCGGGCTTCAGTAGCTGTGGCACACGGGCTCCGTAGTTGTGGCACACAGACTTAGTTGCTCCGCAGCATGTGGGATCTTCCTGGACGAGGCCTGGAACCGGTGTCCCCTGCATTGGCAGGCAGATTCTTAACCACTGAGCCACCAGGGAAGCCCCTCATTATTTTTTTCAATATGAAAAATCTATGATTTTTATTTTTGCAATACATACTAATTCAAGGAAAGTCATACAATATCCTTACTTGAGATTTACAATAAAGCAAAAACAAAAGGATGAAAAACTTCCAAGGAAAGGGTAATATGCCTTATTGATTATTAATTAGAAGTGCTGTTATGCAAACGAGGGGAAAGCCACAGTGTCTAAGAGACCAGTGAGAGATATGAAACACATACTCATAGACACCAATTTGCCCACCACCCCTCCAGAGTAATTGTAACACCTCCCCCTAGTGTGTATAGAGAGAACTACCATGATTATGGTGAATACCCCAGGGTTTCAGCCAAGGGGAGCAAACCAGAACTACTACTACATATTAGATACCTTTCTCATATATTAACTTGAAGTATTGAATTCTGTTGTTAAAGATCGACATGTACCCATAATAATTAATTTTAATCTTTACGTCTCATCCCTATTTCATTTTTAAAGGAAATGAAATCAGCTTCCAATTGTTTGACTTCCCTTTAGCCAGATAACAATTTTTAAAACTGTAATCACTCCTAATTTGTAACCCTTTCTTAAATTATATTTTTCCCAAAACAATTTTTCTGTGTAAGATACCATTTTTGAGTAATTTCTTTTTAACTATTCTTAAAATATTGAGCTCAATTTTTTAAAAAAGAGATGATATATATATTGTTAAACAGTTCAAAGATCCTATTGGTTTTTATACCATAGTAGGCTATGGACATAGCTGAGGAATCCAGAGGACCACAGAGTTGAGTGTAGCTCATGCTACCTAGAATCTCATATTTCTAAGAAAAGACTGGCTGATAATCATGAGTTGTGATTACAAATGATAGTCTCAACATTAACCCAAAATTATATGATTCCTTTATTATTATAAATATATTGAACATCCAAAAATCTTGTGTGATTCCATCAAACTATAAATGTATGAACACTCATTGAGAAAAAGTACTGAGAAATACTCATATAAACATAACATTATTTCATTAATAAGGTTTTATGCTACTCTAGGTGAGTTTTAAAATAAATTGATTATGTTGGAACAGCTTCAAACAGAGAAATATTAAGGTCTATTTGTATAGACTGATAAAGGCTGATTAATGCTGTTACATTAAATCAATACTTGAATATCATTAATAATCTTAAAATGCTATTTTATGACTTTTCTCTTATATGAGGTAAATTTTGCCTCTGAGAGACTCTTTAAAATTCATATTGACTAGCTGTAGTTGTAGTTCCAAAAGTTTATGCATGTAGCCCCAAGAGATTATGTATGTAGCCCAAATGGTAGCAGTTATAACATTCTTCCAAAACTTGTCCTGTTTGTTGTACTCTTGAATTCAATAAGATACAGTTCCTAAGAGAAATTTCTGTTGCTGATATTTTCAACACAGCCACTGTTTATATGACTGAAAAATTCTCTCTCCACTATTTCTTTTTCCATCATTCACTACTTGATTTCATATATATATATATATATATATATATATATATATTTTTTTTTTTTTTTTTTTTTTTTTTTTTTTTTTTTCCGGTACGCGGGCCTCTCACTGTTATGGCCTCTCCCGTGGAGCCCAGGCTCCAGACGCGCAGACTCAGCGGTCATGGCTCACGGGCCCAGCTGCTCCGCGGTGTGTGGGATCTTCCCGGACCGGGGCACGAACCCGCGTCCCCTGCATCAGCAGGCGGACCCTCAACCACTGCGCCACCAGGGAAGCCCTCATATATTTTTATTTAACAGATAATTTTCAAAAATAATTTTAACAGCTAAACATTTTAGATGTAATAAGTATCAAAGGTTGCCATATCATGTTTAAATCCACAGGTGAAGGGTAGTGTTTCATTCACAGCTAGCTCTGGTCCCCATTTTCTTTCAGAGATATTTGAGGCTCACCTCTAACACACAGCTATTAGTCAACTGCTGACTTTTAATCAAAGATTCCCCTTTTCACAAATGACAAATTCACACTACTAACAGGACAATCACTACAACATAACTTTCCCCTTTAGGATAAATATGAATTTTAATAAAGCAATGTAAATTGACTATAATTTTTAAGTTTCAGGAGAAATGGTTTATAATTAAAAATATTTTTGAGAACTAAATCTCTCCTATATAACAATTAAGAAAAAGTGTAAACTATATCCATAAATCAACAGTATATTAAATTAAATGTTAATTTTTTCTCATTTTAATTAAAATTATTAAATCTTGCTATTAAAAATTATTTCTCAGGAAATGATATATTTCAAGTCCCTTCTATATGATATGTATGTTATGTTACAATATAACATGTTCATATACATGTTCCCTCCTCCCACACGTAGGATGTGACTTCCCAATGAACAGTAAAAAATTAAATACAAGATTACCCCTACAAAAACATGGAAGTTCTATTAATTTGAAATTCACACAGTAAATAAACTAAATTTCCAACTGGTGCTATGTATTATAAATATATGTAAATTGGAAGGAAACTCTCGTAAATTAGTCACCAATGATCAACTTTTGAACTGGGACACATATCAGGATGTTTATTTTAAAATACTGAAAGTTATTCTAGAAATAGTTCTACTTGCAACATTTTGGTTTTTTCCTGCTGGATAATATGTTCCAGACTTTTCTTATCACTAATTCTCATCTTATTTTTGTGTGTGTGTTTGTGTTTCCAATGATGGAAAATCAATGAGGCAATCACTTAAAGATTTCAACAATTTAATTGATTGCATACACTGTTTTGTTTTTGTTGTCTTTTAGCAAAAAAAAATAAACTAATAAAACTATCAAGTACTAGAGTAATTTTTTTTTAATTAATAAAAATAAAATAAAATATTGAGACAAATTTAAGTGGTAATTTAAAATTTTTGTATTTAAGTTTTACAGTTGAAAATTATTTGGTGTGGTTTAAACAAACTGTGTGCGGTAATTGTGTGTAGAGTACCTGAGAGGACATGCAGAAACAGGAATTGTCAGACTAAAAAATGTTACATTATATCTAATGTATTAGCATATATTAAAAGGGGCAGTTGGATTGCATTGTGCAAAATGTAATTCTGAGAAAAATTATATTGAGCTTCATAAATTTAAAATGGCATATTTATATATTCTCCTGCCTTAGCCAGGAATAAAAGTGTTCAATTAATTATGAAACCTCAACTCTCCTGCCCCATGAGAAGTTGCTTGCTAGCTCCCCCTTGTGGCCACTTCGACAATAAAAAAGACAGGTATTTGCTTTGGAAATTCCCTTCATTAAAGAACAAAGTTAGATTTGTTCAAGCTTTGTATACTACTTTTCAAAACAAATGGAAAGTTTTTGAATAAAATGGTTAATTTATAGATGTGATGGGTGGATTGTTAAAATAAATTGACTGAAGCTGGAAACAAAAATAATAAGTATTTCATGCATAGTGCAGCAATCCCATTACTTATAGTTAAGCATGTTAGGACAATTCTAAAACTGAGAGACCAGCCCTTGGAGGGAACCCGGACAATTTGATTCAGTAGGTGGCACTCTTTCCTCAGAGTCAATTTTGCTGTGATGACCTGAAGTGATGTTTCAAAAAGCTATGTCATTGGAGGTCCTGCCTTTCAGGTGAGTCAAAACCCCAAAGATTATAATCATTTATGGTTATAACAGGTCAGACGTTGCCTTCCATTATTCTGAGGTATTTAAACATTCTGTTGTATAGCTATTGCACAGAGATCAATGAGAAGAATAGAATATATGAGAATTACACTGAGCTTTTCAGAAAGCAAATATGTGCTCTACAAATCCTCTGCATTTTAATTATCATCATAATCATTAACCCTCCCACGTCTCAGCAACAAGGTCTTACTTGGATAATTATGATCTACTTATGTAAATGCCTCTTTTCAGTGAGCTAGGCATATTATTTCCTCATCTTTTAAATATTCTGAGCAGTTCAATTGAAAATCAAGCACTGTTAAACAGCTATTGTCTGTCACCCTGGAAATAGCAGACTTTTGTTTTAGGTAGAGCACCTTTGTTTAGTTTTTCCCTCCTACATATACATAAACTAGTACATATCCAATAAAATCATTTCTGCTTTTACTCAAGCGGTGTTTCTGAAATCATGCTAAATGTTAAGTAAGAGAAATCACTGGGATGAATCATCTTTAAAATTACCATGGCTGGGTTGATTTTTGGAGTTGCTGAAACCTAATTTCTAACATCAGATTTTCAGAGAGTGTCCACATCTTTCTGAGGCAGTGTTAACTGTTTCTAGAAAAGATGAGAGGAAAAAAAGGCCATGGTCGCTTACAAACTGCCAATACTAAAATAGAAATATAATGATGTGCAATATTTTAATTAAACATTGAACAACTTAAATCTAACTTTGGCAGTAAATGAGTAATATATCTTTATTTCTCACTAAAGTTGGTTATCACAGTATAAGTTTGTTATGTGACAACCATAAATATAGTATTAAACAAAAGGAATTTAAATGCTTGAGTACTTATTTAAATATTGGCCAACTCATCTTAGAAAATGTACAGATTAAATTCTTGAATGTATTGGCTATAATAAATAGATGAGTTGAGATTATCTATTTTTTTCCTTCTAAATGATTTGATTAAGGCATAGGAATCAGAGAAAAGCATAAAAAATAAAGAATTTAAAATTATTGCACTGTTCAGCCATTTATACAAATATAAATTAACAATATTCTGAAGGATTATCAATAAGGTACAGTGTTACTTTAACTCTTGTGACGAGGATACTTTCGAGAATCTGCTAAAGGCTATAGAACCCCTTTCCAATAAGTGTGATGGTGATCTATAAATTTGGTTTGTACAAATATTTTCACAAACACTTGTAGGAATTTTATATACATGATTAGCAAACTCACTGTGTACAAATGCTGAAATAATTCTGTTTTGGAAAAAGATCCAAAAGCAGCTTTGCTCTGCTAAAATTAAAATTTTAAGAGAGGTGGGATGAATTTATGTGATGCATTGCACTATATGAGATATTTTAATAATTGAAAAATCCATTTTTTAAAAGCAAAAGCTTCCTGTACTTTGATCAGAAGACTAATTTGCAGTGGAAATCTTAATTGATTATAACTATTGTGATACAAGTGAATCTCATAAGCAGCAGAGAAATAAAAGGTTGCCTAGGGAGCAGCTTCTTCATTTTACTACTCAGGTTTAGCAACCAAAAGGCCATTGAGATACAGAGATCTTTCTCACTCTGACTGGTGAAAGATGGACATATAATTCTGTCTAGTTAGAGGTAAAAGGCAGTTTATGTGAACAGGCAAAAGCAGTCAGAGAGGGCTTCCCTGGGGGCGCAGTGGTTAAGAATCTGCCTGCTAATGCAGGGGACCGGGTTCGAGCCCTGGTCTGGGAGGATCCCACATGCCGCGGAGCAACTGGGCCGGTGAGCCACAACTACTAAGCCTGCGCGTCTGGAGCCTGTGCTCCGCGACAATGAGAGGCCCGCGCACCGCGACAAAGAGTGTGCCCCGCTTGCCGCAACTGGAGAAAGCCCTTGTACAGAAATGAAGACCCAACACAGCAAAATAAATTAATTAATAAACTCCTACCCCCAACATCTTCTTAAAAAAAAAAAAAAAAGGGCTTCCCTGGTGGCGCAGTGGTTGAGAGTCCGCCTGCCGATTCAGGGGACGCGGGTTCGTGGCCCCGTCCTGGAAGATCCCACATGCCACGGAACGGCTGGGTCCGTGAGCCATGGCCGCTGATCCTGCGTGTCTGGAGTCTGTGCTCCGCAAAGGGAGAGGACACAACAGTGAGAGGCCCGCGTACCGCAAAAAAAAAAAAAAAAAAAAAAAAAAAAGCGGTCAGAGAAGGGCATGTACATAGTGAGGATTTGAAGTTTATTTTATGACAGCCATTTCAACAAGTATAAATTAACAATATTCCAAAAGTGGTCACTAGACTGTTGAGTCGTGGGCCCTTCCAAGAATTTGCTGAATGCTTTAGAACTTATTTCCAGTACATTGTATATAAAAACATGCACTGAAAATAGAACACAATTTTTAAGGGAGCATTTATGAATAAGCAACCCATGGAATTCCTTGTGCTCCATGGACTCCAGATTAGAAGACTCTTGAGCACTGCAGACAGCACAGTGTGTCACTCTAAGTAGTTTCGGCTAAGAATGAAAACCTCAAGAAAAGGTAATCAAAGTACTTTGTTTGAAATGCACACATACATTAAAAGAATGAAATATTCTGATTAATCCAAGTCTAAAATCTTGTTTAATCGGAAATATTAGTTTCAAAGTGAATTGGTGACATGTGCAGATTTCACTTATCCCTCCCTTGCTTCAAACCTTGCTAAACTGTCGTTGAAAATTCATTAGAAAAATAAAGGAAAAATAAAGAAAATTGTGCATCATGTGGAAAGGGCAATGATGACATATTTGAATAATGAGGAGTGTTTTATGGACACAGTTGAGATGGAACTAGATGGAAGGAAACTTCTCAAATCTTAGCTCCCCAGAGCCACTTCCCTGGGAATGAGAGGAAGAGATTTAGGGAAAATATAAATATCTTATACACTGGAGAGAAGAAACCAAAGGAGTAGGCTGTGCGGAGACGGTGGCTGCATATTTTATCAGTAGTTCTGGGACGTGCAGCAGATGACTGAGCCTTTACTTTTGTCTGGATCTGATCAAAATCTGAGGATCTGATCATTCTCTTGGGGAAACTGTCTTTACCCTCAATCATCTCCCTCTTTGAAAGTGAACAGGGTAAGTGTATCATCCTGAAAGATAGGTTCTGAGGAGGGAACTTTCAGGACCACATTCAGGAAGCATATATTCTCTTGTGAAGTGGAATTAATTCAGAAAGGCTTTCCAAAATTTGGTTCATATTCTCAAAAATATTTTTGGGGATAGTGAATCCAAGAAACTTGAAGAGGTAGCCATGAAAGGGAAATAGTATAAAATTTGAAAAGTCACAACCACAAAATGTAAAACTACAGTAAGTGCAGTCAACAGCAGAAAGAATATTGCAGAAAAAATGTAGAGTAGTGCATGAAAAAAATCAGACATTTTTCTGTAACTCAGAGAAAAGGGGCCCATGGAGAGAAATAAAATCAGAGAAAACAAAATACAATGATAGGTGAAGGGTATCCATTAAAAGAACACAATAATAAATAACAGAACTTGTAAAAGGGAGAACAAAATAGAATGGGAAAACACGGAAGATCTATAACCATAAAAATATGAGGGAAGGGCTTCCCTGGTGGCGCAGTGGTTGAGACTCTGCCTGCCGATGCAGGGAACACGGGTTCGTGTCCCGGTCCGGGAAGATACCACACGCCGGGGAGCGGCTGGGCCTGTGAGCCATGGCTGCTGAGCCTACGCGTCCGGAGCCTGTACTCTGCAACAAGAGAGGCCACAACAGTGAGAGGCCCACGTACCGTCAAAAAAAAAAAAGAGGAGAAAAAGTTTTGGGCTAAACAAAGACCCAGTTTTGTTAATTAAAATAGCTTATTGACTACCAAGCAAAATGTAAAAGCCAACACAGAAATAGTCCTTTAATTTTTGAATTTCAAGGATGATGAAAATATATTGTTAAGTGTTATCTCCAAGTGATGTTCCCCGGTGCTGCTCTGGGTGGGCTCCATCCTGTGGACTAAGAGAGCAAATGAGCAGCAGCTGCTACATTTGTTCAAGTTCCAAACCCACTGGTCAACATAACGGTGGGCTTCTGCTATTTCTAGGGTAAGTGACATTTTCGGAGAGCAAGTTGATGGGAAGAGGAGCAAGACAGCATGGAAAGCAGAATTCCTTGACTTGCAGGCAAATATTGCAGCTAAGTGGCAGTAGAAAACACAGCTCTACAGCATCCCAGAAGCTATTCAGCATTTGGACACTATTTAAGTTTTTACAAGTGATATACATTTCTCTCCTCATGACTTCCTTTATTACACAGACTCATTCTACACTCCTCCCTGTAACCAGGAGTGACTCCTCAGTCTTGAATAAAACCTTGACTCTCCATATACTCATACTCGCCGCTCTGCATTCTTGCTTCTTCCCTCCTGTACCAGAGTAAATGGGCGATTTCCACAGTCTGCATGTTTCTTCTCCCTATTTTGTTTCTCTTTCTGTAAGTTTAGCTAAACAATACAGTGCTTTCCTGATTTTACTAAATGAATTCTTTTTATTTCTAGTAACTCACTTTGTTGCCTATCTGTCCTCCTACAAAATAGATTCCTCCTCTAAATTTCTCATTCTAACAATACTACATATTTAATACAGCACTTCTGGCTCCTTCAAATCAAAAAAATAAAAAGAATCATCTCACAAGAGGCCAAAAAAATTGTAGAAGTGATATTAAGAACAATCTACAAACTCAGAAATATAATTCATTCATTGATTTAGCAAACGAGATGTACATTTTAGGTTCTGGAATCATAATAGTGAAGAAGGCAGACAAGTAAAGTCCTTCGTCCATGATTTAGGGTTATTGGTCAAATTCACTTCTGTGTGACTGTGAGAATGAGGTCTCCATTTCCTTGCTAGCTTCAGCCAAGAGTTTTTCTCAGTTCCCTGAGACTGTCTGCATTCTTTGTCAAATTGCCCTCTCCATCTTCAAAGTAGAAAAGCCAGCTTCTTCTCAAGCTTTGAATCTCTCTGACTTCCTCTTTTGCAGGATCTCTTTTGCCTCCAGCTGGAGAAAATCCTCTGCTTTTACGGGCTCATGTTAGATTGAGTCCACTCATATAATTCAGACAATCTCCCCCAATTAAAGTCTGTAACCTTATTTACACCTGTGAAGTCCCCTTTTTCATATACTGTAACATATTTTCAGATTCCAGGGATTAGGGTGTGAACATCTTTGGGAAGAGCATTTTGCCAAAGGGATCTATACAATGGGGTTAGATAAATAATTTACAGAACAGCTGTATTTAGCATTCTACTCAAAAGTTAGTATAAGAAAAAGTAATAAAATAGAACAACACAAAACTTACATTAAACAGCATTTAATAAGGCAGTATATATACTATTACAATTTTTTAAAAACATATATACACATTTGTACATAAAATTAAGTGGGGGATAAGCATTTTTGACTGGGTGGTAGGGTGGTGGATGACTTCTTACTATCATCAATTTTATAAATGTTCTATTATGAAGACATACTAATTTATGTTAAAGAAAATACATTAATAAACTAGTAGTACCATTTCCCCTCACCAGTGTCTTAATTTCAGTCACTTCATTCTCTCTCATATACACAATATTAATTTCCATGTTTGCTTTTGTTCTTCTTCCCACCTGGCAAGTCTTTTACTTACAGAGATCACTCAGTTTTCCAAAACACTGGAGTTCCACAAGAAACAATTGATTGCTTATAATAGCTTTCTTTAGTTTTATATTGTTACATTCTTCATAATTTATCCTTCAAGTAGAAAAGCATCATGCTTGGGGTAGGTCCATGACAAATATTCCATTTTATTTTAGTGTGCTGTTGGGAAACCAGTCAACATTAAAGAGAAGAATTAATGTATAGGTACATGAAATACGAAGCCATTGACTTGGTATGCTGTAGCATAATATTTCAAAGGGAAAAGATTTATTAGTACCTTCCACTTTTATTTCTGTGACTTTAGTCTTCAGATAAGGCATCCTAATTGTTATGTCTCAATATTGTTGTATGTGTAAGGTCCAATATTTGATAGGTTTCTTTAATGAGTCAATTAGATGAGTGCACATTAATAAAATACTATTTTTCTTATAAATGTGTGGATTAAATTATTGAAACTCAAAGTTGTCTTCATTTCTGCCCTATTAAATACACCTATCATTCATCTTGATGGGTTTAAGATATCTATGATAAAAGAACTAAACAAAGCTAATTGCTTGATGTACTCTTAGTGAGCATTTTCAACAAAAGAATTAATAAATAAATTTATTCAACAAAACACTCATTCATAAATATAACCAAAATGAATAATAAAATACATAGAATCATTGGCAGACTTAAATGTGCCTAAAAGTTTCTGAGAGCCTTGGTGTGGTGTAGGGGTGGGCTGTTCAGCATAGGCTGCATCATTAATGATGTTGAAAGTGTTACTGGGAGATTTTGGTTTCATCTGGTCCAGTAGGCAAATCGGTTAACTTCCCAGAGACTAAATTTTATCATCCCAGAAATAATAGTAAAATATCTGATGTTCCTCCTTCCCAAATTTTTGAGGACAAGATGATATTTGGGAAGGATTTTACTAACTCTAAAAAACAGGTGTCACAACTATTATAGTATTAGTCCATTTTGTAGCTAAATTATAACAAAAACGGGGATAGTGAGCATTTAATAATTATATTTGTTTAAAATACTGTATGCTAACACATATATATGGAATCTAAAAAAATAAAAATAGAATGCTCATGAAGAACCTAGGGGCAAGACAGGAATAAAGACACAGACCTACTAGAGAACAGACTTGAGGATATGGGGAGGGACAAGGGTAAGCTAGGACAAAGTGAGAGAGTGGAATGGACATATATATACTACCAAATGTAAAATAGATAGCTAATGGGAAGTAGCCTCATAGCACAGGCAGATCAGCTTGGTGCTTTGTGACCACCTAGAGGGGTGGGATAGGGAGGGTGGGAGGGAGACGGAAGAGGGAGGTATGGGGATATATGTATATGTATAGCTGACTCACCTTGTTATAAAGCAGAAACTAACACACCATTGTAAGGCAATTATACTCCAATAAATATGTTTTAAAAAGAATTATATTTATTTTAAAAATACAGAATTTTGTTTATCTACGATTACTGATCTCTTGACCATCCTACATGCCATTTGTTCTCAAATGTTCCAAATGTTTAGAAATGTGCTTTCTAGGTCAATATTTTATTTGATTAATCTACTAAATATTTTACATATTTGAAATTAACTGGCTTTTGATTTATGTTTATCGGTAAATAGCTAACTACGTCATATTTTTACGTTTGTTTACTTTTTCATTTATTTGCTCCTGAATGTGTAGAAGTATAAACACAACTGTAAAGAGCACAGATAAGCTCTCAAAATGTTACAGGCATATTACCCAAACATCTGTCAAGTAAAAGGTTAGAATTTTCACTTGTAGAAGAAAAATATATACCAATTAGCAGCAATATTCGGTTGCCTATTGCATGATTTTGGTGTGTGTGTGGAGGGGGGAAATTGTCATGCTTCTTGATTATGTGAGGGCATTTCTACATGGGGCTTTCTCTGCTGAATGTCTACTAGTTGATTAAAAAGATAACTTCTACACATTATTTGGATATTTAACACATAGACATTTATCTTCAGCATGTAATTTGGACTATATACTGGACATGTTGCCAAAATTTTTCAGTTAAATTAATTAATAATAACCTTACATATTCCAAAACACTGGTGGATACAGTTTTTCTGAATTTGTAAAGAGAATTGCTATTAGAAATCCCATGATGCATAAAATATTTGAGGTTATGATAGTATTTTTAGATGTCACTAAAATTCTTACAGATATCTAATGTCAGAAAACTGCTGAATAGTAAAATTTCTAATTTATTTTTAGTAAGAAAGGTCTTAATTATTTAGATTAGAATTAAAATGTAATTTGAAAAATATTCTACATTTGTGTGTTTGATATGAAACAGTATTTAGTATAAAATAATAGTAATATAAAATTTTTCAAAATTTGGTTCAGTCATAGTATTTATAAAAGCAGCAACACCCTACCACATAGGTAAGATATACCACATAGGTAGGGTATGTATGTAATTACAGTACTAATCACTCTTTTATATAATTTAATTTTCTCCCAGTAATGATAAATCATGCACATCTTTCCATACTAAAACTTTAAGCTTTTGAATAAATATGTAGGGTTTAATTGTGTAGACACATAATCATATGTATAACTAATTCTCTCTTAATAGATATATAGATTTCTTTTTATGTTTTATTTTAAAATGTTGAAATTTACACAATTATTAACATATTTTTCTATACATGTGGAAATATTTTCACATAAAATTAATTTCTGAGAAGTTAATTAGCTATGTCCAAAGAAATGCATATTTGAATAATTAATAGATATAATGTACTAGAAAGTTAAGGGAACTATAGTCTTCACAAATGTCAATGTCATAAAAGACATAGAAAGACCTTGGAAGTAATTCAGATTAAAGCAGACTAAAGAAACATGACAATTAATTGTAATACCTGATTCTAGACAGAATCCTGTTCATTTTAAAGATGCTATAAAAGGCATTACTGGATAAAGTGACAAAATTGGAATACATATAGTCGATCAGATAAAAGAAGTATCAATGTTACATGTTTTCATGCCAATAACTGTACTTGGGGTTATGTAAGGCAATATTCTTATTTTGAGAAAATATACATTAAAGTATTTAGAAGTAAATGGCTATGGTATATAAAACGTACTTTCAAATGATTCAGAAAGAAAAAGTATGTGTGTATACACAGAGTTATATGTATATACAAATATGCTTATATAGATGCCTATGTTTATATACATGTGCCATATAGAGAAGAAGATGAGAAAGACAGAAAGAGAAGGCAAATATGGCAAAACATTTACAAAAGGTAAATCTAGTAAAGGACTTATAGGTGTTCTTTGTACTAATCTTATTGTTGCAACATTTTTGTAAGTTTGAAATTATTTCCAAGTAAAAATTTATAAAAATCAATAGACATTTACAAATGGCTCTCACAAAAGCAGGGCTAACTGTTCCTGTTCCTCTTTTGTCTGTCTTCCCTCTTTAAACAGCAGTTACCGCTTTCCTCACTCTATCTTCCACTCTGTTTCCTTGTTTCCTTCCTTCCTTCCATTGGCAAAAATACATGAGGCAAACTCAAACTCAAAAATAGTTATTATTGTAAATACATAACATTACAATGGCAAAACCTGGTTGATCTATTATAATCAAATGATTAATGTCAACGTCACTAGTAAAGGGACAAATAGATATTATGTGCTATGCATTGGTATGCAATAAAATGAAACAGCATCTGTGATATTCTTGCTGAAAATACTTGAGGAAACGTTGGAAAAAAACAAAACAGGAGGCTGCGGTAATCAGAATAATGGCCTCCACAAAGACGCCTATATCCCCAGAATAAGGAGAATTAAGTTTACAAATGGAATAAAGGCTGCTAATCAGATGACCTTGAGATGGAGGGATTATCCTTGATTACTTTAGTGGTACCAATGTAATTATAAGGGTCCTTATAAGTGAAAAAAGGAGCCAACAGAGAGAGAATGATAGAGGTAGCAGTATGTGGGAAGACTTAGCCCAATGTTGCTGACTTCAAAGATGAGGGAATGGGACCAAGAAATGAGAGTGGCTTCTAACTCAAAAAAAAAAAAAAAAAAAGAAAGAAAGAAAAAAAAAGAAAAGGAAAGAAGCACTCTCTCCTAGAGCTTCTAGGAAGAAACACAGTCAGGTTGGCACCTTGATTTTAGCCTAGTGAGACCCATTTGGTTCTGACCTCTAGTACTGTACAATGTTATTATAAATTTTTGTTTCTTTAAGCTATTAAGCTTGTGGCAATTTGTTACAGTGGCAATAAGAAAGTCATACAAATAAATCTAAGAAGTGACTGACTTGTAATATTCAAACATGCCAAATTTGGGAAAGTCAAGGAGAAATTGAGGGACTGTTCCCAGTTCAAAGACAGTGACACATAACTGGGTTCTACAAAACCCAGAAATTTATTTGTTTTCTTGTACAGTCATCCCTTGGTATCCAGTGGGGATAGGTTCCAGGACATCCACAGACACCAAAATCAGTGGATTCTCAAGTCCCTTACATAAAGTGGAGTAGTATTTGCATATAACCTATGCACATCCTTCAGTATTCCTTAAATAATTTCTAGATTAATTATAATACCTAATACAATGTAAATGTTATGCATGTAGTTGTAAACACAATGCAAATATCATGTAAATAGTTCCTGGCATGCAGTAAATTCAAGTTTTGCAGTTTGGAATTTTCTAGTATTTTTTGTAATATTTTCCATTCTTGGTTGGTTGAATCCATGGATGTGAAACACAGGACTAAAGCTAAAGCTTGGACTCTGTCAACATTTGCCCCAATTCTATGCTGAATTCTCCTCTGCTCAAGCCCCTTCATTAATATGCATGTGCCCTTTGCTTAAAACTTCCCTAATTTTGCTGTTCAGGGAGATATAGCTTCGGAAAGATTCCCCGTGTTCTCCTTTCTTGCTGTAAGCATTCTACTCTTTGCCTTGGTTGTGTCTCTTGACTCAGCACCCACCAAGAGGTGAACCAGTTTTTCAGATAACTGATAACTGATCTTATCTTTCAGATAAGATCGTGTTTGTATCTCAGCTCAAGCAAGTGCTAGATGTTTGATCTTGGGCAAGTTACTTTAATGTTTCTGTACTTCCATTTCCTCAACTATAAACTGGAGATAATAGAAATATCTACTTTAGGGTGCTGTAATGACATTAAATGAGTCTGTGACAGATGATATGACACATGATCCAATTCAGTGCTTGTGTCATAGGAATCACATTTGGAAGAAGCCTAATCTTTTTTAAAATCCTGGTATTTAAGATATAATAATTAACAAGGACTCATTGGAGTCCAAAGTGAGGAATAGAAGAAATTGACAAACTGTTATTAGTGTCATCTCCACCTCTTCACAAAAGTTCATTTTAAGTAAAATGTGAAACAAATCATCTGACCAAGAAGACCTTAACATTCCCCTTAGCTTGACTAAACTGCAGACAGACTTGTTCCTGACTCCAGGCCTCTAACTTTTCATAGGGTATTTACTTAACAAACTTGCAACTGTAAATTCTTTCTCTGTGTCTTTGAGATGTAAATATTCGACAACCAAGGAATGTATTTCTGGAGGACTTGGGAATCATCTCTTTTAAAGGTAATTATCCTCCTAACTTCCAGCTAATTTTCATAGTAACACTGAGCAAATACAGATAACCTCGGTGACCAAACCTCCGCACTAATGTCCTCTAGTCCTTTTGTACCAGCTCATCCCAGGATTTAAAAACTCTCCTGCATTTTTTTGCAGTGGAGTTGAGTTCAGTCTTTCTCCCTTATTGCAAGGTCTTTAATAAAGTCTCATTGCCAGTTTAACTGATCTAGTAGAATTTTTCTTATCACAGGAACTGACTCCAGAATTAGAGAATTTATTACATTATTATGTGTAAAAGAATTATAATAGTCTGTTAAGTTTTCAAAGAAGAAAGCCATCAAAATTCAATAAGAATTTATATTTATATTTTCATTTTCCATAGATAGTTATCAATTTTGACACCGTATGTTAAATACTTGACAGCATTAATTTTTGAATCATTTTATGATATGTCTTTCAGCTTGCTTTACTGTTTCAATTATCTTTATGAAGTTAATTTCATTTTTTACTGAAGTGTCAGCTCCACAAATTTTAGCAAACTGCTTCACTCATATGTATCATGCATATAAATGACTTGATGCTATAGTTTAAGATGTGTTATGATAATAATCAAGAGCTTAATTCTACTTTAAGATGAAGACTCAAGACAACATTTCTATTTCTTTAGTCATTAGCTTGATCTTAGAATTAAAAATAATTTATGAGATAACAAATTATCATAAGTACAACAGCTTGCTGTTAAAGTTTCAGTTACAATTTATATGGTTTTAATCAATATAATAAAAAGTATTTACATATTCTATTTTTATTTTCATGTGGTAACTATACAAAATAAGTTTTTTTTTATTTAAAGTATAGATGTTGTCATTAATTATTAAAGAAATGCAAATCAAAACTACAAGATGTATTACCTCACATCTGTCAGAATGGCCATCATTCAACAATCTACAAATAAATGCTGGAGAGGGTGTGGAGAAAAAGGAACCCTCCTGCACTGTTAGTGAGAATGTAAATTAGTGCAGCCACTATGGAGAAGAATATGGTGTTTCCTTAAAAAACTAAAAATAGAGTTGCCATATGATACAGCAACCCCACCCCTGGGCATATATCCAGACAAAACTATAATTTGAAAGATACATGCATCCCTATGTTCATAGCAGCACTATTTATAATAGCCAAGACATGGAAACAACCTAAGTGTCTATCGACAGATGAACAGGTAAAGATGTGGTGTTCATATATAATAAAATATTACTCAGCCATAAAAAAGAATGAAATAATACCATTTGCAGCAACATGGATGGACTTAGAGATTATCATACTAAGTGAAGTAAGTTAGAGGAAGACAAATACCATATATCACTTATATGTAGAATCTAAAATATGACACAAATGAACATATCTGCAAAACAGAAACAGACTCACAGATACAGAGAACAGATTGGTGGCCATCAAGTGTTAGGGGGGTGGAGGAGGGATAAACTGGGAGTTTGGGATTAGCAGATGAAAACTATTGTATATAGGATGGATAAACAACAAGATCCTACTGTATAGCCCAGGGGACTATGTTCACTATCTTGTGATTAAACCATAATGTTCTAATTCTGTGAAAAATGTCATTGGTGATTTGATAGGGACTGCATTGACTCTGTAGATTTCTTTGGGTAGTATAGTCATTTTCACAATATTGATTCTTCCAATCCAAGAACATGGTATTTCTCTCCATCTGTTTGGGTCATCTTTGGTTTCTTTCATCAGTATCTTATAGTTTTCTGAGTACAGGTCTTTTGACTCCTTAGGTAGGTTTATTCCTAGGCATTTTATTCTTCTGATGCAATGGTAATGGAATTGTTTCCTTAATTCCTCTTTCTGATCTTTTGTCATTAGTGTATAGGAATACAAGAGATTTCTGTGTATTAATTTTGTATCCTTCAACTTTACCAAATTCACTTATTTATTTATTTATTTTTTGGCCACACCACATGGCTTGCAGGTTCTTAGTTCCTTGACCAGGGATCGAACCCGGGGATCAAATTCAGGCCCAGAAGTGAAAGCACCAAGCTGTAACCTCTGGACTGCCAGGGAATTCGCCTATACCTATTTTGTAATGATCTAATTAAAATAATACATTTTCTATGTCCAAACTTAGGAGAACTAATTAATTCTAACACTATGATCACAAAATAAATAAATGTAATGGAAAGCATATATAAAACTGAATTAACAATCAGTGGTTTCAATATGCAATAAAAGACACTATGTCTTACAATATGAGAAGTATTAAAAAAAGTGGGAGTTTTTAAAAATCACTTAGATTTTTAAATATTTCTAAATATAAGCACAAAATATGTCATAGTAATTTGACCCAAAATTGCTTTTTTCTCACAGGTTTTCTATTGAATTTATAAGAATAAAGTTACTCTCTTTAATTTCAACTTCAAAAAATAATTGGTCCAAAATATCCTTGTCAACAGATTTTTAATAAATCATAGGTAAATTTACTTGACTCTATTTTTTAGCTGGTATGTTATTCAATGAAAAAGAAGGCTTCCAATTATAGTGGCAAAAGGAGAAAAACAATCGATATAAAATATAGCTTAAGAATAATTTTCAAACTTTAGGCAAACCATAGTCATTTTATATAATTTGCAGGTGTCATTTTAGAGAGACAATAGACTGTGTATGCAATTACATCCCGTTTTCAGACAACAGTTTGCAATCAGGAGAATGTGTGATGAGGTTTAATCAAAGATTAGAACTTTTTAATTAAATAGGGCCTTTTGTGACTAGTCATTTGACATTAATTACTGTTTTACTTGGATTCTTTTTGATTTGTAAAGGGCCCTGAGTACTGAAAAAATTATATCGCATCAGAGAAATTGTTGATAATTAAAACAAAAGCTTGTCTTCCTCAGCCCATCACACATCTTAAAAAGGAACATCATTTTAAATGTTAAATGGCTGCCTTAGAGAAACAGACTAGAGGGCGTTAAAGGAAAAATAACAGATGGCATGTCAAGCCATTTGCTTTGGATGGGCAGTTCGAAAGTTGTTAATTGTAATGATTTATAAGCTCTTTTAAAATATTCAGCCACATTTTTAGGGACTAACTAATGGTAGGAGATATATGCGCAGTTCTAAAAGCTCAAGACCCTTATGGGAAACATAAAACAAACACAAAAAACACCACTGCAATGAATAAAGGTCATCAATCAAACTTAACGCTAAACCAGAATGTTCAAATAATATTTTTTATTTGTAGTCTCATGGAGAATAAAATGAAAGTTGAGACTATTTTTGTAAGATGATGACTCTAAGTGCAAAATTAATCTCTCTGTGATTCAGAGTATAGTATATGCAAGGGGTAATCAAAATAAAATGATTTAATATCAATAAACTAGTTTATTTTTAAAAATTTGAGAAAAAAGAACTTATACATATAAAGGTAATTTTAAAAATAATAATGTGCTATGTTTATGTAAGATACAGTGATTTGACTTTTTCAGACATAGAAACCAAATTATTTTTCCAGTTGGGATAAGAGCATCACATATTTCCCTGTGGTGACTGCCTTGTAATGGAGGGCATTCAATTTTAGTACAACTCGCCTTAGATTAGGATTAGGGTCTGTGGACAGAGTAAAACTAATTGGCCTGAACACGGATGTCACCCATGCCCTCAGCTTCATTAGCAGTATGTGCTAACCAACTAAGTTAAATAGACATGGTAATTATAAAACAGAACTTTAAAAATACATGGTTGTATGAACAAAAGATATGCACTACTGAGCATGGAACATGTTGTGATTAATTTTGCCATTATTAGCCCATGTGTAAAAGCTAGTCAGCTAAAATATGTTTGATATAATTGTACTTAAGTAAATTAAAGATAATAATCTCTCACAATAGTAAAAACTACTTAAATAATATCAAAAATTCAGGCCACTTCAATTTCCATTAAAATAAAAATTATAAAGATAAATTCATAAGAGGAGATAGTCTATGTTGCCTGTAGATGTATATTTGTTTAGACTTTTTATTAGCTAACACTTCCAGTTCATATTTTATGCTATTTTCATGTCCAATGGAGACTTAATATGAAAACATTCAAGAGTGGTAATTAATTGCTCATAATGGTAAATAGCTTGAGGGTGGTTAGGAGATTTTATTGACCTCACTCTTCTCTTCTCCAGTACTGGAATAAAATAACCTGGCACCACAGCTAAGATCAGCAGTTACAGTTCCAAATTTTCCAAGACAAATAGGAAAATTGACTATGCCATGATTATATACCCCAAATATCACTACAACTGAAATTATAGCTTGGGTTTCCTAGCAAGCTGCAGAATTAAAGATTGCAAAATTAAGAGAAAAGAACTAAAACTTTACATTACATTTGTTGATAATAATTATTTATTTATTGCTGATTTTTACTAGACAGTTTATTATGTATCATGTCATTTAGTCCTCCCAACAAAATTTAGATAGATGATTATCCACATTTTACAAATGAGAAATGCAGAGAGGCTAAAAAACTTCCCAAGATGACACAGTTTGTAATGGACTAGTTAATATTTAAATCATAGTCATATCTGGAAGACAAATTTAATTTTTAAAAATAAGATTAGAAAAAGTTTAGGTTTGAATGTTCCATTTCGTATTTTAATAAGTGGATTCCACTTCTCTTAAATGTTGAGATATCACAGAAGATATGAAAGACTAGATAGAATAATATTGGATAAGAAGAATAAATGTGGGGATAAAACAGGCATGGGAAATGTTTTTACTTTGAAGTCCCACGAGTAAGACCAAGGATTCCTCCCCTGAGTATCCACCTGTGTATTTAAGCATAATCTGTCCTGCCCAACCTTTGCTTCAGTACTTCCTGGCTAACCTTAGCCCTTGGGATTCACTTTGGCTTTTGCCCAAGTATCAGAATCAAAGATGTTCTCTCAAATCTCTCTTTCTCTCACTCACATAAACAAAAATACTTCTGTAAAAGCCAAGCCTCTTGGTCTTCTTTCACCCTTAAATAACCCCACAACTCAATTTGGTTAAATATAGACCCCGAAACAAGAAATTCTATATCCTTGTATACTCATGTCAATCCTGCTGTCTCAATTCCTCCTCCAGGTCTCACAAGCTCCCAAAGCAAGTTCCCCTTGTTTAAACAAAATCAAAGATTTTACATTAGTACCCGATAAGGTCACAGCCCTCTCCATAACTACTTTCAGAATATTTGTATTCTTCTGCTGTGCTAGAAACACAGTTCATGGGTCTCTCCAAGGTCCTCTTGACCACTACCTTGAGAAACTAAGAGACAAGATGAGCAAAGTCTCAACAAAAATGCCTATTCAGTATACCAATTCTCGGACTCTTCTTGTCTGTACCTAATCCATAGTGCAATATTTAGTTTTGGAGTGTGGAGTTTTTTATTTCTGTTCTAAGTAAAGGGAATAAAGCCAGAGATTCTCTATGACAAGAACAATCTTTGGCATGGCATTAGTCAGACCAAGGTTGGAACCTAAGAAAAATTCTTTATCTTGGTGTCATATTTTACTATTTCTCTTTTTTATTAATCAAACCACGAGAATGATGATGACCTTAAACTTTCTCTTACTTTACTCCCCAACAAACAAAGAAAATCTAAAAGATAAGAATAATTGAAGTTTAAAAAATATCTGATTTCATACTCCCAAGAAGACTGCTATTTTAAGCTTAAGATTTAATTCTATTCCTTGTATCCATGAAAGACAGGATCAAATTTAACTGAAGCATAAGATTTAGCACTTCAAACATGAAAGAGTTAAAACTGCAATTCACGGGTTGCACTGCATTTGAAAGAAAGCTGCTAAATTTTTTCATTTAATGTTTTTTAAACTCATATATCTCATTAAGGACAGTTAAATATAAAATCAATAACTATTATAAGAAGCTAGTTTACAGCTGAAATAATTACTTTCCTGTTAGAAGACATATTTGGGAAGACTATAAAAGTAAAACTATATTTGGTATTCTCTGCATTGCTTATTTTCCCATAGAAAGCCTATCAGTTAAAATGAATTTTAACCTTCTCCATTTCTCCCAGAGAACATTTAATTCATATTCTTTAGGCTTTTTGAGACTGGCTCCCCATACTGATGAAGAAATTATTGTTTTTATAATATTTACTAAGGTCCAGTTACTGAACCTTTCTCAAGGACATTTCATTTGCTTTTAACGTGTAAATCTCTGAGAATCATTTTGGGAAAAAGGCAGCCAAAAATATTAATATATACATTTAATTGTATAGTTTAATGAATTCAAATTAAGTCATAATATATTATATTAAATACAATGCATGTGACGAATAGGAAATAAAAAGGTCATGACATCTAAGAATAGTAGGACCAAGAACTTGAATACTAATGGATCAAAAATATCCTGTATGAAATATTCTTTTATATTTTACTCTCAGTCCCAGATTTTTTCTTTTCAAATTGACTGTTCTCAAAACTACTCAAAAAAGTCAGCAATATGATTTTATAGTGTTCTGTGATGTCAAGAAGGTATGAGATTATGTTATACATTAAAATGTGCTATTTTCAGAAACAATTAGCTAAATCATAATGTTCTGAACATTAATTATCTGAAAATGTGCCCAGTAAGCTATAATTTAAGAACAGCTTCTTGACTATCTTTCAATATCTTGACAGCCATTGAAACACGTTTCTCAGATGATGTTGACTCATCTAATGGAAAGAACCACTACTTAGATGGTTGCCTCAGAATAGTTATCTAAAAAGGTGTATGTAGAACTGTGGTAGCTGAAGCTACCACTTGGTCCACATGACTTTTTCTGGTCTCTTCCAACCTATGGAGGTTGTCGCCACTGAGGAATAAAGAAAGAAACATTATCTTCTAAATCTTTGCTCCATGATCCTTCTGTTGTATGACTAGATAATTTCTAATGTGCGTTTTTAGTGATACAGAACCTTGCTACATATATTAATTTTTTCTTCAAAATTGCTTTCCACAAACTTACTATGTTAATAACAGACTAATTGGTGTTTATTGCTCTATTCATAAATACAGTTTGGTAATATATATTTTAAACATTCCAAATTACTGACCCTGTGATGATACTCTTTTCCAGTTTTCTTTGCTGATTTCTCCTCTTGGCATAGTGGTATGAGCATGGACTCCAGAGATAGTGCCTTGGTTAAAGTCTGGGTCTACTCTTCCCAGGTATATTGATCTTGAAGAAGTTATTTACACTCTCTGTGGCTTGTATTCTTCATCTGTAAAATGTGAGTATTAATATTAGCAATATTATAAATAACAATTCTTGTTACCCAACTTATAAAGAAGGAAGCCAGATCTCACAGAGTTGATGTCATTTAGCTGAAATCAAAAATAACTGGTGTAAAGTGATACATTTAGAGTCAATAACTAGTAAGTAGCAAAGTCAGGATTTGAATACAAAAGGAACAATTTTTTCCTTCTTTGGTATTAGTGAAATATACTTAAGAATTTACAAAGGATTTTAAATTCTTTAATGGAGATCTTCCCCCAACATAATATTAACATCATCTTAGCAAGGGATTAGTTTATATTTAAGTAACATTTAATTTTGATTCAAACATATTTGTCTCATATCTTTCAGAGCAGGCCATTCAAATCAAGACCAATTTGAAAAGCTAGAAATCTCCAGGAAGTTGATAGGGGCCAAATGCAAATTGTTAGTTATAGCAGGTAAAACTTTCTTCCTTCACCTATCATGTTTTGTCATGTCTTTCTTTGATATGACTGCATGCAAGGGGCAAGGACAGAGACCACTTGAAAACTCTTTGATGTGACCAAAGTTTTGTATCCTACAGAAGTAACAGAGCCTCAAGACTTGAGCATGTTAATGATCTCTGAATAACCCTAAGCTTAACTTTGTCACTACTTTATCAGGAATAGGAATAATAGTAGTGGTCTAAGTCTCCTCCCTTACTTAACCAGACAAGGTCATCTTCCAGGTGTAGTGATGATGGAATAGCACAGGAAAGGATACTGCCCTTCAATTATGTTCCTCACACTATCCAGCAGACACTCATGGAATTTTCTAGAAAGTACTTGGCAAGCAGTTGCTACTCCTCTGCTTATGTATACTTTATTGTTTATTTTTTTGGAGAATTTGTGAGAAGAGTTGATAAATAGCTATATCACACTACTATTGACATTGGAAGCCTTACCAGAATATTGTGCATTCATTTAGTTACTTCAGAAATATGGAGCTTGCATTTAGGATTGGCATCATAAAAGAGGCTTTTTCCTACAGACACTCACACACACACAGACACACAGACACACAGACACACACACACACACACACACACACAAACAGATAAAACCTAGAGGACTGTAGTCATAGAACTGAGGAAGACCTATCTTCCCCAGGTTTTGCTTCTCAGGTGGAATTTTACTTCTTTAGAGGTAATAGTGATAAAAAATCAGAGATGAAATAAAGTAATGATCAGATAATACATAGTGTGGTTACATTTCTAACCCTGAACTAGGTGCCATCCCTTAAGCATGCCTTAAGTTTTCCTAAATATTTTCCTTTTAACTAGACTGCCTTAGTACCTCATCTCTACCTGTGTAAATTATATCAATCCTTTACATTGATATTCTATAAGGTCATCCCTTAATATCCTTTAAGGCCCACTCAGAAAACCCACATCTTTTTAAAGCCTCTCTTAATTCCTTACAATTGGATATGATTGCTCCTTTCTTAAACTGTTACGGTAATTTATGTATAATTTCTATGACACACATTTTATTTTGTTCTGCATTATTCTCTGCTTAATTGTTGTATCACTCTTCTCCATCTGAAATTATAAAGATGTAGAAAATAATGATGGTTTCCTCATTCCTATGTATCCCACAATGTCTAGCACAGTGTTTTACAAATAGCATACCCTGAATGAAATTTGAAATGAATCAGTCTGCCCTTTTCTAATAGTGTCTGTAACAGTGTTATTTTCCCCCTGATATAAAACTAGTTGAACATCTGGAAATTTAGGAATATGGCTCTTCAGTTATCTTAGTACATAAGAAATCCAAGAGCTACACAAATTCTGACTCTCAACTGGCTTCCACTAGTCCAGATACTAGGTCTGAACAATACTTAGTACAGTTGAGTTAACAATTGAGCTTATAAATTAAGAAAGAAAAAAGTATGCAAGCCTTATCATTTATGAATCATCATAAACAAATGGTACCAAATAAATATGAACATATTCAGGATCCACAAATAAATTAATTTATATAAATATTTGACATATATGTATTTTATATATATATATATATATATATAAAATCTCCAGGATAAACAAATGAAGTATATAGTTAACATTAAAGGCCATTTTCTAAAATCATGGCTTACATAACCCCTATTTTGCACATGGGGTGTCTTAGTGTATTACTTTATTGTCCTAAAATTATTGTTTAATTTTAAAGGATCCCATTTAAGCTTCTTAAAATATGACATGGTAATCATTAGCATAATTTGTATGAATAACAAATAACAATGATGATACTGCAGTTCTTTTAATGAAATAATTCGTTATTTAAGCTGTCTAAGCAGTATGCATGACAGCTACCCTATCAACAGAGGAGTTAATTCAATGCACATGGAAGAACAGTTTAAATATTAAGCAATCAATCAATCATTCTCTCATCCTAGTTAATGAATAAGAGTATTACTTCAGTTGTTTCTTCTCTACTGAAAGGATGAACATAATCAAACTTGAATTTTATAGGAAATGAGGAGAATTAACATTTATACTCCATATCCATATATGCTTCTCATGGGTTAGAATTACTTGGAAATTACATTAAGTATATTAATGAAGATTCAAACTTATAAAAATTATTTTAGCTCTAGTCAGTTTTTGGTAATAAACACAGAAACTGTTAACATGATCAAAACATTTGGTTTAAATCATTTGCACATATTTTATTAACAGGACAAGTTTCTTTCATGAATAACAGAAGTGATTTACTAAGTTTTACATATACTATAAGTATCAGAGAAATTTTACTGTGTTTTGCCCCATGAAGTAACAATCTTTGTTATCAGTTGACTATGAGTTTGTACCATGAAGAGACCCTGGATTATATACAGAGCAAATTCATCTGTGTAAAAGTAGGTTATGAAAATAGGGTAGCTAAACTAAGATCTTTACTGCACTCTTACGAATATGTAAGCAGAGAATACCTGTAGATAGGAACAAGATGTATTTCAATCAAGGAAAAAATAAAAGATTTTGACAAAAAGAGAGTGCAGTTTTGTCCCAGACCTCCTGAAAATGCCCAAGAAACTAGCATACAGAAAGTAATAGATTAGTAAGAGTTTGGACCTTTTGTTAATTGTTGGTGGGCAAAAACTGGGAAGTTTCATAATGGGTAGGAGGTTTTTACATAGAAAGCAGCAATCATTCAGGCCTTATCCTATTAAAAAGAGCTCATGGTAAGGAAGTATCAAGGATTCTTTCCAATAAAACAACATCTTAGTTATCTCCTTTATCTCCTCCTGCCAGTGAGGTTGGCTTAAATTAAGTGAGCATAAAGAATATGTGTATATATAAGTAATAGATAGAAATGATACAGAATGAATGTTGATGATTGATTACTGTATTACATTTAGGAACCACTGTCTTGAGAATTTACCTCTAAATTCTTATTTGAATATTTATCATTTGTTCAACTGGAAATAATATTATAAAAAAGGATGGTAAGAAAAAATACTCAATAGGATTTAAATATAATTAGCTACTTAGCTAGAAAATATTTGAGATATTGATTTTTATGGAATCCAGAAAACAGCGTTTGTTATGTAGAAAAGAGTAAAAGTTCACCAAAACATTCAAAACTAAAAATAAAATGAACAACAAAAATTTTAAAAGTCTTTTCATTCATTCTATTGAATTGATAGAGTATGTACATAGGTGTTTTCCTTCTCAGAGTCTTTACTGGTGGAGCCCCTATGAGGCTGCATATAGAGCTAAAATTGTCATTGCCAAAGGACCACTTATCATATGACCAGAGATATTTCTTCCCATTTAACATCAGCTGTTCTTTGGTCTATCACATCAAAATTGCTTCAGCTATTTTCTCTTTCACAATCCTATATTTCAAACATCCCCCAATAAAATAAAAATGCATATATTTTTAACAATCAAAGTTGAAATTCTGAAGAAAGATGCAGGATTTCATGAAAGTGATGGAAGTGATGTCAGATGGAAGTGATGTCATTCTAGTGGTGAACTGCTAGAATCAAATGTAAAATAATACAAAACAGATCAATACAAAAATAATAACCACTGATGATGAAAAATTTACACAGCATCTTGACAAGATTTATTTTTTTATTTTTAAGCTGATCTCCCAAACCTTATTTTGTTCTCTCTACACATAAAATTTTATCTTTGCTTTAAGTGGATTTACTTTGAGTGACTTTTTTTTCTGGAACTGATTATTCTTAGATAATGAGTTCTTATATCAAAATAATAAAATGATGCAACCATAACATTCTAAAAAATGTATACTGCAATTGATCAGAAAATTTCTTGAATTTAGAAAAAAATAAACTGTTGGATTTAGGAAGATAAATGAGGAAAGCAACTGGCACCTGCAAACAGCAGAGATAAAATTTCCTCCCCAAGCAACCTCAGACAAGCGCTAAGTTCAGAATCAATAAATCCAAAGAACAGAAGATGAGAAGAAATTGTCTAGGAAATTTATTACCAAACTTTAATTAAAACATCTGAGCTGGCCTGAACTTCCCTTCTTCTACCCCCTTGCCCTACATACAAAGCACAGGCGGCAACTGTTGTGGTCAGATTTATAATTGAGACCCACTCTTTAAATTGAGTGACAGAGAGGCCAAGGGTAGCTCCAAATGTGGGTGTTGGGGACCAAGAGAAAGAAATCATTGCTTCTGAGGGAAAAAGTTTAGAAAATATGCAAGACCATCTTTGTTTCATTTGTGGTCAAAGAGTAAAGTTTCTGAACTTTGGAAGTCATGCTATGTCCAGGCACTCTGCAGGGTAGCATCCTGCCCATGGCCATACTCTTACATAGAGAAGCTCATCAGCCTTCCTTACTAGGAAGCGATCTCTTAGAAGTGAAGAGAAAACCTGTATCAACATCCTATATTAAATGACCTGGTCTTTCTCTTAAAAAAAATGAAGCAAGAAATAAAGATTATTGTACGTAGATAGAATAACAAGGACATGAAAAAAAGACAAGGTTGATACCAAGTAATTCAGGAAGAAAACATTAAAAGTCACAATCATACCACTACTTTCTAATACATGTCTAAGGAAAGATTAGGTTAGTCTAAAATACACATTGAAAAACAGACTTCGCTGTAACTAAGTAAAGAGCAAGTAAAATTTGCTAGATTTTTGAAATAGAAATTATTGAATAAACTGAATAATACATTAGCAGGGCTAAAAACTGACTTATTGATAAAATAAGTAGACAATGTTTATTTATTTAGTGGTTATGATAGGCTAGGTACTATTCTGTAAACTTGATATATTCTTAACTTATTTCATTCTCACAACAAATCATTTGATACTCTTATTATCTCCAGTTCACAAATGAGGAAACTGAGGCAGAGAGAAGCTTAAGACTATACAGCTAGTAATGATACAATGCTAGTTAGCCACATTCTGAATCTAGGTGGTTCTGTGGCAAAACCATATACCTACCAACTGGGCTTCATTAATCTTGAAGACAAAGTTAAGAGAATATGCAAATGTTTAGAGTCAAAATTGCAGAGTTTTAAAAATAGTTTTAAAAAAAAACTATTAAAAAAGTTTTAAAAATCAAAAGAAAGGAAAATGTGGAGTTAAGAATATTAAAAAAAATATGGAGAAGTACCAACTAGGTCCATTATTAATTTAATGGGAACAACAATACAAAAAAGTTTTCTGAGTGGAAAAAATATATGTGGGTCTTTATACTGAAAAGTCTCCACTGAATAAAAGCAGAAGAAAAATTTTCAAGACTCACTCTTAAATATACCCAGGTCAAATTTCAGAACACTAAGGAGGTTGAAAGTTCTAAAAGTATCCAGAGACACAAGCAAAGGTTACCTACGATACAACAAAAGTCAAAATGAGATCAGATTTTGCATCAGCAGCAGTTGCAACTGAGGGCAAAATTAAATCTCTTAGGATGTGAAAAAATTTATAAAATGTATTGGTATGTTTATCAACAAATACATACAATATTTTCTGTTTGTGTTATAAAAGGATCTGTAAGAAATATCAAAAATTATAGTAAAGTTTGGTAATCCTTAGAGAAATTAGTCTAAAAGCAGCTTCATTCTAACCTGTCCTGCCAAACGGGCAGAGACAAATCTCTTAAAATAATCCTTCAGTAAGAAGAGGAAAAGTTTAATTTAGTAATATCTTAAAAACAACAATAGCAACAACACAGAATGGCATCTAAGGATAGCTACAATATTAACATTTTTATTAAGGAATAGAAATGCTAACAAATGGAAATAAGGAACATTGGATTTAGAATGGAAGGACAGAAGATTTAAGAAACAGTGGAAATTCTGTGTGGTCTAGAAGAGGTAAAACAAATTACATAAAAATTAAAAGAGAATAATTTGAGACATTTTCTGAGCATGAGCACAGTTCAGTCACTTGGGCTTAATCCCACTTCATTTCTTTGGGACCAAGCATACCACCTGGATCTGCATTAACTCATATAAACACAATACTGAAAATTCTATATATGTACACTGTATCTTATAACTGAAAATTGACCTGTGAACATTAATAACTTAGCTGCAGAGTTGATGCAGTATTTATAGACAATAAAAACATAGCAAAATTACTTCTTATTCATCTGTACAAATACAATGTTCTAATATTACTTTAATTAAAGTGGTGTTAATTAGAAGAGTGGTATGTCTTCTAAATGTTCATATTAGACTCCATGAATTTTACTTACTTTTTTTCTTATATTCAAACACAATATCACATAATAAATATTTATTCTCTTTGATAAATATTCTATGCATGACTATACCATTTCTATATTTTTCAACATATTGGTATTGAAGGATTTTTTTTTTTTTTTTTTTTTTTTGCGGTACATGAGCCTCTTACTGTTGTGGCCTCTCGCGTTGCGGAGCACAAGCTCCGGACACGCAGGCTCAGCGGCCGTGGCTCATGGGCCCAGCCGCTCCGCGGCACGTGGGATCCTCCCGGACCAGGGCACGAACCCGCGTCCCCTGCATTGGCAGGCGGACTCTCAACCACTGCGCCACCAGGGAAGCCCTACATCAAATTCTTAATTTCAGTCATTGTTGGGAGACAGGTGGGGAAGAGGGAGCAGGAGAGCTTTTTACATATTATGTACTTCCATATTATGTACAAGTACATATGTACAAGTACATATTATGTACTTGTTTGAAATTTTTATGATGACCATATTATATTTGAAAAAGAAAATGAATAAAGCATCAAAGAAACAAAATGGATGTATGTCATACTGTATGTATGTAGGTATGCCATGGCTCACGGGCCCAGCCGCTCTGTGGCACGTGGGACCTTCCCGAACCGGGGCAAGAACCCGCGTCCCCTGCATCAGCAGGCGGACTCCCAACCGCTGCGCCACCAGGGAAGCCCAATATTGAAAGATTTTGATGAGCAGGAACTGGAAACAGCTAAATTGGTAGGCGATTTAATTCTGGTACGTTTTCATTCCATTATAATTGTTTTCTCTGTAAATGAGAAACATCTCTTTCTGCTTTCCCCTTTATTTCCATTCCTTTTCTTCAACCCCATTCCCACACTCTAAACTAGGTTAAAATTAGATCATGAGATCCGTGTATTTGAAAAATTTGGTAGAGAATGCTGTTGGTCCATTTATATGCTCATTTATTTATTATATTTCTAACTTCTTATGTAAATTAGCTTAATTGCCTTTAACTCTCCAAATTCAAGGCAGATATGTAAGGTCAGTTATTCTATTTCAGTTGTCAGTTGATAATCAGTGATTTTTGAGAAAGATATATCTTTAGTTGAGTGACTGTATGTAGTAATGAAAATACTTAATATTATTAAAATGGAATAAACTGTTTCAAGAAATCCAAAAGGTGATGGATAATAGAAGGAAACATTAATCCAATCATTTTCATGGTCACCTAACATTAGACCAAGTTCAAGGCTGCTTTACCACAAAATAATCTGAGAACTTGTGACATCTTTTGGCTGTCTTTTGTTTTCAGTTCTATTTGTAAATATGCAGTCTGCCTAACTGCCAAAAAACAGGTGCTCTTTGCATTTCATGACTTTAAAACCCTAGGACATAAGTAGGATTCTGTCAGGTAAGATAAATGTGAGAATAAGCAACAGAATCCATACTTTTTTAGCAGCTACATGTTGCCACATTAAGCATTAAGCATTCCAGAGCATCCTCTCCGCACTCAATGAAAATGGCAGTTGAGTTTAACATACCAAAACCTTTTGATTGCCAGAGGCATTGGAATGGCTCTGCTGAAAATACTTTCCGAATCCTCAGGGGGTCTGATATGGGGTAAGCTCCCCCGTGGCTGATTAATACTTTGTCTCCTAAAATACTGCAAGGCTTCCATGGTGTTTATAGTAGCCATTCCATATATATAACAATGCAAAATCAGCAGAGAAGTTTTGCTTTGAATTGCTGCGCCCACTTTACAATAGTGGTTTTGACACAGCATCTTAATATTTCGCAACAAACAGTCTACGATGGGGTACTACTCTATTCACAAGTAAATGATATTACTTTGTTTTCCAGTCCACAGCCAGTTTTTGTTGTAGTTTTTGCTGTTGTTTCCTTTGGGGGAGGTAGGAGATACATTGGGAGAAGCTTTTGTGAGAACCACTAAACTAGAGGATAACATCTGTACTACCAGCTATATAACCATTGATATTGAGAATTAGAGTTCCCTTGTTGTGGTTTGAACACAAACTGTAGCTTCAATATTATTTTAACAGAGCTCTCAACTATAGCTTGTTTCAAAAATGAAAATTAATAAATATCACTCTAAAGTGGTGTGTGTGTGTTTGTGTGTGAGTGTGTGTGTTTGGTATTTTATGTTTCAATATAATATAAAGAGAATCTCAGGTAGACACCTCATTGTTCTTGCATCTAAGAAAATCATGTTAAAAACTGAGGGTACTGTCTTATCAAAAAGAAAAATTAAGCTTGTTTTAGACAAAGTGCTTCACATACACTATAATAGTATGATAAATTCCTCATTAGTTATACCAATTCTACATGGAAAGTAAAAGTTTTTTTGGTTTGCTTTTTCATTTAATTTTCATGCATTTGTTCTGAGGAAAGAAAAGCTTGTGTGTAGTTTGGAAAGGCTTTGAAGCATTTGTTAAAGATATGAAATTTCTGTAGTGTCATTACTCTGGCTGTAACATCACTCTCCTTGCTAACCCATGTGATTCTCTTAACTTCCTAGATGCAAAATGGGCCTCATGGTTTTCATAAGAGTACATTCATATATTTTTACATTAGCTGATCAGTTGAATAGGTCATAAAAAACTGTATGTGGATTCTTTCATAAATCAATTTAGGGTTATAAAGGGAGTAATTATTATTTTTTACTGTAGGATGAAACTTCTCCCTAAATTTAGTTCATGGGAGATCAAACTTTAGTGTATAAAGAGGCCTTAAAGGTTAATAGTTAATGTGTACAGAAACAGTAACAATGAGTGCCTTTTTTTAACACTGTCTAGTCTCAAAACATGGCTTACCTATTCCTTCATACCATAATTAATTCAAATAGGGATAAAAAACAAAACAAAACCCACTGTCTTAGCTATGTTCTAATGTGGACATAGACATGCTAATAATTGATTTTGACTATTGAAGTGGCTACAAGTAAAAAAAAGTACAGTGGGAGCTGAACCATAATTTAAACTCATATTTTCCCATACTAAGTCCAGCATTAAAAACTATATCATGCTGATATTCTATAATACAAATTAAAATAAAGAATAATATTATAGCTATATTGTATATCATTCAATTTTGGTTTCAAGTATTCTGAAATTAAAGTCTTCCTATTCCTTATCAAGTGTTCTTTTAAGAGATCTACCTGTGCAGATGGTAAATACATCTCTTCCAATTTTATAAGATATACTTGATGAAAAATATTTTTTTAATTCTAAGAAGATTTGTACTAATTTAAGTTTAGCTAAGTAATACAGCTGGTTTTGTACTAATTTTACTGAAGCTTGTCAGATCCTTGATACAAATTTTGTTCTTAGAGAACCTTAAAAAAAACCATGATTTTTTCTAAGTGTTTGCTAATAAACATTCCACTGAACTCTTCCTTTGATAAGCAAATGACATCAATTCAAGAAAAATTCCATAGAATTTTTTTTTCTTACTTTTGGATTCTTAAAATGAAATTGTTTTTTTAGGTTACTGAGGTGATAATTAATAATGCAGAATGGAATAATTATAACTGGATGGTTTCTAAATATCACCTACAATACCAATGCCATGCTGCCACATATATACTTGCCCATAGTCAGAATTTTTCCTATTTCCTATAGCAACTATTACAAAGTTTTGTTCTCCATATTCTCCTATTCAACCTGGTCCAGAGCAAATAAACAGAGCAAGACAGTGCTTAAAGTGTTCGCTTCCCTCAGTGCCCTGAGAGTAAACTTATCTGTATCTGAAACCTTCTTTCATTCCTGTTGCCTCAGTCTCCCTCCTTATCTATTATTTTTTCTGTTGATTTCTCTTCATTTCAAGACTCCTTGAAAATAACACAAAACAAGAATAAAATTTTTCATTTTCTCAAATCAATTCACATCTCAACCACACCTTTTGTCTTCCATTCCAAAATTCTATTGCTACTGAAGTCACCCATGCAAAAACCGGTCTAAATTTTCATTTAGTCTGAACTATTATTAGCTTTTGACATTGCTACTCACCCAACTATATTTGTGAAACTCTCCTCTTCCTTGTACCTCATGAACTTACTTTTCCATGGTCTTCTCCTATCATCAATATAACTACTCCTCTTAGGATTCTTAACAGATCTCTCTCCTTGTACACACAGTAAATTTTGGTGCTCTCTGTTAGATACTGGCTCACCTCTTTCCCCATATGCTGTTTCTGAGTGAAATCATCTTCAGAATCATCTGTTCTTCTGACAGATGTATCATTGCCATATCTATACTCTTCCTCTGTTCTGAGATCCACTACCTTCCACTATCTTCTGTGTATCTAACAGACAATTTCAAATTGACATGATTCAATCTATATTCATTAGCCTCTACTTCTAAGTCTTACTCCTCCTGTGCCATTTTGCTTAATGATATCATCATTTACTCAATTTTACAAATAAGAAACACTAGAGTCAACCTCAGCTGCTTTCTTTTCCTCAATATCCACTACCTGTTTCACAATTAAATCCATCAATGTGTCTTACTATTTTATCAGTTAAGTAGATTTTAGGATATAGCTTTGTGGGGGGAGGAAAAATACTTTCCTCTGCCCTTCTTCTGGTTGGTCTAATAATTAAATTGACATGACACAGATTAACAGGAGAAAATAAAATTTAATTATGTACCTCTGGGAGTTCCATAAGAATATGAAGCCCAACGACAAGTTAAGCAAGTGAAACTTATGTGCCATCAGAAAGGAATGGGGGGAAGGGTTTGAGACTTCTAAGGGTAGGAATGCAATTTGCTGGAAGATGAAAAAGAGCAAATGTTTGGTAAACACGTGTTTGCTGGGCCATGCAGAGACAATGGGACACAGAGAGGACTTTGATCACACAGGCCTTGCTAAGTTTCCCTAAGACTACCCCACCTAGCTCATATTATATGTTAGTTATTTATGATGATAGTTCTGCTAGAACAGGCAGTTAAGGAGAGGAGGTAAATGCTCTTCCTGAGACGTTTACTTCTTAAAAACAATCAGCCCAAAATAATCCTCAAGCCAAATAGACACATTTTAGGGTGGCACGTTTTTCCCCCCTACAGCTTAAATTTTTTTTTTTTTTTTTTTTTTTTTTTTTGTGGCACGCGGGCCTCTCACTGTTGTGGCCTCTCCCGTTGCGGAGCACAGGCTCCAGAAGCACAGTCTCAGCGTCCATGGCTCACGGGCCCAGCCGCTCTGTGGCATGTGGGATCCTCCTGGACCGGGGCACAAACCTGTGTCCCCTGCATTGGCAGGCGGATTCGCAACCACTGCGCCACCAGGGAAGCCCTAATTTTTTTATCTAGACATTGTTGAGAATTTGACTTCAGTTTACATTTTGGAACATGTAGTCAAGAAAAAATGAAATGAGAAAAATAAACTTGGAGAGAATTGCATGATACATTTGTATCTGTCCCTTAAAAAATGAATATGAGGTTAGATAAAAATATTTCACTAATCATGCAGTCACTTATTTTCATGATATGATATTAAATCATAAAGCCATAAAATTTTAAAAAGAATAAAAATGTTAGAATCCAATTTCAATCCATCTCTTTTTCATCATTTTTATTGCATTTTTTTTTTTTTTAGTTTAAATTCTCATCATAATGTACCAAATCTCCTAGTTTTTCTCCCTTCCTCAGAAATTTTCCCCTTTCTGTCTTTCTCCCCCTGCTTTTTGTTTTTACTTCCTTCAGGGTTAGCTTTCTAAAAGTCAGAATTGTATAATCAATAAACTATACTGAAACCACTCACATGTGCAAAGAAAACCGAGCTTTTGCACTTGTTCTGTAACTGATTCAATCTTACAAATAAGCCCTTCTACCTAATATGTAATGAAAAACACTAGTTTTTAATTCAACTTTGAAAATTTAGTTTTATAATACTTTAAGTAGTCTATCTTACATGTTCATTCCTTTTAGGGAAAAAGGATTTGTCTGTTGCCTTTTAGATATGCAAGCCCTCCCACCTTCTCTTCACCCTGTCCCAAAGAAGTGTTTCAGAATATGGAGGCAGGTAAGGTTTTGCTGATCTAATGGCCTCTGCTGTAGTGGTTATAGTAACTCTTGTCTGGTCCCTAGTCTACATACTGGTGGTGAGACAGGAAGGGGGCAGAGCACAACCTTTAAAAGAATGACATAGCCCGAACACATGACATAAACTGATTAGAACCAAGTAGGTCCAAGATGGACCAAGACAGTTCCAAGGCCAACCATGTTAAGGTGTAAAGTGGATGGTGGCCCAATTCCTAGAAATCCCCACCCATTCTCCCAAATAGCTGGAATACTCTTCCCACTTATTAGCCTATGAAATCACCCACCCTTATAAAAACTGACAACCCCCTGGTGCCTCTCTCACTTTCTGAGATGGTCCACACTTTGTCTATGGAGTGTGTTTCTCCCTGAATAAACCTTCTTTCTCTTTACTGTGGCTCTCTCTTGAATTATTTCCTGTGTGAAGCCAAGAACCCACACTTGGCGGCTGTCCCATGTACTTGGACATGATCTGGGATGTTACCAAACATTTGTTTTTTCCTGCATCAGTGGTGCTTCCTGAGTGACTCAGGTGTCCCTTAGCATACACACATAGGCTTCTCAGGGTGTCTACCATGTCCTCCTGAATCCTGGACTCCTCTGCTTATCATGCAGTCTCAACTTCTGGGTAAACTTTCCCTTTGAAAGAGCAGACCTTATTCAGGCTGCTAACCTTGACATCAACTACTTTCTCAGTCTCCTCTATGCAACACCAGAAGGTTCTGCAGACTAATGGCTGCCTGTGGGTATTGAGGCAATTGGTAAAGTCAAAACTGGATTTCACGTAACCATGATGTATGCAGCTGTGGACAAAATATGTCTCCTGCCATTTCAGTAAACTCAGAGGTTGAGCCATGAAGCCATCAGTCACTGCAGCCACCCCCAAAAGTGCACCATGTGGGGAATTCAGGATGGAGGAAAACAAGACACTGGCCCTAGATAGTTAAGGTGCATATCAAAGGAATAATTTCAATAATTCCAGTTTCTTGCATATTCCTATACGTAGAAAAACACTAAAGTCATGAACTTGAGATATCTGTTTTTTGTGATTAGCATTAATCTTTTGATGTTCAAATACATTTTTTTCCATAGCAAAAACTCTTGTATATCCGAGCTTCTCCCTTCCTCTCTGGAACAGTCCCTCAGAGCTATCTGAGAAGCTATGTCCCGGGCTATAGTTCTCAGTAAGCCTGCTGAATAAAACACAATTATCAAGTTTTAGATTGTGCTTTTTTTTTCAGTCAACACAGCACCGTACCCTGATGGGGCCATCCTCTGGGTTGGTGTGAAGGAATAGCCTAGAAGGTGATCTCCTCCTAGAGTCTTGTGCATAAGTGGTAGACAGTAAACTTTGTCTTTAGCACACCATTCCTATGGAATCCTGGAGTCTGAAGGAATGTACATTTTGTGTTTTCTTTTTCTGAAGTTGTGATGGACACATTCTGAGCTGTTTGCACTTGTTTCTCTCTCCTCTATTTTTTTTTTTTTTTTGTATTGAAGTACAGAAACAGACTCTCTCCTCTATTTTTAACACAATCCTCAAGAACTGGAAGGGACGGAGTTTTTCTATTTTCTACTTCCTGCCTAATTAGGTCTTCCCTTATCTAAAACTTTATTATCAAGTTTGCCAGTTCAAACCATTAGTTGACAATAAATAAATAAATAAATAAATAAATAAAAGACCGATAATGAAATTTAGCTTACTCACTTTTTTTTTTACACAAGATAATGTCCTCCTCTTCCTTGAGATAATAAATTTCTTGGCTTGGTGGAGGTGGAAACCTGCAAAAGAATATTATAAAGGGTTATAGTATAAGCCTTGACAGTTGGTTTTTCTTCTTTGTAATGCAAGTGCCTGACTTAAGCTTTGATTGCCTAAGTATTCACTTCAAAGAGGCATCCACTTCAAAGGCAGCTATCTCTAATAAACACATTGCCACACACAGATAAAGAGCCATCCCCGCCCTCCATTGTTTTAGAGCTCTTAGTTGATTTCAATAAATGACCATTTAGGAGCCCTGTTTTCCCCTTTCTGCATTTCAATTCCGGCTGTTATGTTTCAAATTCACCAGTAGAGTCAACTCCAGAAACTCTAGGCTTCCACATTAGACCCCAATAAAAACAGACCTCCAGTCCTTCACATTGTCTCTCTCTCTCTACCTGTGACCTTATTGTTTGAACCCAGGTGTGCCCTGTACCCTCCAGTAGTTGTAATAAAGCCTTGTTCCTTTTTTCCTTTTTTCCTAAAGTTCACTGGTTGTTACTGCTAACGGTATCCTGCAATCATAGTAAGAATCACAAGGGCTGGTCCAGCCACAACATTAGTTATGGATAGGCTAATATGGCACAAAACAAAGATAAAGTAAAAGATCAAGTTAATGTTTTCTCCATAATACTTTCTTGGTAAAATTTGATGATACCTTTTTTTTTTTTTCCCCCAAATGTTAAAGCAGGGCTTGGGAAACTATAGTCTATTTCCTGTTTTTATAAATAATGTTTTACTGGAAGAGAAATACATCCATTCATCCACATGTATATTTACCCAGTATGGGAGATTTAAAGATAAAATGATAGCCCAGGAAGATGCACTAAATAGAGCAGTAAACATTGATAGAGTAATAGACACCCAGATGACCTTAGTCTTCTTACAAACACGTGGACTTGCTAATGTGCTTTTAATGAGCTAGTGAGTTTTTGCACTACAAAGCACTAAGAGTTTCAAATCTTCCTTATGGCTGCATCATATATATCTACCACTGATCTTCTCCTAAACCCCACTTAAAGTTAGTTACTAGAATTAGGTCACCAACAAACAAAATATTCAATTTCATTTTGATGACATGACAACTCACTGCAAAGTAATTCCACAATATTAATGCTGCCCTTCAGAATACTGCTTACTAACTGACATACTCAGATAATAATAATGATTAACATTTATTCAGTACTTGCTATGTAGCTTATGTACCATAACTCAGTTAATTCCTGAACAACTCTTTGAGGTATGCAAATAATTTAGCTTGGTTTTACAGACATTAATTTGTCGGAAGACACATAACCATTAAATAACAGGGACTTGACCCAGGTCTTTACTACTGATTATTTCCACAAATAGCACTAGGTTCTGGGTAATATAGGACCTATAGCCTATAGCATACATTTCATGAAACTGTCTAGATCATTTAGCAGTTTTCAGTGGTATACTATGCACCAATGGCACAAAGGTGAGTGAGATGTGATCCCTACCCACAAAAGACCTACATTCTAATTGGAGAGATAAAATATGCAAGTAAATTTCATATAAGTAATGCAGTGGTGGTCCTACAGGTATACTGGGCAAACCTACCTGAGTGATGATAGCAAGAGTGTTAAGTAAATAATGAGAAAGGAAAATTTGTGAACTTAGACTTAAAATATTGCAAATGACACTTACAGCAAAGTATATATATGTGTATGTGTATCTATGTATGTATGTGTATATATATATATATATATATATATATATATATATATATATATATATATGAAGTCTAGACATAGATAAGCAAACCAGAATATGAGCCATTTGGTTTTCAAAGACCAAAACATTAAAACAGTAATGTAAACTGAATCAAAGTTTTTAATATTAGCAATGATTGGACACAGAAAATTAGTGACTAGACAAATAGAAAGATGTGAATACAAAAATACAGATATTGGGGCTTCCCTGGTGGCGCAGCGGTTGGGAATCCGCCTGCCGATGCAGGGGACACGGGTTCGTGCCCCGGTCCGGGAAGATCCCACATGCCGTGGAGCGGCTGGGCCCGTGAGCCATGGCCGCTGAGCCTGCGCGTCCGGAGCCTGTGCTCCGCAATGGGAGAGGCCACAACAGTGAGAGGCCCGCGTACCACAAAAAAAAAAAAAAAAAAAAAAAAAAAAAAAATACAGATATTGAACAACAGACCATGTAAGTGTTAAATGTCAGCCAAAAAACTGAAACTTGGAAAGCTGCATTAAAAAAAGATCCATGATACTAACATTTTCCAAAAAGAGCCTTGTTAACTGTGGCAGTGCTTGCTCATTTGGGAGACTAGAACTTGAACAATAGTTCTAGACAAGTAGTAGATGGTTCAGAGGAAAAGTCTAACATTTACATTGCTTTTTCATGTTTTAAATTATATTTTAATACATTTAAAATTATATCCTTTATATTTTATTTTTTCTGGTATGCAAGAACATATATTTATGAAAATTTGTGTGATTACTTTATAGCTAGTGAGTATATAAGAGAGCAATTCCAAGTATTTGGACTTAAGACATTTTGGGGAAAAAAAGGATACTTAGGACAAGTCATAAATTTACACACAACAGTACATGCTACAAACAGTTGTATAAATTCAAATCAAGAACTTTGTTATATATATATAATGTATATAATATATATATATATATATATATATATATATATATATATATATATATATACTGAGGTAGTGAGGTAAGAATTTTTGTTACCTTTTACCTTTATTACCTTTTACCTTATTACCTTTTACCTTATTACCATTTCATCTTCAGGGATCACTGCATCATTTTTCAATAAAGCAAACATATTACATATGCATGTGCCCCAAATTATATTGAACTCTATTAACTTATTTAAAGGGACCATAGAAGAGGATTTTGTCATGAAATAGCTTTTATTTTTCTTGGAATGACAATAATCACTGAAATAGAAAAGTATATATACCTACTGGCTATGTAAGCTTAAAACCAGAAAGGAGAATTTTAACCTCAACCAAGTGACAGAAGAATAACCCTACCTTTGATGGACTGAATGTTTGTGTGCTCCTTAAATTCATATAATGAAGCCCTAACCCCCGATTAGAAAGCATGTGGAGGTAGCGCCTTAAGGAAGTGGTTAAGATTGGATCATGAGGGTAGAAACACTGTGATGGGATTTGTGTCCTTATAATAAGAGGAAGAGATCAGAGCTCTCTGCCTTGTGAAGACATAGCAGGTCGCTTGCATAAGGTGGCCATCTGCAAGCCAGGAAGAGAGTTCCACCAGAGTTTGATCATACTGGCACCCTGATTTTGGACTTCTAGCTTCCAGAATTGTAAGAAATAGATTTCTGTTTTTAAGCCATTTTGTTATGGCAAACTAAGCTGACTAAGGCACATTTTGGTAAACAGAGTGAGTTATTGCTGTAACAAATACCTAAAAACTGTGGAAATAGCTTTGGAACTGGGTAATGGGTAAAGGCTGAAAGAGTTTTGAGGTGCAATCTAGGAAAAGCTTACTTTGTTATGAAGGGACTGTTAAGGGCGTTTCTGGTGAATGCTCAAGAAGGAAAGAGGAGAGCTATAGAAAGAGCTTCCATCTTCTTAGAAAATATGTAAAATAATTATGAACAGAATGTTGGTAGAAATATGTATGTTAAGGGTGATTCTGGTGAGGTCTCAGATGGAAATGAGGAAGATGTTATCAGAAACTGGAGGAAAGGTAATTCTTGTTAAAAAGTTGAAAACTCTTGACTGAACAGTGTTCTAGTGTTTTTGTGAAAAGTAGAACTTGCAAGCAATAAATTTGTATATTTAGCTGAGGAGATTTATAAACAAAGTTTTGAAGGAGAGTCTCGGTTCCTCCTGACAGGAGAGAGATAAACTGAAGGTGGAATTGTTAAGCAAAACGGAACCATAGCTTGAAGATTTTGAAAATTCTCAGCCTATCAGTATTTCAAAACACAAGAAAGCCTGTTCAGAAGAGAACACTAAGGGTGTGGACAAAAAGTCATATGAGAAGGAAACAAGTAAGGATGTGAATCCTGGAGTAAATCAGCCATTCAAGAAAAAAACAAAGCAAAACACAAAAACTGCCAGTATGAACTAAAGGGGATAGAGAAGGCGTGACATGAAGGAAGGCTGTCAGAATTCTTAGACTGTACAGGGCCAATATCATAAATCTTTTCAGCACAAATGTGCCTTATTTTTCAAGACAGGGAAGAATGACTGTGAACGTGATTCGACACTCATCAAGGCTGCCTCTGTGGTTTTAAAGGTGAGGGGGTCCATCTCCCCAGTTTCAACAGACCAGATTGTGGCTACCTGGAGCCATAAGGGCAGGGCCACCTGAGCTGTGGGGACAGGGTCTCGCAGAGTCTTGGGTGCACAAATCCTGCCTAGAACAAGTGCAAGGTAGTACCACAGCCCCATAGGGTCTGGAAGATGGAACTGCCATCCCTGTAGGTCCAAAAAACAGAGCATCAAATCAAAAAATATTATTCCTGAGCCTAGAACAAGTGCAAGGTAGTACCACAGCCCCATAGGGTCTGGAAGATGGAACTGCCATCCCTGTAGGTCCAAAAAACAGAGCATCAAATCAAAAAATATTATTCCTGAGCCTTAACAGCCAATGGTATTTTCCTTGCTAGGTTTTGAACTTGCTTAGGACCCATTATTCCCTTTATCATTGTGTTGTCTCCCTTTTAGAATACGAATGCCTATCTATGTCTATCTCATCATTATATTTTGGAAACATAAAAACTGTCTGTTTTGCACATTCACAGCTAGAGAGGAATTTTGCCTCAGGACAAATCATATCTCAAATTCCAACTATATCTGATTTAGATGATATTTTAGATAAGACTTTGAACTTTATTTAATAACATTTTTCTAGATTTATTGATATATTATTGACATATAACAAATGTAAATGTAAGGTGTACAATGTGATGATTTGATATACATATATATTGCAAAACAGTAACACTTCCATTCATATATATATGTTTGTAAATATATGTATATATATATAAATATATATACATTTTTGCATGTGGTGGTAACATTTAATTAACATTTATGTTAGTGACTTTTAACTATACAGTTTCATATAATTACTGTTAATTAATTAAGTTATAGTCTCCATGCTGTATATCTAGCCCCAGAACTTACGCATCTTATAGCTGGGAGTCTGTATCCATTGACCAACATCTTCCCATTTCTTCCACTTCCCTAGCCCTTGGCAACTATCATTCTACTCTCTATTTCTATGCATTCAGATTTTTAGATTCTGCGTATAAGTGAAGATATACTGTATTTGTCTTTCTCTGTCTGACTCATTTCACTTAGCATAATGCCCTCAGGATCCATCAGTGTTGTTGCAAAAAGCAGGATTTTCCTTTCTTATGGCTGAGTAATGTTCCATTTTACACACACACACGCACACACACACACGTGCACACATGTATATATACATACATATATACACAATATATCACATTTCTTCATCCATTAATCTACTGATGGACACTTACTCTGTTTCCATGTCTTGGCTATCATCATGAATGCTGAAATGAACATGGGGATACAGTTATGTCTTGCAGATAATGTTTTCACTTCCTGTGAAATCCAGAAGTAGAATTGCTAGATCTTATGTAGTTCTATTTTAAATTTTTTGAGGAACCTCCATACTGTTTTCCATACTGTTTATACAAATGTGCATTCCCACCAACAATGCAGTGTTCCTATTTCTCCACATCCTCAAAAACAAGTTGTTTCTTATCTTTTTGAAAATAGCTAATTTTCTAATGAGGTGATATCTCATTGTGGTTTTGATTTCCATGATAGGAGCACACATTGGAATTTTATTAGTTTCCTTGGGTGGTGTCATGTTTCTTCGATTATTCATGATCTCTCTGGCCTTGCCTTGGTATCTGCACATTTGAGGTTGTAGGCAACTGTACCAGTCTTTACAGACTGATTTTGGCAGGTAAATCCCTTCATCAGTCAACTGCTCCTTAGATTCTGTGTGGGCAGTCTGGTGGTCTCCATGGAGAACTTGCTGCTGGAGTCCTTTGATGGCCTGGTGTTTGGATAGGTGGATGGCCTGGTGCTTGGATATTGGATAGGTGGAAAGCCTGGGATGACACTAATCAGCCTGGCACTGGCTTCCAATAGAACACTGGGTTCACAGATGTCCCCCTGGACCCTAGACTTGTAGTTGTTGATTGGGAACCTGAGGGCACAGGAGCCACCTTACACTGGGATGTGCCAAGAATCTGGGTTGGGTGGAGCCTGCAGGTAGCCTGGCAACACTAGATCATTCCCAGGCCATGTGAGCTGGCCAGTGTTGGGGTGAGTCAGGATCTTGTGTTCATGAGAGCCCACAGAGAGCCTGCTGTCATGGGAGTTCACTGGATAGGCTGGGAACCTGGGACAACCTGAGCTGCCTGGGGCCACAGGAGGCAGCAGCACTGGAATGGACTGGGGGCCTGGGATCAGGCAAATATTCTAAGGGCCTGGAGCTAAGGAAGCTGTCTAAGCTTCGGGAATGACCTGTAGCCACTGAGCCTACTGGGGCTACTGGAGCTGACTAGTGTCCCATTGGTCCAGGAGCCTGTTTTTGCAGGAGTCCTCTGAGAACCTGTAGCCAAGGAAGCTACCCGAAGCCATGGGAGCTGCTGGAGTCAGAAGGAAGCAGGTGAGAAGGGCAGCTTGGGTTCGTAGGAGCCCTCACAGGATCTGGTGCCGCTGGGGTACCTAGGGCTTCTGGATCTGGCAGGCGCCTGGGTGAAAAGGTGGTTTGTGTTCATATGAGCCTGCTGGAAGCCTGGTGCTGTAGATGCCACCTGGGGCCACTGGAACTGGGGGGAGACATAATGATCTGGGAGCTTGTTGAGAGCCTGGCCTTACAGGACCTGCCTGTGCCCATGGAGTTGGCAGGTGCTGGGAAGATGGAGTCCTGGGTTACCAGGAGCCCATGGGGAGGCTGGTGCCACAGCATCTACCTGGAACCACTAGATCCTGCAAGTGCTAAGGTGAGAGGGAACATGTGTTGGTGAGAGCCTGCTGAGGAGCCACCTAAGGTCTTGGGTTTCAGCCTGATGCCCAGGTTGGCCAGCTCTGGGGTCTTCCATGAAGTCAGGTTCACTTTACTCTCCCATGGGGAATGTGTCTCTCTTCAACTAGGCTTCCCAGGCTTGAATGAAGTGTAGTGGAAGTGGTGTGAATCTATCGTTCCTACCCTCCTCAATATGTCCTTTCTTATTTCTGTGTTTCACCCTAGTGCTGTAATCCTTCACTTGTAATCCCTGGCTCTTGTGAAAGTATTTCTTCATGCAGATAGTTGTTCAAATTGATATTTCTGGGGGTGGAGCAAGAGAGGCAAAATTCATATGCTACCATTTTGCTGGCATCACTCTCACATCACGACTTTGGACTATAGACTTTAGGGTTGATGCTGGAATGAATTAAGACTTTTGGGGTTGTTGGAAATATAATGAATATATTTTGCCTGTGAGAGGAACATGAATTTTGGTGGTCCAGGTGGAATGTTATGGATTGAATGTTTATATAACCCCAAAATACATATGGTGAATTCTTAACACCAAGCATGATGGTATTTGGAGGTGGGGCCTTTGGGAGGTAATTAGGTTTATATGAGGTCATAGAGATGGAATCCTCATGATGGGATCAGTGTACTTATAAGAGGAAGAAGAGGTTGCGATGGGAGTTTGCTCTCTCTGCCTTGTGAGGACACAGGGGAAGGTAACCATCTGCAAGCCATGATAAGGACCTTCACTAGAACCCAACAGTGCTGGCACCCTGATCTAGACTTCTAGCCTCCAGAATTTTGAGAAATATATATATATATATATATATATATATATATATATATATATATATGTAGTATTTTGTCTATGGCATTTTGTCATGGAAGCCCAAGCAGACTAAAACAGTAAAATGTTAGCCTGCTACCTGTCTTCAAAGCTTGACTATTCCTCACTTCACTCAGGGATGAGTGGACACATAACTATTCTTTCCACTAATAATATGGAACTAAATGACATAAAATAAGACATTATGGTAGCACCTAAAGATCAGGAGATGCTCTGGGGGAAAAATTACAAAGAAGAGAAAAATATATGTTAGAAATTTGCTTTTTGTTACCAGTAAGATTGAAGAACATGTGTTCTGGCAGGGGGGAGAAAGAAAAAGAGGTAACAGAAAGAATTAGTAAAACAATAAATTGAATTGTTAATTGTTCCCTTGAGAAGAAAAACAAAAGACAACAGATGAATAATGATAGAAACAAAATACCGTTTCAGAGTTAAAAGTCATTCTGAACAGTGCAGATAAATGAACCAGTGTTGTAAAAATAAGAAAATGTAAGAGATTATTATGCTGGAGAAAAGAAAGGAATAGAAAGAAAACTGAGCACAAACATTAAAAGATATTATGGAAAAAAAAGAAATATTTTGCATTAAGATGTTTTTATAAATCGACTTACTTTGTGTTGAAGAAAATGAATTGAAAATAAATTATCAGGTAAAATTTATTGAACTAACAATACTTTCCCATACATTAACTGATAAATAAAAATAGGCCAGTCTAAAGAGCTTAAAGAGGAAATGTGTAACTGAACAAATAAATACTAAGCAACTTACTCCTCTCATAGGAACTGTGGTGGTAGCACAGTAGTAAAGAGATTTTAAAATGTGAATGGATTAAAAAAGTATGCCACAACATACTTACCTATATAACAAAATACTCAAAGTCTCAAATAATGAAAACAACAGCCAAAGTCAAGCATCCACAGAGGATAAATGTAGTATAAAACAGACCACATCAAATAAAAATAAGATAGAGGAAATAATAGAAATAAAATAAACAATTAATTAATTAAATAGCAGAATTTACAATAAAAGTTTTTTTAATATTATTAAAACTGAATTCCTAGTTAATTTGAGGAGAACAGAAAAATCTACAAAATTAAAGTCAAAATTTTATAGAATTATAAATGAACTATTTAGTAAATATATTTTCAGAAAATACTTTTTAAAATCAGAATAAAATAGAAGATTTTTAGAAAATATAATGTTCAGTAGGTCTTATAGAAGTGGAGAATAAAACTAGACCAATATCCCAGGAGTAATAAAATAATTTGTCTAACAGTTATCTTGAATAGAAAGCACCAGGATCAGGTGGCTTTTAGGGTAAATTTTTAAAAATTTGCCAAGAATGGTTTTTTAAAGATATATTTTAAAGGCATTCTAGCGCATAGACTAGGATATCAAATTTCTAAATTATTTTATGAGGCTAGGAAAACTCTGCTACCAAAGCAAGACGAAAGTAGTACAAAAAAGAATACTAAAGACACATTTCATGTTTGAACAATAAAGGGAACATCTTAGTCAAAAATCATATATATATATGTGTATATAGCAAAACAAATCCAGCAATGCATAATCAAGCAGGATTATTTTCTGGGAGTGCTCAGAAAGGATAATGTAATCAGTCTTTTAATGTTTCAATGTATTAACATAATTCATTTGATCACAGGTCAAAGGGAAAAATATAATTATGTGGTAGATGATAAAAGTAGGATAAAATTAAATACATAACATTGATAAAATATGAACAGAAGTATTTTTTGGTATGTCATAAGTATAAGTATTAGCATTTCCACTTAATTTTAAGAAATTTGCTATTGCATTAATCTTGAATTTTCATCCAATGTAATAAGATAAGATATAAAGTAATGATATAAAGATATAAATGATATAATGATATAAAGATATAAAAAATGAAATGAAGATATAAATGCCTAACACTTTTTATTTTAAAAATAAGACATTCTATCTAGAAAGGGCAAAAACATTTATTCAAATGCCCTCAGGAATAATAATAGATTAGTTAATAAGATGAGTTAATAAGATAGTTTTAAAACAAGAATTTAAAAAGCAGTGATTTTTCCCATATATGACAATAACTTGTTAAGTAGAGTAAGAGAACAGGATCCCCTTTTCATAATTAACCAAAAATATAAATTAGAAAAAAAATGTTTAGCCAGAAATCTAAATCCTAGTAGGATTCAGGCATTGGAAATTTTTTCTAATTGGGTTTTTTCCAAATATGGTTCATTGTTGAAGTCTTATGATTGCAATAATGGAAGAATAATTTAATGAAGTGCTCAGTGAATGACATGGATATGATCTGCTCTGTACAGATGAGCAGGTGGTAGGGCCTTGCAGCACAATTCACATAATGATGTGGGCTGTATGGGTTGTAATTAATGGATTATAAATGGCTCTGTCAGAAGCTACTTCAAGTTGCTAAAAAAGTCATACATTTCCAGGGACATAGACCTTGAATTTTTGACTAGAGAAATTCCAGATATATAGACTGAAGCAGGAATGCTATAAACAAAGTTGTAGTTAAGTTGATAAGATCATAAATACATATTTTCAAAAGTGCTATTTATTCCTCTCTGTGATTTTCTGCAGATGCTGTGAAAATAAATTCAGCTGAAAAGTTATTTTGTAACAGACTTAATGTAGCATTTCCTGGTAAACAAGCTGCATTATTGATTTATTTTATTTTTAATGAAAATCAGTGAATTTTGCAAAGTCTGAATCTTTGCCTAAGAACTGGTAGAGCAAATGCATTATTTCTGCTCAAATCTATAAATTTTAGTTTTTCATGTAACATGCTATTTCTTCCATTTTCAGATCAACCAAAGATTTTAAATGGATACAAAAAAGACAGCATATTGGTAATCTATTTTTCATTGAATAATAATGTTGTAGAATGGAGGAGGGGGCTCACTGACACTGCTGTTGCCATTTGGGGGGTAATTTACATGCATAGAAGGAACAGAAAACATGCTGTCCTCTGAATTCTCAATTTTTCATAGTATGGAGAGGCACAGAGCTGTTTGGTACACATTGTAGCCAAGGTTTCAGCAGAGTGGAGCCAGCTTCAACTCGAAGGCTGGGCAGGCACCAGTGCACACCATGGGTAAGAGCAGGAAAAACTCAGGACACCACATTATATATTTATAAGTTTGTAGCCCAATATGAGCTGGGGAACACCTAGTTTCTCTATTGCTCAGGATTTCTGGTCCAGGAGCAGCCTTGGGGGTTGCAGAGTGAGAACCAAATAAATGCATTCCTAAGCCCTGGGAATAGTCCTACCAAACAGGTATAGTTCAACTGGTAGATATCAGTGCTTTAACAATTCAACACCTGTTGTGGCACCACAAGTCTGTATTGGGTGACTTTCAGCCTTGTATTGTGTACTATGTTACATACCATATCTTACATGGGAAAATTCCTTTTTTATATTTTTGATCTGGAGCTATAACAGAATCAAGAGTTTGGAAGGCTTGGAGGCGGTAATTGTATTTGATATGTTGGAATAATGCAAATGATTTGTGGGAAGAGGGCCAACTATGATGGATTAAAAATAGCCACACATTCTTTGCCATTTTTCTTTCATGCAGTGGAATCTAGTTATCTTCCCCTTGAATCTTGGCTGCCTATGACTGCTTTGACAAGTAGAGCATAGCAAAAGTGACTCTTTCCCAACCAGGTCACTAAGAAGCTGGAAGCTCAAGCCTTGGTCTCTTGGACCCTGAGATGACATGCATCTGGTTCGAAAACCCTGCCAAAGAAATCATATGAAGAAACCCTGAGACTAAATGGAGAGGGAGATTTCTAGCTATCCATGTTGGAATTATGGGCATGTGAATTATTATATATGTGAATATAGGTATTAGGTATGTGAATGAAACTGTTTTTGAACCTTCAGACCGGCTCAGTCAGACTCGAATATCACCAAGTGACCCTAGTTGAACCTGTGTGGAGCAGAATTGCCTAGTCAAGCTCCGTAAAAATTTTTGACCCCTCCCAAATCATAGGATATGATAAAATGTATGTCATTTTAAGCTACTAAACTTAGGGGTAGTTTGTTATACATTAATTGATAACTAGAATAAAATTTTCTTTGGATGAACATCACCTTTTCATGAAATTTCAATAAAATCCCATGTTCTTTTTTTATTGATAGAAATGTCTTACATGGAAAAAAAAGTTAAAAATATTGTAAAACAAAGTTAATAAAGAACTGTAAAGCCAGATAATAAGATATATTCTAAACTTTAAATAATTTAATAGTATGATACTTGTGCTTAAAAGACAACCAGGGCAATAGAATTAAAGCAAAAATACAAAAAGAGATCTAGTTTACATAATTGATTTTATGACAGATTTGTCATTGGTGAATAATTCTTTCATAGCATATCCTGTATAGAACTTAGCATGTGATAAGCATTTCTAAGTTAGACAAAACTGAAATCCCAAAAGAACTGGAATAAAATGTGGCTGATTATTAGATTAGAATTTTTATAATTATTTAAAAAGTATATTTATTCCTTCATTTTCACTTGCTAAGCTGAATATCTTTTGTAGGCAGTAATCATATATTTGTCTTTTTAATCTCTCACAGTAACTATCACAGTTTAATATTTTTATGAGAAATTTCAATTTTCTTCTATGTATGAATGTTTCTTCCAGAATGTATAAATGTGATGATTTAGTAACAATCTTGTATTATATTATTAAAACTTAGACAACTTTATCTAAATAGTGTGAGAAAAATTTGCATGCAGTCAATTTTTGTTCTCCTAAAGAATCTTGCTTCCAAGACATCATAGTACTGAAAGCTGTTCTTGCAGTTAATATACTGTCACAGAGTAAAAATATATAGTTTCCCATGTGCAAGGGTTCATGATATTGTCAATTGACATTTAGCACCATTTACCTCTTGGCTGCCAATTTTTAATTTTGCATAATACATTTTTTACATAAAAGCTGAAACACAGGGAAATTTTCAGTTGGCATGCCCCTATGGGATGACAGAATGATCGACATATGAGTAATAAATGCAGACTTAGAATGTACAGAGACAGCCACACTTTCACACTCTGACATTTTCCCACACCTCAGACTTACATGCTGAAATGCTGAACAATTGCAGAAGAAAAAAACAATGCATCATGGAAAAAAGTAGTATAAAAATAGATAATACTAAGTAGAGTTTCTATATAGTATACCATTCGCTATATGACAGTTCTATTTTTTTCTGAGTAGTTACTTAAAATACCAGTTAGCGAACAAGGCAATATATTCATTTTGGAAGATGTTTGTATTTCTAGGCAGTATTATGAAGCATGCTTTAAATCAAAGAGATTGGCTATATAGCATTTCAAATTGAAAATTTTCTTATTTTCCCTGACACATTAGAAATAAAATTATATTTTTTTCCAAATTGCCCCTGAATATTCTTAAATGCCTTTAATGTGAATGCTAGTTGTTTTAGTTTATACTTTATTAAATTCATGCTATTATCACTACTACTCTTTGTCTCATTACATATATAACAGGGAGAGGGGATAGAGCTGAATACTGCACACATCACAAACCTTGAAAGATCATTGAGAGCACAAATACTATTGAGCTTAGTTTATAAGCAATCTGTTAAATACAGTAAAAGTATACACAGCAATACTGATTAATAGGTAGTAGAGTATTATGGTATATTAGAAACAAGAGGGTGGTTAAAAATTATATATTCTATTGCTTATCTAGTTTCTTAAGTAACACTAACTGAAACCAACTCATTAACTTACACAATTAAAAAAAAATATTATTTGCTACCCAAAATTAGTCAATAAATGATTATTTGCTACCCAAAATTAGTCAATAAAAAATCAATATAGGCTTTGATGAGTTCACAATTTAGTTTAGTTTAGTGAGAACACATAAGATTTATATATTCTTATACTATTATTTTACTAATGCTGTAAATCAGATATAAGAAAGGGGTATAGACAAACAAGAATAAAGGCATTTAACCTAATTAATCCTCTCTGCAGAGTTTCCCTTAAGTGACAGTAATTAATTGAGCCTAAAAGCTGAGCCTTGGAAAAAACTTCTACAGGGGGTTATATATATATATATATATATCCCTAGTGAAAGGTATTGTGGAAAGCTAAAGCCAGCAGAAAGACAATATTTTGTATAACTATGCTAGAAAGCAAGGAGAATTGGGATCAATGCCTTGAGGAGATAAGGCTGTAAGAGTAACTGAAGTCAGATGATGGAAATCTAGGAAATTTAAGCTTTATTCTTCACTGAACTAAGTTTTTTAGTAGAGGTATTACAATTTCAGATGCAGGTTTTTAGAAAGAAAATGTTGACAAAACTACCAAGAAATGCTGCGAATTGTGGAATCCAGTTGGGAATTATTGTACAATTTCGGAACAGAGATAACCAACATAAAATTTAAGGAACTGGGAACTGAGGTTATAAGAAAGGAAGGATTTATTGATGATGTGAAATATTCAAATTTGGGCTTCCCTGGTGGCGCAGTGGTTGAGAGTACACCTGCTGATGCAGGGGACACGGGTTCGTGCCCCGGTCCGGGAGGATCCCACATGCCGTGAAGCGGCTGGGCCTCTGAGCCTGCGCATCCGGAGCCTGTGCTCCGCAATGGGAGAGGCCACAACAATACAACAATGAGAGGCCCGCGTACCGCAAAAAAAAAAAAAAAAAATTCAAATTTAAGCAATTGAGAATAAATTAAAATCATTAAGAAATAGAACTTAGGTCTGCAGGGAAAATACTCTTTTCTTTGGGACGTGCTGAGATTAAGGTAACTGCAAACTGTGTCTTTGGAGTATCGAGCTTGGGAGATAAAGCAGGTTTACAGAGCTCTTTTGGGTTTGGTTCCAGACCACTGTGATGAAACAAATTGCAATGAAGCTAGTCATACATTTTTTTTTTATTTCCCAGTGCATATAAAAGTTATGTTTATACTATATTTTATTCTATTAAGTGTGCAACAGAATTATGTCTAAAAAGTGTATATATCTTGATTAAATATACTTTATTGCTAAAAAATGCTAATCATCATCTGAAGTAATCATCATCAACCAATCGTAATTTTTATGCAATAGTAACATCAAATATCAATGATCACAGATCAGCATAACTAATATAATAACAATGAAAAATTTTAAATTATTGCAAGAGTTACCAAAAGGCGACACAAAGACATGAAGCGAGCAAATGCTGTTGGAAAAATGGAGTCAATACACTTGCTTGACGTGCAGTTGCCACAAACCTTCAACCTGTAAAAGAAGTGCAATATCTGCGAAGTCCAGTATGCCAAATTTGGAAATCACTTGCAAAAACATGAGCATGGAAGTCATGTGAGGCGATGAATGTGACACGGAAGAGTCTGTGGATTAAGGAATGAAAATGGGCATAACTAGACTTGAAATACTGGAGAAAGAGAGAGACAACCAAAGGTATCAAGCATATGGTTTGCAGTGAGTTCAGAGAAATACTAGGGGAGATCTGTGCTGTATAAACCAAGGAAGAGAAAAAAAAAAAAAAAAAAAGAAACCAAGGAAGAGGCTAAAGGTGGGTGATGGTAAGTGCTTGATGGAGATCAAACATCAAATAAGTCATTTGGTGATCACTGAGAGGGCAACTTTATCAGCATTTTGAAATGAACATCAGATGTCAAAAGGTTTGAGAGGAAATGAGTGAAAATGAAGCAACAGAAATTGATTTTAGACTATTCATCCAAGTAAGTTGAAATTTATAAAATCAGGGAAGAGATCAGTCGCTTGATACACAAACTGATCTGAAAATATACTTTCCCACTGGAAGTTAAAAAATTAACATATTCTTAAATCAAAGAAGTAGCTAATGATCATCAATTTAAAGTTTGCTTTGACATATTATAAAATTACTCTAAAACAAAACGTTCATTTTAAAACAATACATGCTCTTACTTTCTAACAGTTATTTGGATCTGTAGTAAGTGTTGGAAAAATATAACTCAAGATTAATATTATTAAGCTTCTGTGATTATTTCTGACATCTTTGAGAAAACATATTGTCATTATGTAATGTCGGTGGACTGATGGGATGGCAACATTGTTTGGTCAATAACTAGGAATAATTGCCCAACTTAGCACTCATATATGTTTTTATGACAGGCCTTAATTTTAATTCTATGTAGAGGGAAGAATAAGCTGCTTAATAGTAGTTTCATCCTTTTGGAATAAGAATAATCTAGATTTGTACACTGTTTTTAGCCACTTTGTGGCCTTTTATATTACTTCACAGATGTTATCTACAGCAGTATATTTCTCATTACCATATTAAATGGGTTCAACAAAGGCATGTTCATCCATTGCCACCTCCTGACATTAAAGTATTTAATGCCACCTGAAGCATCCAATCACTTTCCAGACACAGAGCAGTTAAGGAATGAATATATCAATACTGTTGCCTTGTGGTCTCCTTTTTCTGCACTCTGATTGTATATTTATTTGTAAGGAAGTTATTCTTCCATAGTACATATGATATGCATCACTGAAGAACTAGGTGTCCCTGTAAGATTTGTAGTGTGAAGTATCCACCCATGTAATTATGATTTTTCCTTAATGTTATTCCCATTATTCAGAATATTGCTTTTGTTGGACTGAATGATATCCACTGGTGCAGTGAAAGTTTATATTAGTTTTCTTAGGATTTCTACACCTCAATGCATGCCTGATCTGTAGATTTAGCTTGTTCTATTGTACTGCAATATATTTGCCATCCTGTGGTTTTTCACTGTTTTGATCATTTTGAAGTATAATGCTTTTCTCCATGCTAGAACATTTCTTATAATGTTTCATCATCAACATTGTTTCTTGCACTCTCAGAGAGTAGGATCTTGCTATCTTAAATAAACATACATTCATGCATATACATATATATACATACATACATATATCTAGAACTATAAAAGTATTTTAAGAGCAGAGTTAACCACAGAGTTCTGTCCAATGTTCCTGCTGGGCTGGCCAAAGAGGACTGTATGTAAGGGTCAGTACTTGGGACTTTGTATCTTCTTTGTTTTGATGTCACACAAAATTAAGTCCTTGATTGTTTGTATGATGTTTTGTGATGAGGAAGATGATGCAGTTTATCTCTTCATAGACTAAGGGAAATAGAAATTGGTGGAACAAGGGTGAGTAATCATCAATTTTATAATTGAAAAACTCCATTCTGATGATTCTATTGTTACTAAAATATAAGGAATTAGAAAGAATCCATAAGAAGCTCATAGAAATGAACACTTTTTTCCTTTAAAAAATATTGGTCCAATTTTATCATACCCATTAGCCAAAAAATGCCCTCTTTAGAGTAATTTTGATTAACTATGGATGACCATTGTTTTAATATTTGCTCTTGGTAAACATCTGCAAAACACTTATCATCACCTGCTGCACTCAAGGTCTTTATGGGGAATCCAAACAATTAAATGTGTTTGATTTGACATTCTAATTAAATGGTAATTAAAGGTTAGGTTTTGGTTGGCTAAACTTTAAATCTCAGGTAAATGTAGCATGAGGAAACGAATATCATTCAAGCAAGTGAAAGTACTTTTATTTTCGTAATCTACGTTGAATAGAAAATGCTCTTCAAATACACACTCAGATTATCTTAAATGCTCATTAAAAACATGAGAAATCATACTGTAATTTATATTCTGCTTTATTTTCCCTTTTAGCCAATTAATTTACAAATACTATGTTTTATGAAAATCTGATGAAACATGACTAGAACTACAGGTAAAAATATGCATGTTATGATTGTTTATAAGGAATAAGTGCTTGAAAAAAGAGGGCTGTACACTTTTTATATGTCTGAAATATTTCATCATCATCATCATAAAGAAGTGAAGGAGAAATAGAACAATTCAAAGGAACTTCATGCATATTTATATGAACAATATTATAATGGTATAATGGTTATGGGAAAATAGAATAGGAATAGAAAATCACTAGGAATCAGCATGTGTTCTCTAAAAATGAATTGCATTTATAATACACAGTAATTTAGGTTGCTTTTGTCTCATCAGTATTTTATACAGTATGTTACATGCAATAAATCCTTCCTACTTTTGTGATTTGGTGAAATTTTTATCATGTTAATGGTCGATGATTCCAAATAGTATACTAGACACATTTTATTGTGAATTTAGACATGTCTTTGATAATAACTCATGTTGAATATTTGTCCAGGTTTAACAAATATCTATAGTTCCTCTTTGGTGAAATTCTGTCTCTCATTTGCTTATTTGTTAATTGTCTTTTACTGAGTTATGTAAAATTTACATGGAATTTTTATATTATAGAGAAATTAACTCCCTTTCCTGTTGTTTTTACCACGAATATTTTCTGATTTTTTTTTTGCCTTTTTATAGTTTATTTAAAAATAAGAAATAGTAAAATTTGCCAATATTTTTCTTTCTGATATTTTTTGTCAGTTCAAATTTTCAGTTATTTTTCCATTCATCATGTATAAAAATGTAATTTTCTCTTCAGTTCTTTGTTCTTTTTTTTAGCTCAGTTGTTACTTAGTGTTGCTGATTATGGCTCTTGAGTATCTCAAGGACATTTACTTATCTCCGTTTTCTGCCCCCACAGCAATTTAGTCAATCTTGATTCTCTAGACTGGACCTGTAGATTACTGCATCAGGTACCCCATTCTCTCGATTCCAGTTTTGCCTCTTTTCAATCCATTCTCCTTGATTCAAACTGAGTGATCTGTTCATTTTACTTTGATGTGTAAACACTTTCCTGGTTGCTTTTTATGCATAAGCAAACATTACCTCATGCCCTTTGTGATTGCCTGCTGAGCCTTCTGTTTCCCAGAATTTAGCTGCTTGTATATTTCACCTAACCCAAATGGAATGTCTCTTAGTTTCATGAATGCAATAAACACTTTCTCTCTTTTGCGCTTTTCATGCCTTCTTCCTGTTAATTTCTGTTTTCATGTTCACCTTCATCTCTTTTCCAAGTGTGTGCCTACTCAATTCATTCAACCAATATTCATTGAGGGCTATTTTGATCAAAATAAATTAGTAACTAATCTTCAGAATTTACATTTTAGTTGTGAAGGCAAAAAGTAGAAATAAAAAGAAGAAAATACACAAGTAGATATAAAATTATAATTTATGACAAATTTTATAAAAAAATAAGATGCAATGAATTAAATAACAAGGGGTAAATAATTTATGTTATAAGAAAGTACAAAAACAGCATCTGAAAAAGTGGCAGTTCAATTTGGAATTGAAGGATTAGTAGAAGTTAACCAGGACAAAAGTAAAGTAAGAGTATGCCTGTGATTCAGCTAATTCTTTAGACATCACTATTTCTAGGAAGCTCTGTAGCTGCCTAATTGGCTTAAGCTCTGTGTTCAGAGAAAACTTCATCTCTTCTCATCATAGCTTGTTCTTATTATAGTTGGTTATTAAATAATTTCAGCAATGTATTATGTGAATCATGGATTTACTACTTTTTTCTATTTCTGGCTAAAGCTGCCACACTGTGTGGTCTGATAGTATACATTTTCATACCAATTCACACTTGGAAGGCTATAACATTCCCATATCGCACCTATTTTAGAATCATATACTTATGTATAAGAACAGAGTATCATGCCTTCAATTCTGATAGGCTCCAACTAGCAACAGTCACTGATGTTTTTCCCCAGAAAGCACTTAAGTGTATGCCTTCCAAAATTGCATTTGCGTGCAATATGAAAGTCTTTTTGCCAACCATAACATTTAAAGCAGAAGCATTATCTAGACGACCTTCCTGAATTCTGAATGTTTATATATAAGTTTCCCTATTTATCACTGCTAAAGACCAGAGACACCAATGCTCCTTGCATTCACCACCAAAATTCCTGGCTAGCCCCTGCTGATCTAGAGCTGAATGGTTATATTTTAGCCACATTAATAAGGTTTGGCTATACAGGAATAATCATTTATAAAGCTACCTGAACTCATTGCTGCAAGCCTCTTCTTATACTGCATTTGCTGTTCTCTGTGTCCAGTTTGTTCTTCCTCCCCAAATCTGAATGGATCAATCCATCACTGCTTTCAAGTGTCATCTCCTCAATAAGACATTCCCTGACCACGCTATTTTCCACAGCAGTCTCTGACACCATTCATTCCCTTTATTTTTCTTCACAGCAGTCATCCCAGCATTATGAGGTTGCATTGTTTTGGACCTGCTGCTCATCCCTTGATGAATGTGATATGTTCTATATCCTTAATGAAAAAACACTGTCACTCGTCCAATGAGAGATTCAACCTTGCCTCTAATATTCATAATTACCTTAAGCAGTTTTATTATGTTTCTCCAAAGTCCTCTCAAACATAATATTGTCCACATTCAGTCCTTCCAAATAGTTCATTCCCTAACTTTTAGAAGATCATGCCCTCCACCAGATGACCCAAAACACTTTCTCAAATATTATGACCCTACTGGACAAATACTGAAGGTGTCCCCTTATCCTTCTCCGCAATAGGATTCTTACTGGTATCCACTTCTTAAATATAGCTCTGTCTCTCTCCCAGGCAATTCAGAAGTTTTTTTTTTTGTTTCTGTGTGTGTGTGTGTGTGTGTGTGTGTGTGTGTGTGTTTGAAGAACAGCATATTGTTCTATCTCTGTTCACTATTATTTAATTGATACAAATTTGAATATTTCAGACTTTTTAAGCACTTCCACAATTAGCGATGCATATAGACTCTGAGGAAAGGACACACTACCATGAATTAATGTTTTTTTAGAATCATTTCTTAAATCATTGATCACATGTCTATAGGTCTTCTGGAGTATTTAATAAAATGTCTTCTAAATATCCCATGGTGCTCAGCTCGCTTCCCATTCCAGAAGCGAGAATACTTTGCTCCTAGTATGGAGCTTTTCCTTCACCTTCCTTTTCTGTTCTTCTGGCATTAGTGAGTCTACAAAACCAAAACTCACTATACTTAGAGGTCTGGTGCCTCCCTCTCAGAGGCTTTTGACCGTGACTTCATTAATCCTCTCCAAGAGATTTTTATGACGGTCTGATAGTCTGAATGAGCAACTTATGCATATGGAGGAGTAGGGAGAAAACTGCTTTCTTGTCTGCTTTAGGTTCAGGCAGGCTCAGACTTAGGGCTTACTTTTGACCCTCAGCTTCCTTCTGAGACTCTGGGCTTATCACAGAATTAGCAAGATATACATTACCATTAATACTCTGGCTGAAAGGGCAATGTAGGGAAACAAGGGAAATCTGTTACTAATAAAATTAAAGAGTGAGATTTATTGTTACCTGAGGTCCACTGTCAAGGATGGCTTTTCTCTTCTCCTCTCCATAAATATTTTCAACAATGGTTGTCCTTCTAACCTTGAAGAGGTAATCCATGAAGTGGGCAGTTCTATTGCATGTACTTCAGTTTTACTGCTCAGAATTGAGCCAATTGTTTGGGACTTGGTTGATTTTTGCCAAAGTCTGCAGTCATGTTTCCTAAAAACCACACAGAATGAGGGGGACATAACTGAGATGGGAGGGAAAACATTGACGGAAATAAGAGAGATGAAAGAGGAGCTGTTTGGCATGTGTGGAGAAAATTATAGAGGAGGAGTAACCTGAAGGAACTGAAAAGTAGGTCAGGGACCTACTATGTACTAGAGGGCACCGAAATTGCCTTGGTTTCAGCTCAATATATATACTACAAAATATAAAATAGATGGTTAGTGGGAAGCAGCCACATAGCACAGGGAGATCAGCTCTTTGGGTGCTTTGTGACCACCTAGAAGGGTGGGATAGGGATGGTGGGAGGGAGATGCAAGAGGGAGGAGGTATGGCGATATATGTATATGTGTAGCAGATTCACTTTGTTATAAAAGCGACTAACACACCATTGTAAAGCAATTATACTCCAATAAAGATGTTAAATAAAAAGATTTTTAAAAAAAGAAGACAAAAAGAAAAGAAAACAAAAGAAAAAAATGGAAACTATATACTCAGAAGAGAACTCGTTTTAAATCATTGCAATGTTTCCCTTTTCACTCTGCACTACAGAACCAAACTTTCTGTCTACTCTATATAAAAATGATTTTTTGATTGTAAAACTTGTTCAGTGTGTTTATTCTTAGGATAGTTTGCTTAATAAATGCTAATTAATGATGTTATTCCAAACTTTGGTCAACTTTTGGCAGTCTTTATGTGATTTGGAATTGTATTTTTACACAGACAGTTCATGCTTCTGGTTGCTTATCAAAGGAAGCCTGTGAATAAGAGAACTGAAAGAGTAAAAAGGAAAAAGGAAATACACACCGAAGGTTATAGACAAAATTATGTATGGAATATATAAGTAAAGATCTGTACCCTAAAATTTTAGACTATGTTTACCTTTATTTTCCATTATACAAAAATATTCTAAAACAAATAACTTTTTGGTTTTTTAAAAAATAGAGTTTGGGCCAAAGTATATCTATATAAATATATATCAGAGTAGACTATATGATTTATTAGTTAGTAGATTCTAAGTGAGTTCCTTTTACATATTTTGTTTGCACTGATTGTCATCAAATCAGAAATGATGCAACCAGACATAAGGAGAATGTGCTAAATTATTTTATTTGATTTCATTTGAATAGAAGATAGGGCTTATTTAATTATTTTTAAAATCAAAGCCTACTGAAATTATTGGCTAATTATATTTTACATGAAGCAAGAACATAATTTCCAATGATTTGACAGGCAACAAATTGCACATTAGTTAGTTGTAAATAAATTTATTAGAAACAGTTGTCCTTGTTTGTAGATTCTGCTTTGAAAGAGTAAATTAATTTAAGGCTAATCATTCACAATTATTGTATTATAATATCAAAGCAATAGTTAGAAAAAAATCAGCAACAGAGACCAAAGCATACCTACTAAATATCAGAAGAAATCTGATATTGCCACGAGATGAAAGAAGAAAGTATGTGAGGTCTATGATATCAGCATGGTGCCTTCTGGTAATCAGATTTTCAGTCATGATTCATTTGGCTCAATTATTCTACTAAAAATGTTATTTGTGCTATAATATAAACATAATATCAGTTTCCACTGAGAAATGTAAATTACAGATTGTTAAGCATTTTTTTTTCTTGAGGATTTTTCATTGTCAATTATTGGTAGAAATGTCAGATTTTTTAGACTTCAAGATGGAGTACTACGGTTCTTGAAGTATATTCACAAGAATAGGTATATGGGAATCCTAATCTTTCTACCATAGGATTTGGGTAACCAAACTAAAACAGATAATTGACCTGAAAACTGCCAATAATTATGTGGGTAATTGTGTAAAAATGGCAGAATGCAGTCATAAATATCATTTTCCATATGTGGGAGGATGAGTTGAAATTTGTCTGATTTTCTTTACAATTAATATTTATTAAGTGATTTCTAGTTTCCAGAAGTTTGGTTAACTGTTTTGTATGCATCTTCTCTTTTAATCCTCCAGAGTACCTTTATAGGTAGGGTTAAAGCCCTAATATCAAGAATGAGGAATGTGAGGTTTGGGAAAATGAAGCAATCCAACCAAATTCATAAAAGACAGTAGTACCTGTACAAACTTCAAATTTTAAGGAAGTGTCATAGGGTAGGTACAAAAGGACATGGATTCTGAGCCAGAGATAAGCAGGCAAGAAGTTCACTCAAAAGTGTTTGTGAGTTCACCACCATTGGAAGAGAAGGGAAGAAGGCAGAACTGTCACAAGGAGAATTTGGGTTAAGATGCACGCTCAGGAAGGCATTACTTCACTCTCCAGGGAGCTTTGAAGCTGAGATAGACTTTTGGAGCTTTCTCAAATTTGGGAGAGAAATTATATACTGGTGTCACTCAATCATTGACTGTGGCCTGCTCTGGAAAGGGGGTTGGCCGTGGGCAAAAAGGCACCTTCAGCAGAGGTAATTCCCAAAGAGGGCTGAAAGCTGAAGGCTCTCTGCTGGCAGCACTCCCAGTAGTGGAGGAATAAACTGCCAGTCCCAAAGGAGGATTTGGGCAACTTCATAACATCCATTTTATATATATATACATATACATATATATATATATATATACATATATATATATACATATACATATATATTTATATATAAAGTCTGCTAAAAGTACTGGTGAAGCTCTGATTCATATTAGAATTTAATATGTGACAAAGTGAAATTAAATTTATTAAAATGTACTGATATCGTCATGATTGGAAGATAATTTCTCAGTTCCATACTATTTTAAGTTCAGACGTTAAGATAAAGACAATGGCTTTCATGTAAATAATGCATAATAAAGAAATAGCTTGCTATAGTCAGTAAGACCTGGTGGAATTCTGTCTTTAAGATGATAAATTACTAAGTGTAGTAACTACAAATTCACTATATTTCTTGCTGTTGTTCATAAAACAATAACAACAATTGAAAAATAACCTTGGATCACATGTCTACATGTGTATAAATTTATGTATTTTATCTAAACACAAAATATTGATAAACAATTAAATATAACTTTGCACAGGATATTAGAAGAAATATAAGTTGTATTTTTAAATATAAAAGTAAACTTTTTATGATAGTCAAACTACTATTCAAGCTGAAAGAAAAAAATATATAAAATAGTTATATATGTGTATGTATATATATATATCAACTTCAAAGAAAAAGTGATAGTAAAGAATATAAATATATGTAAAATTAAAATATCTCATATGATGTATATTCTAGAAATGTCTTCAGAGGCAGATGAATAGAAAAGAGATTATTTTAGTTATAATGGAGGTTCAATAATAAAAAAATGTTTTGTCTGCTTCGTATTTCCAGTTCAAAATACTAGATGCCTTCTGGAGAAAGGCTTCGAAAAAAAGTCTACTTATATCAAGTGACCAGATTTTCAAAGTATAACATGGGGTTTGCAAACTTACAAATATGTTTAAAAGCAACAAGATAATATTTTAAGACAATATATTTTATTTTAAATAATATAAAATGTTTAATTAAAAATCTTAATAAGTTCTCATATTAATATATATGCTACAAATTTTTTCTTTGTCTTAGAAACCAGCACAGTGCAATAGGACTTTCTGTCTATTCTACACTTAATTTAATTTAATATTTTTAAATTTAAAAATCCACATGTGGCTTCTGGCTACTGTATCAGACAGCACATTTAGAGACCATTTCTGTCTAAGACAAATGTAGACATCATAATTGCAATGGAAATGGGAAAGTGACTGATATACTGAAGAAAACATTAGGTTAGTAAAATATTGTGTGTCCTAGATTAACTATTGCAGATCCAAACTACTGCATTAGGAGTCTCACCAAGTGTACTTTATTAAGTCAATGCAATAAATGGTGCTTTGACCCTTACGGACCGCTAGGAAGCACTGATTTGATAATGCATAAGGAACACAGAAAGAAAAAAAAACACTGTATAAAATAAAAATGCCAGGTTAAAGGATCTTGACATTGACAAAACAAAACTAAAGATAAGTGTTGCTTGTTTGACCATTTACTCTTTATGTTTGCGTGAATAGTGTCAGTGAGCCAGGAATAAAGGCCTTAAATAGTATGTGTGTTCTCAGACAAGCAGTTCTCCTACAGTATTTCTGCTTTGAATGATTGTCATGAACATGATAGGCAGGAAGCCATGGCAACTAGAAATACATGAAAGGCATCAGAGAGCAAAGCTAAGCCACTATGCCGCTATGACAAATACTATATTTGCATTTTCCTGATTTACCTAAATTAAAGCTTGAAATCATTTGTGTAGACTTTTTTTTTAAATTAATACTTCTTTTTGTAAGATAAGCACATGCCCTAGAAGACTGGGGGAAGAAAAGAAAAAAAAGACATACATTAAATTAGTCTTACATAATACTGTGTTTTCACAAATAATTTCTAAAGAAAAAGAAAGCTACAGGGCTTCTCTGGTGGCGCAGTGGTTGAGAGTCTGCCTGCCAGTGCAGGGGACACAGGTTTGAGCCCTGGTCTGGGAAGATCCCACATGCCGCGGGGCAACTAGGCCCATGAGTCACAACTACTGAGCCTGCGCGTCTGGAGCCTGTGCTCCACAACAAGAGAGGCCACGACAGTGAGAGGCCCACGCACCGCCATGAAGAGTGGCCCCCCCTCGCCACAACTAGAGAAATCCCTCACACAGAAACGAAGACCCAACACAGCCAAAAATAAAAATTAAAAAAGAAAAAAAAAAAAGAAAGCTACAAACAAATACAATTCTAGTTGATATTATTTACTTCCCAATGGAAATGCATGCTGCACACAAAAACTTATGTATAATAATAAAATAAATATTTAAATGTCTATTAACTATAATTTGTGATTGCATAGTTATTTCTCTGCATAATTGAACAAATGCTTAATTGACCTTAAACTCAGACTTTAAAACTAAAACTAAAAAAGGAAATATATCAAATATGTAGAATTTCACAGAATGATTCTCTCTCCAGTCCATTTATCTTTCTCCTATACCTTACTTAAAGCAGTATTTTGCTCCACTCAACCTCTATTTTATATAAGGCTGATTTTTGATACAATAGTAGCCCAAATCAGCTTATTTTTGGAAGGATTATTTTCTATGTCATATTCACACTTTGGAGACTACTATATACTGAACACTGTAGTATTCTTAGATTATAACTGAAATACAATAACAGTATACAAGTTAAAAAATAGAATCTTTCCTCCAAATATAAAAGTGTTGAGCCCTTGGTGTGAAGACTGTTGACCCTAGATTTTGTGTCCTAGCTTAACTGGAGGACCGTCCAGCTCTGCCCGTTGTTAACTGCAAATTTGCTGTCTTCATCAGAAATAAGAGAAATGAGATTCTGATTAAGAACTTCTGTCTATAATCCAGCATCATAAGAAATCTTTAACTGAGGAGAAACAGGTTTCATCTTGATTGCACAGGGCAAATATACTAGAGTGGTTAATCATGGGAGCTCTGAGGACAGTTTGCCTAGGTCCAATTTCAGCATACTACCTTTAGTTATGCTAGCTTTCCCTCTATATGATGGAGGTTGTTATTACACCTATCAGATAAGGTTGCTAAAGGAAAATCACTTAGCAGATCACCTGCTGCACACTAAGACCTTGATAAATGTTATCTCCTATCTTCATCTTCATCACCATCATCATCATCATCATCATCATCATCAAAGCAATTTTTAGCCACTTTAGTTCAGAAAAAGGATCTTGATCTTTTCAGTTTCGATCAGTAATTTGGCAGAGTACAAGTAGAAAAAATATTTTATAAGTACTTTTACAAAACCTTTACAGAAAATTTTATGTTCTAAGGGTTTTCTAAGTTTTAATTATTTTAATAAGGCAGCCTCAATTTAATAGTAGAGGTTCTATGGACAGCCTTTATTTCCCTCAATTAACTTTGCATGAATATTTTTAGCACTTCAAATAGATTTCCCATTCTGATGTTGGAGGTTATCCCAAACTTCAAATTGCCTTTTACAGAAGTTTCTCATGCTTATTTCCAACTATCGTTCTCTGAAAACTAGCACCAAAGCAGGTGCTGTCCCCTTAAGAAAACAGTGTAATATTCCTCATAAAACTTAAAGAGTTAATGAAAAGAATTGAAAAAATATTAAGAAAAGATAAAAAGGTCATTTGTTAAATCAAGAAAGGCAATACTGCAGAGTAGTTCAAAGTTCAGGCTTGGAAGCCAGATTGGCTTGGTTCTGATCTTAGCTTCTCACCTCACTGGCTGTGTAACCAGTCAGGATAGGGTAAGTTTGGCTGTGATAACAAACACATGCCAATTTTTTTCTTTTCTTTTTTTTTTTTGTGGTACGCGGGCCTCTCACTGTTGTGGCCTCTCCCATTGCAGAGCACAGACTCCGGACGCACAGGCTCAGCAGCCATGGCTCACGGGCCCAGCCACTCCGTGGCATGTGGGATCTTCGCGGATCGGGGCACGAACCCGTGTCTCCTGCATTGGCAGGCGGATTCTCAACCACTGCGCCACCAGGGAACCCCGCCAATTTTTTTCTTGATGTAAGATAACTAAAGTTAATTTCTCATTCACAGCTGTTTCATCTTCAAGGGTTTGCAAGGGTACTCTTCTCTACATCTGCTTCATTTATGAAGGCCTCTGCTTGGCTCACCCTCCAAGATCACAGAAGTAGGTAAAAGAAAACATGGTGAACTTTCTACTGGTTCTGAAAGCTTATGCCCAGAAATGACAGGTACTTGTACTTACATGGTATTAGATAAGCCCAGTATCATTGGTCATATCTGAATTTAAGAAGGAAATATATAGTTCTTCTAAAGAGAGAGGGCTTAAATATTAATGAAATAATAAGACAGTCTACTTTATTGGATGACTATGTAGCAGTAAGTAAAATTTTTATCTTCCAAATTTTCTTATCAGTAAAGTGGGAATCCTAATAAAATCTTTTTCATAGTGTTGCTGTGAGGACCAAATAAGACAATAATTTTAAAGCACTAAAGAGATTTATCTGAACATGACAAAGGGTTACTTAATGGTTTTTGTTACTCAGATCCCATGTGATAAAAATCATAATTTAAAGACCAAAGGTTTCTAAAAATAACTAATATTTTATTAATTACTTTACAAGTGATAATTGATATTCATACAATTGTTTACAAGATAGTATTATTTTTATTTGACAAATGAGACATTTAGTTAAGATTGATCAAGTTATGGTTCAAATATAGCTCTTCTGATTCTAGAAAATGAGATATGTAAAACTTAGGGGGACCAAAATTGAAAAGAGAGCTATTGAATTAACTGCGCAGAAAAATATATATGTGCAAAATTTTCAAAAGTTCACTGACTCCCTAAAACACAGGCAGGTTAAGAACTCCATTTCTATTTAACAAAAGAGAAATAGACTCATGGATACAGAAAACAAACTAGTGGTGAGCAGAGGGGAGAGGGGTGGGGGATGGGCAAGATAGGAGAAGGGGATTAAGAGGTACAAACTACTAGGTATAAAATAAATAAGATACAAAGATGTAAGGTACAGCACAGGGAATATAACTAATATTTTATAATAACTTAAATGAAGTATAATCTCTAAAAATATCAAATCACTATGTTGCATACCTGAAACTAATATAACATTGTAAATAAACTATACTTCAATTAAAAAAGAACCCCACTTATAGAAATTCTTTCGGATGGAAACTCAGCCTTACATTCAAGTTGTATTTTGACCATAAGACTGAGATTCCATCAGAAAGTTATTTACAGTTTTTAATATAACCTTGCCAAGTCTTTAAGAGGATAATAGAAGTACCTTCTATCATTTTTCAAAATTATTTGAACAAAATTACAAATTCTTGGACCATCCAATAGGAATAGCTTCATATTAAAAATAAAGACTAATCAATATGGGTTATGGGTGGAACTTATGATTGTCTGGGATGAGTTTAATCCTATATTCAAACTCTAGTTCTATGATCTTACCAGTGACTATTTCAACTTACCTGGTCTAGTGGTGATTGTCAAATAGAGTCTTCTAATACTTCTAATATCTAGTTATGGAAATGGAATATTCTTAATTTTACTGAATAATAAACCTATTATAATATATACTTATTGTAGTAAATAGTGATCAGAGATGCCCAATATTAATCCCTCCCTTCTCCAATCAAAATGTGGAGTCTTTAACTTTAAATATGAGCTGGCCTGACATTGACCAAAAACTGTGGCAAAAACTTTGGTTTTAATTCTTTATGTGCCTAAACTTTAAGAGGCATGGAATCTTGCTTTAATGTGCTTTCTGGGGAAGGGAGGTCTCTTGTAAGAAGAACGACTACCTTGAGACCATTGTGCTGTAAGAAAGCCCCAAATTGCCGTGTGGAGAGGCCTTGTGCAAGAACACTAGGGACCAGACATGAGTGTGAAGCAGTTTGGATCTTTAACCCAGTCTGACCACCTGCTTAGTGCAGTGAGTGACTCAGTTGATACGTCCTGGAGCAGAAGAGCCATCCATCAGAGCCCAGTCAATCCAGAATTGCAAGAAATAGCAAATTGATGTTGTTTAAAGCAATTAAGTTTTGGAGTGACTTGTTATGGTGCAATAAATAATTGAAACACACATTTGATATAACATAGTTTTAATGATCTTACCTATAGAAATTTGTTAGTTAAATGAAATGAAATGATAGGCTTAGTTTTCAGGAAATGAAAAGCTTATTTTGGTTGTTGAATAAGATGGTTGATTTATTTCATGTTGTTTTCAATATATGTATTCTGGGTGGGTAAGTTCTTTTTAAAAATATATGAATAATTATGTTTTAGTATTTATGTAGTTGATTTTAAAGTTTTAAAATATGCCTGATATTAAAATGAAACCTGGAAAAATGCATATTATTAAAAAGAGTAAAAGAATGGCTTTTGTATTCAACATATCTAATTCATAAGTATAAACATGTCAGTCATTTACTCCAAATCCTTCCTTGTCTGTTTAGCATGGATTCTAGGCAGATTCTCACTTAATTTTCCAATCACATTCCCTATATTGATTCCTTCTATTCTAGTAATATTGACTATTTCTATTTCCTTCCAAACACATGCTTTCAGCGTTCTTCTCCTGTCTTTGAATTTTTCCTTAATCTTTCATTATTATCTCTATCTTTTCAGTTTATTGTATAATGCACTTTCAACATATATTAGTAATTTTCTCTTAATATTCTTAACTGTACTAGTAGAGTATCATCCCAAGTATGATCTTTTATGTTTAGTCTTTTCCATATGACTTCATAGATTATAATTATTTAGACCCTAGAGCATCAGAAAGTGGAAAGTTTCTTTATAATCATTCAGTGGCTGAATTTGGGAAGATCAGATTTCCATTCTCTGTATAATACCCCGTGGACAGATATAGGACAACTTTATCATGAGTGCTAAGCCTCATTATTAATTTTCTTTGAATAATTATGACAATTATTATATGTATCATGTAATTCAGGATTTAATTCTCAAAATTGTTTGTCCTATTTTGTTTTGGAAATATCTCTTGCTATTGGAGTAAGCAATTCAGCCGCAGAAACCATGGCTTGTATATTTTATCAGGAGTCATATTTCCTTGCTAATGACCTAGATACATAGTGCTTATGCTGCATAATATAAGTGACTGACAGACTCTGGGGTTGGAGGACAATATTCAAGACTATAGCATATTAATCACTTATCTCACATTAGAAACTCTGGAAATTATAATCATATGAGATACTTCATGAAAACAGCATTCTGTGGTCTGCCAATTTTGGAAAATATTGCAAAAAGGATGTCTAATTAGGAGATTAATAATGGATAGGCTGGAGGCTTTGAGTTTTTCTGTCTTAAGGAAAACTATATGCCATTCATTAATCTAGCATTTTTCAATTTATTCACATAATAATATTTTTCTTGTAATACCTAATCACAGTAGGAAGTTTCTACAGAACAGTCTAACAAAAATACTAATAAGTTTATGAAATATTTCATCTTTACTCCCCCCCGTTTTTTCTTAGAGCCAAAAATAAAAGGGCCTTTCTCAGACCCAGTATTATTCATTCCCTTCTCCTTTCAGGGGCAAACCACTGATACTATTTTTTCCACCTCACCCCTTATATCTACAATATCTCTATTGGTTTCTTCCATCTAGTCTACAAATGTATTTAAGGTCTCTTGATTCTATAAAGTTTTTAAATATAATATGTTATGATTTCAGATTACCAAAATGATAAAGTCAAACTCCTTGGTATATCAAACATATTTTTTATAATCTACCTTTCTAAACTTTTGCTACCTTCCTTCATGCTTTTATGTTTTAGTCACATAGCAACATTTCCCATATACACTATAGGTTTCTCACGTTTTTTTTTTTTTTTTTTCCCCTATGCTATCTCTTTCTGGAAAAATCTCTTTCCCTCTCCTAGATGATTCAATACTACTCAATCAGACATGTATGCATATTTTTTTCATTTCTAGGATGCTTTCCTTAAACTGTTTTTTCTCACCAGGAATAATAATTTACTTCTTTCTAAATAACTTACAGTCCTTAGTAAACATTTTTGGTCAGTGTATTAGAGAATTATTCAAATGTCCTGTTGATTAGGACTTCCTTGAGGGAAAAGAATTACAGCTTATTGTCTTGTAAAACCAACAATTATTACAGAGCTCAACACTTGTAGATCAATAAAAATTTATTAGAATTTTTTTAAAAGTAATTAATTTTTAAGTTTTCTGTTTTGAAATTAAAAAGGCATCTTTTGTTAAATAGACTGTATTATAAAATAGCTAACATCTACTCTTTTATTGTGTGTTTTAACTTTTTTATAAGGTGCTCTTTATTTAAGTTCATTTTTAGTTCACAAAAATTAATTCAAAATGGATCATAAACCTAAATGTAAAGTGCAAAACTATAAAACTTCTAGAGGACAACATAAGAGAAAATCTAGATGACCTTGGGCATGGGGATGACTTTTTAGATATAACACCAAAAGCACAATCTATGAAAGAAATAATTGATAAGCTAGACTTCATTAAAATTAAAAACTTCTGCTCTGTGAAATAAAATGTCAAGAGAATAGGAAGACAAGCTACAGACTGGGAGAAAATATTTGCAAAAGACACATTGGATAAAGGCCTATTACCCAAAATACGCACATAAAATTAAAACTCAATGATAAGAAAACAAACAACCCAATTAAAAAATAGGCCAAAGATCTTAACAGACTTCACCAGTGAAGACATACACATGGCCAACAAACATATGAAAAGATGCTCCACATTATATGTCATCAGGGAAATAAAAATGAAAACAGCAATAAGAAACAACTACACACCTATTAAAATGACCAAAATCTTTAACACTGACAATGCCAAATGCTGGTGAGATGCAGAGCAACAGAGACTCACATTCATGACTGGTGGGAATGCAAAATCGTGTAGTCACATCGAAAGGTAGTTTTGTGGTTTCTTAGAAAATGAAACATACTCTTACCATATCATTCAGCAATCACACTCAGTGATATTTCTCCAAAGTAGCTGAAGTTTATGTTTTCACAAAGAACTGCACATAGATGTTTATAGTGGCTTTATTTATAGTTGTCAAAACTTGGAAGCAAACAAGATGTCCTTCAGGAAGTAAATGGATAAATAAACTGTGGTACAACCAGACAATGGAATATTATTCAGTGCTAAAAATGAATAATATTCATTGCTATTATTAATGGTTTAAGCTATCCAAAAGATATGGAAGAACCTTAAATACACATTACTAAGGAAAGGCATACTCTACAATTGCATTGTGCTTTATAGTTTTAAGAGCTTGCATGTATTTTATAAGTGGTAAAGGACTCATTAAAGTCCATAAAAACAAACAAATAAATACAAGCAAAAATACCTTACCTGGGCTTCCCTGGTGGTGCAGTAGTTGGGATTCCGCCTGCCGATGCTGGGGATACGGGTTCGTGCCCTGGTCCGGGAGAATCCCACATGCCGCGGAGCGGCTGGGCCCATGAAACATGGCTGCTGGGCCTGCTTGTCCGGAGCCAGTGCTCCACAACGAGAGAGGCCACAACAGTGAGAGGCCCGCGTACCACAAAAAAAAAAAAAAAAGAAAAAAAAAGAAAATACCTTATCCAGTTTTCATAGAGAAAGTGTGAAGTCATATATTTTATTTCTTTTCTGGAACAAGTAGTACATGTAGAGTCCTAGAGTTGAGGAGACACATCTAACGCTAAATGTTTCTGTGTTGAAATAGAGTCATTTTAAAACTCAGCATTGTAATTGTCTTAGGTTGGGCTACACCAAAGCAGTGGGGAAAGGATTCTTCTGCAAATGATGTATTGAAGAAATTTTCCCAGGCAAATCTCATGAAGGAGTGGAGGAAGCAGGACCGACAGAGAAGAAGTCAAGGAAGGAGACGTGGGTGAAATTTCAGGAAAAATCTCACAGAGTGTAGCTTCAGCCTGATACATCAAGGAAACTCTGCTGGGGAAATCATGCCTTGGAAACTGTCAGTAAACTGGGTTTTCATATTACTATACCTATCAGTTCTTATCTCAGGGCTGCTAGGATTGTGCATGCAGGGGTGATGTACTGTATCCTCCAGGCAGCTCTGGCTCTCTATGGGCTCTAAGACACCAAGGCCACTTCTCTGAAGAGTTGCAGCTCTAAGCTATTGTAAGGAAAAGCAAAAGTATACCAAACCTAGAGGAAAATAACACATAAATGCTAAAATGGATCTGAAACGTTCTGGGTGGGACAACAAAGTTGTCCATTAAAATGAATTTGAAAGAATTCACTTGAATCAAATGAATTTGATCTTAATTTACAGGTAGGAATCTCAGGCACAAGAGAGAACAGTGATTTCCTCATGTAATGAGGCAGCTATTGAAGCATGAGTCTTCTGAGCACTGTATTTTTGTTTAATGCTACCTAAAAATATACCTTTTAATTATTTGACTAGGTGACTTATGCCACATGTAGGAACACAGAGATGTGCTTATTAACTAAGCCTACCATAAAACCCTAAATTTCTGTACATCAACCTCAGAGGGTTCTGTTCACTATGCTGGCCGTTAAAAACATAAGTATCTGATCTGTATCTACAGTATTGAATTCTCTGGGCTGAGAACTTGGTTCCAGAAACCACTCATTATCTTCCTGGGTCTGTGAAGGGCCTCTGGTCTTAATCTCTTTTTTTTTTTTTCTTCAGAATTCCTGGTTTTCGTATGGTGTCCTAATTCCTGTAGTTTCATGCTTCCTGATTATATATATCAAAATATTTGCAACATAGAGAACATACCAATTAATGAAGTTTTCGGTATTCTGTGAATTGAAAATTTAGGTAACAATTTTGTTACCAGGTAAGATTTATATACATTTTATTTATCCATTGAACAAGAAAAATAATTATTTACAAGATAAGTCATCTTAATTAAATTTAACATTTTACAAATGTATTTGAATAATACCCCCACCCTCACAAACTTCATGTAAAATCTTGCAGTTTTAAAATGGTGACATTTGATAGAATGTTTCTAGATTATATTGTCTCTTTCTGCCAACCAGCCTCTAGAAATCTACAATTTCAATATTTGTTATTTGCCCCAGGTATGATGTTAATTTTATTGTTTTATGCTGTCTCTGATAGAGCTAGGCTATGCAGTTTTATTTGTATCTTTCTTTCACAGACCTTCCGGTGTTCTGCTATCACTCATTCATTTTGGTCCCATTATCTCCTGGAGAATGAAGTAGGAGTGATTTACAGGGTGACTGAAGGCCCAGGCTTGTGGCCTTCCTCACAGTTTTCCTAAGCCTGCTGTGTGGATATATATAGATCACTCAGACACTTTTTACAAGGTTAGGCATTTGTTTATTAACACCCTGTTTAGAATCTCTCTGCTATGATTCTGCAGCAAGACTGAATTAATTAGATTTTTGTTTTTCTATTAGCATAGAAACATTATATTAAAAATTTACTACTGCTTTTTAAATGTCCTTAAAATTGTTCCTTTGTTTGTATGAAAAGGTAGAACAAAGATCAGTAAGCTAATTGTCATGCAGCTAAGTAAGTTCATGTTGCTTTTGCAAACAACCTAATAATTCATCATATTATAGTTGAAAAATAAAGTCCTCTGACATCTGATGGTTGTAAAATATTGCTGCTTTTCCAAGTGGAATCTTAGTTATAACCATTAATTGTTTAAAAAATCAACGGAAATAAAAAAATATTTGAAAACATCTTTATGCACATGGTCTTCACGTCACTATGCAAAGATATGGACTATGAAAGGGCGATATAAATAATGAGGATGGAAACAATATTACCTTCATAGACACCTTATTCTTTTATTTGCTTAGGATCAAAAGCATCAATTTTCTTTTTTGAGATCTAAGTCAATGGGGAGAGTTACTTTGTTCATAGCTTAGAAGACTCAATATCACTAAACTCTCCCTTCCCCCCAAATTATATACAGATCCAATGCAATTCCAATCAAAATTGCAGCAGGCTCTTTTTAAAAAAATATTATTTATTTATTTATTTATTTATTTATTTATTTATTTTGGACTGTGTTGGGTCTTCGTTTCTGTGCGAGGGCTTTCTCCAGTTGCGGCAAGTGGGGGCCACTCTTCATCGCGGTGCACGGGCCTCACTATTGTGGCCTCTCGTGTTGCAGAACACAGGCTCCAGACGCACAGGCTCAGCAGTTGTGGCTCAAGAGCCCAGTTGCTCCGAGGCACGCGGTATCCTCCCAGACCAGGGCTCCAACCCGTGTCCCCTGCATCGGCAGGCAGACTCTCAACCACTGTGACACCAGGGAAGTCCTATCAATAAGATTTTAACATAGAAATTTAAGTGTTACATTCCCACTAGTTGTCCAAATACAGAATTTGCAATTAGTCCAAATGAATTTTAAAATAATAGACTCTTTTAATTCAAAATAATAAAGTTATTAGTAATCATTAGACTTCTCTCCATTAATAAAATTTTAAGAGTACTGATTATATCTTAGTGTACACTAGGCCAGTCTACTTAATTTCTCAAAATAAAATATTCATTAATAGGTATAAGGTAAGCAGAAATAGTTGGAGTCCTTTATTAAGATATCTTTTCTTTGTTTTTTTATATATTTAACTAAAAAGAAAGAGGTAATTAGTAAACATAACTGTATTTTTAATTCCTGTAGCATTTTTCTCTTTCCTTACCTATTTTATCCAATGCCTTTAAATGGTTTGTCAAAAACCCTGATTTCTAAAGGCATTTCTAGCTACTGTAACAGCAACTTAAAAATTTTGTGAATAAGTATCACTCTGGAAGCTTAAGTCCTTCTATTGTAGGTGATCCAGAAATTGAAGCTTATAGAAAAACTAGGGTAGATGCTGATAAAATTTCAGAATTCTGAGTACTATCATTTGAAACTTGAGTTTTTGGATCAGATCCTGTGTTATAGAGGCAGCTATGGAGGAATAAGGTAGAAGTAGAGGTGGGTCTGTCAGTCTCCAGTCTTTGTCACCTAAGGAGTTCTTCGCTTTCTAAACCTTGACAAATTCATGTTGGTATTTCAGGTTTCCTGTGATGTATGCAAGTGTCAGTTCCTGTCCCTAAATGTTGTCTTAGTTATATTCATTTCTTCTCTCACTCTTTTTTTTTTTTTTAATGCATGCTGGATTGACCATTTAGTAAGTTTGGTGGGCAGAATACTGTCCCTCCAAAGACGCCTACATCCTAATCACCTGAACCCCTGAATAGATTACATTACATGGCAAAATGAAATTTCCAGGTGTAATTAAGGTTACAGACCTTGAGACTGTAAGATTACAGTGGATTATCCAAGAAGGCTCAGTTTATCACATGATTCCTTGAAAATGAATAACTTTTTTTCCAGCGGGGTTAGGGAAAAGAGAATGAAGAAGGAGGAAGCTTGATAGAGAATAAAACTGCTGTCACTGACTTTGAAGATAGAGGGATGGGGCCAGGAGCCATGGACTTTGATGGTGGAGGAATGAGTAGCCTAAAGAACCTGGGAATAGCCCTCAGTCTTACTGCACAAGGAACTGAGTTCTGTTAATTCAAGTGAGCAGGAAATGGATTCTCCGTTATAGCCCCCCCAAAAGAAATGTAGCCCTGCTAACACCTTGATTTTAGTTTAATAAGGCCCTTACTGGACTTCTGACCTACAAAACAATGAGACAATAAATTTGTGCTGTTCTAAGCCACCAGATTTAGGGTTATTCTTTACTGCAGAAATAAAAAGCTAACATAAGAAGGCAAATCTGGTTTTTTTTGAAGTATTTTCATTCTTTGAAATATGTTCCTTGTATTTTTAAGTTAAATTTTCAGATTTAACTAAAAATATATATGTATATGTATATATATGTATATCATATATATGATTCAACTTTCCTTGTTTCTTTTAGGATCTAACAGGCTTTCCACCTGTTTATTCCAAACATATTAGAGAGCAACATGGGACAAATAGCTGTCAGTTATGAAATGCAAATTATTCACCAAAGATTTGGGGCACTAAACTGGGAGCTAACAATGATTTCCTGTGAAGTATTTTTAGCAATTTATTGACTACATTTGTTGATGGTTGCTTTGGTGCAGGACTTACCATTCTGCCAACCATACAAATGAACCGTGATGCCTGAGTTTCACAGCTTCTGTTGGCTTCCTGCTAGGTGCGTAAACTCAGCATCAGCACATGGGCTGTTAACATCACATATTTCAGACCTTGACTTGTGTTCCTATTTTCATGTTCTCTTTGCACACATTATTTCTTAATGTATTCCTCTGGCTCTTCAGAGAAGGCTTTTTTATTTTTTGCTGTATTTTTTTCCCAATAGAAAGCTCAGATGGTTAATAGTCTTGCTTGCACCATTGCTTAAATAAGTGACCATAAATCTCTGTTGCAACTTTTATTTCAGGTTTTAGAACTCAGCATCATTAAGAAGTTATTTTTCTTAGGAGTAACTAAGTCTTCATTTGTAAGATGTTGGTGCTATCAATGATCTCAGGGGACAGATATAGTACAGGTGGTTGGGAGGCTTTGTATGTTCTCACTTATCAAAAATATAAAAAGGACTATTTTTTCATGTTTTTATGATTATTTTCCAAAAACATGTAATTTAGTCTTCTATCTTCAGTTAAAAAAATGAAACAAAACAAAAACAACTCAGTGCCTTACAACTTGTCAGATACAGGTTGCCTGTGTCTCTATTCCATGTACCTTCTTTCTACCACAGCACAGACTAAAGGGTCTACCTTTATTTAGATAAGGTGTTCTTGTGATGGAAATATGCATAGGCAGGTAATTTCTGAAGCATAATTACATTTCATCCTCATTTTAATGAACAAGTCAATTCACATCCCAAAGTATAACAACAAAGTGGTGGGAAATATTCCTCTCACTGAAGGAAGAGGAGGTCACATGGCAAGGGGTTTTACAGAGAAGGGAATACATAATTGATACAGTAATAAAATCTAGCATACTATATTCCACTTATAGTATAGCATACCATATAAAATACACTTAATATATTTCTATATAATGCTCCATTTTCCCCTCTCATTTATGAGTAAGGAGTTAAATAATTCTCAGTTTCTGGAATGAGTAAACCCTCATTTATTATTATTCAGTTTATTATTCAGTTTATTATTCTCTCAGATATGGCAAAAGCAAATACTGCTCATTCAATTTTTTCAAACATTTAAAAATCTATAGAGTAACAGTTGCAAGTATGAAATAAGGTGTTATATTGGGTGATGTTATTCTTGGTAATCATAAAAATTATTAAGATTTATTGCATGTCCCCTGTGTAGATTTCCCTGCATTTGTTGTTACTAAAGTTCAGTTTCCCGGTTTAACTGATAGGAACGGGGAAGGGATAAGGAGATATTTGTGCTTTCTCTATTTTCATTAAAAAACAAATTAAGTATAGTTGATTTACAATATTATATTAGTTTCAGATGTACAACATAGTGATTCAATATTTGTATAGATTATACTCTTCATAAAGTTATTGTAAAATATTGGCTATATTCCCTGTGCTGTACAATTTATCCTTGTAGCTTATTTCTTTTATGCATTGTCGTTTGTACCTCTTAATCCCATACATACCCTATCTTGCCCCTTTCCTCTTTCTTCTCCCCACTGGAAGACAATAGTTTATTATTTATAGCTGTGAGTCTGTTTCTGTTTCATATAGTCATTTGTTTGTTTTATTTTATAGATTCAAAATTCAGCATATAAGCAAAAACATATAATATTTGTTTATTTTCTGTCTGACTTATTTCACTAAGCATAATACCCTCCAGGTCCATCCATGATCTTGCAAATGGCAAAATTTCATTCTTTTTTATGGCTGAGTAATATTTTATTGTGTGTGTGTGTGTATTTTATATATATGCATATATATATATATATGTATGTCACATCTTCATTATCCATTTATCTGTTGATAGACACTTAGATTGCTGACATGCCTTGGCTATTGCAAATAGTGCTGCTATAATCATTGAGGTGCATGTATCTTTTCAAATTAGTGTTTTTGTTTATTCTGGATATATACCCAGGAATGGAATTGATGCATCATATGGTAGTTCTATTTTTAGATTTTTTAGGCAACACTATACTGTTTTTCCCTAGTGGCTGTACCAATTTACATTCAACAGTGTACTAGGGCTCCCTTTTCCCCACGTCCTGGCCAATATTTGTTATTTCTGGTCTTTTTGCTGTTAACCATTCTGACAGGTGTGAAGTCGTATCTCATTGTGGTTTTGACTTGTATTTCTTTGATGAGTAGCAATCTTGAGCTTATTTTCATGTCATATGTGTGTCTCCTTTGGAAAAATGCCTATTCAGGTTTTCTGCCCACTTGTTTATCAGGTTGTTTGTTTTTTGGATATTGAGTTGTATGAGCTGTTTATGTATTTTGGCTATTAACCACTTATTCGTTGTATCATCTGCAAATATTTCCTTCCATTCAGTAAGTTCCTTTTTGTCTTGTCCATGGTTTCCTTTGCTGTACAAAAGCTTTAAATTTAATTAGGTCCCATTTGTTTATTTTTTATTTTGTTTCCTTTGCCTTAGGAGACAGATCCAAAAAACATATTGCTACGATTTATGTCAAACAGTGTTCTACCTATGTTTTCTTCTAGTAATTGTATGGTGTCTGGTCTTTCATTTAACTCTTTAATCCATTTTGAGTTTATTATTGTATATGGAGTCAGAAAATATTCTAATTTTATTCTTTTACATGTAACTGTGCAGGTTTCCCAGCACCACTTATTGAAGAGACTATATTTTCTCCATTGTATGTTCTTGCAACATTTGTGGTAGTTTAATTGACCATAAGTGAATGGGTTTATTTCTGGGCTGTCTATTCTGTTCCACTGAAAAAATGCTTGATATAATTTCTGTCCTTTTAAATTTGTTGAGAATTGTTTTGTGACTTAAGATGTGATCTATTCTGAAGGTGCCATGTGCACTTGAATGTGTAGTCTGTTGTTTTTGGATGGAATGTCCTGTAGATATCTACTAAGTCAAACTGGTGTAATGTGTCCTTTAAGATTACTGTTTCCTTATTGATTTTCTGTGTGTATGATCTTCTCATTGATGTAAGTGGGGTGTTAAAGTCCCCTACTATTGTGTTATTGTCAATCTTTCCCTTTATGTCTGTTAATATTTGCTTTATATATTTAAGGGCTTCTATACTGGGTGCATATATATATTACCCAAGGTTGTATCCTGTTCTTTTTATTGATCCCTTTATCATTATACAATGCACTTCTTTGTCTTTTGTCATAGACTCTTTTAAAAATATACTTTTTCTAATATGAGTATTACTACCCCAGCTTTCTTGCCATTTCCATTTGTATGAAATATCATTCTCCATTCTCTCACTTTTGATCTATGTGTGTCTTTAGCTCTGCAGTGAGCCTCTTGTAAGCAGCATATAGATGGGTCTATTTTATTTTATTCAATCATCCACCTTATGTCTTTTGATTGGAGCACTTAGTCCATTGACATTTAAACCGATTATTGATAGGTAGGTACTTATTGCCATTTTATTACTTGTTTTCTCATTGTTTTTGTAGTTCTCTTCTTTCATTCCTCTTTTAGTTTCTTCCCTTGTGATTTGATGACTTTCATTAGTGGTATGCCTGTGTTCCTTTCTTTCTTGTTTTGTGTATCTACTCTAGGTTTTTGGTTTTTGGTTACCGTGGGGTTCATATATGTTGACCCATAACTATATCTACTTGTTTTAAACTGGCTGTCACTTAAGTTCAAAAGCATTCTAAAAGATCTACATTTTTAACTCCCCTTTCCCACATTTTGTGCTATTGATGTTGTACTTTACATCTTCATGCTTATCCTTTAACTGTTTATCGTAGTTATTCTTGATTGTACATTTTTTTTCCTTTAATCTTTATACTAACTTGTTTAAGTGGTTGATCCACAGCCTTAGTATATATTTGAATTTACTAGTGGGATTTTCCATTTCCTGTAAATTCTTATTTATTCTTGTAGCATTTTCTTTTCCACTTAAAGAATATCCTTTAATATTTCTTCTAGGCTCTGTTTCATATAGATTAACTCTTTTAGTTTTTGCTTCCTTGAGAATTTCTTTTTTTATCCTTCAATTCTGAATGATAATCTTTCTGGGTAGAGTATTCTAGGTTGTAAGTTTTTCCCTTTCAGCATTTAAAATATGCCAGGCCACTCCCTTCTGGCCTGTAATGTTTCTTCAGAAAAACCAGCTGACCGCCTTCTGGGGTGTTCTGTTATATAGGACTCACTTTTTCACTTGCTGCCTTTAGATTTCTCATTTATTTTTAACATTTTCCATTTTAAATATAATATGTCTTGGTGTGGGTCTGTTTGGGTTCATCTTGGTTGGGACTCTCTGTGCTTCCTGTAAATTGATATCTGTTTCCTTATCCACCTTCAGGAACTTTTCAGTAATAAATTCATCGCATACATTTTTGACCCTTTTCTCTCTCTTTTCTCCTTCTGGGACTCCTATAATGTACATGTTGGTATGCTTGATGTTGTCTCAGAGGTTCCTTAATCTGTTCTCATTTTTTTAATTTGTTTTTTTCTTTTTGCTGTTCTGTTTGGCAATTTCCATTATTTTATCTTCCAGGTCATTTATGTGTTCTGTATCAGCTACTCTCCCGTTAATTCCTTCTGGTGTATTTTGCATTTCAGTTATTGCATTCTTCATTTTTGACTGCTTCTTTTTTCATATTTTCAAGTTCCTTGTTAAAATTCTCACTGTATCATCTATTTTTTTCCCTAGTTAACATTCTTACTACTGATGCTTTCAGCTCTTTATCTGGTAAATTATTTATCACTCTTTCATCACTTGCTTTATTCAGGTTTTTTTTTCTTCTTTTGTTTGAAACAAATTCCTTTGTCTTCTCATTTTGCTTACCTTTCTCTATCTCTATGACATTAGGTGAAGCAGTTACTTATCGCAGTCTTGAAGTGGTGGAGCATATCTGTACAGTCTGTGTTCCCACTGGCTTTCATGGGAGAGCTGGCTCTGATGTGACCATGAGTGATCTCTTCCCCCAGGGAGTGCTAGCAGCACTTTGGTAGGATGTGGAGCTGGAGAGTAGGGGATAGAGGCAGAGCCAGGTGTAAGATGGGGCCTGTCCTCTGCTCAGAGACCAATACCATCCTATTGGTGTGGGAGCAGGACCCAAGTTGCTAGAGTAGAAACCCTCAGGGCCAGGACCAAGCTGGTTCTATTCCCTCTAAGTGTGTGCTTTTCTCCCTCCTAGCATTGGCACCTTTGCCCTAGAGGGGATTATTGCTGGAGCATGAGGGACAAGAGCAAGCGCTCTGCTCCGGGGCAGTCACATGCACTGGGGTAGTCAAAGGAAACTGTCAAGAGTCCCAACCAGTTTCAATCTGCTTCCCCTGCCTAGTTTCAGGAGTAAACAAGTGTGTTTACACTCTTCATGAGCAGAGTGTAGGTTTCTTACAGCCCCACTGTCAGTCCCACTGGTTTTCGAACCAGGTAAGGGGGCTCACACTCCTGGTATTTGACCTCAGAGCTGGTGAGTCCAATATGTGGTTTGAACCATTCACTCCCCAGAGACGACCTCCAAGCCTGTGCAATCCCCATCCTCTTCTGTTTCCCCTCCCAGGGGCACAGGCCCTTACCTGATTACTTTTTCTTCCATTCTACTTGACTCATTGTGGATCTGTCTTACAGATTTGGCTTTTTAAGTGTCTCCATATCAGTCTCCAGTTTGTTTTCAGTAAGAATTGCTGCATATGTAGATATATTTTTGATGTTTTCCTGGGGGAAGGTGAGCTCTGCATCCTCCTACTCCTCCGTCTTGATCTTCCCCCTTTCTATTTTCATTTTACAGAGGAAGAAGCATGGGCAACAGAGCACTGTGGGGATTAATGTACACATAGACATTTGAGAAAGATATATATCAAGATGAAGTCATACTTCCTCTTTCCCTACCATGTGAAATCTCCATATGGTTAGAAATCAGTCTGCAAATAGTCTTCCTCAAGGAAAGCGTTTACTTTTTCACTAACATTAAGCATGATGTTAACTGTGGGTTTTTTGATAGATAACTTTTTATCAGCTTAAGGAAATTTCCACTTATTTATGTTTAAATATTTTTATTATGGTAGACTATTGGAATGTCAGATTTTTTCTGCATCTACTTAGAAGATCATGTGTTTGTATCCTTTATTCTCTTAATAAGCATTAAACCTATTTGTTTCATCTATTTTTAATTGTCATTTTCAGTCATTTGTGTCTTTCTAGAAATTTAACTGTTCAGTCAAAGTTACCTAATTTATTGGCATACAATTGTTCATAATATTCCTTTATAATTTGTTTCATTTCTGTAATGTCAGTATTAAAGTTCCCACTTAAATTCCTGATTTTAGTAATTTGTCTTCTTTCATTTTCCTTGTTAAATTTAGTTAAAAATTTGCCAATTTTGTTGATCTTTTCCAAGAAGTAGCTTTTGGTTTCATTAATTTTTTGTTTTGTTTCCTTTTTTAAACTAATTTTTACTGGAGTATAGTTGATTTACAATGTTCTGTTAGTTTCTGCTGTACAGCAAAGTGAATCAGCTATATATACACATATATCCACTCTTTTTTATATTATTTCCCCATATAGATCATTACAGAGTATTGAGTAGTGTTCCCTGTGCTATACAGTAGGTTCTTATTAGTTATCTATTTTGTATGCAGTAGTGTGTATACGTCAATCCCACTCTCCCAATTTATCCCTCTGCACCTTCCCCTTCTGTAACCATAAATTTGTTTTCTACATTTGTGAGTCTATTCCTGTTTTGGAAATAAGTTCACTTGTACCATTTTTTTAGATTCCATATTTAAACAGTATCATATGATATTTGTCTTTCTCTGTCTTTACTTACTTCACTCAGTATGACAATCTCTAGGTGCATCCATGTCACTGCAAATGACATTATTTCATTCTTTTTATGGCTGAGTAATATTCCCTTATATATATGTACAACATCATCTTTATCCATTCCTCTGTTGAAGGACATTTAGGTAGCTTCCATGTCCTAGCTATAGTAAATAGTGCTGCAATGAACATTGGGGTGCATATATCTCTTTGAATTATGGTCTTCTCCAGATATATGCCCAGGAGTGGGATTGCTGGGTCATTTTTTTCTTTTTCTGTTTTCCATTTCATGTATTTCTGTTATAATATTTATTATTTCCATGTTTCTGCTTGATTGCTCTTTTTTTTCCCCTCCAATGTTTTAAGGTGCAAGTCTAGGTCATTGATTGGACATCTTTCCACTTTTTTAACATAGTGAGTTACAGCTGTAAATTTCCTTCTAAGAACTGATTTAGCTGCATCAATAAGTTTTGGTATGTTATGTCTTCATTTTCATTTATCTTGAAGTATTTTGTAATTTCTTTTGCGATTTCTTAGTTGACCCCTTGGTCAAATAAGTGTATCGTTTCTTTTCCATATATTTCTGAGTTTCACACATTTCTTTCAGCTATTCATTTAAAAATTTTTTATTTTATTTTATTTTTTGTGGTACGTGGGCCTCTCACTGTTGTGGCCTCTCCCATTGTGGAGCACAGGCTCCGGACGCACAGGTTCAGCGGCCGTGGCTCATGGGCCCAGCCGCTCCGCAGCATGTGGGATCTTCCTGGACTGGGGCACAAACTCGTGTGCCCTGCATTGGCAGGCGGATTCTCAACCACTGCGCCACCAGGGAAGCCCAAGCCTGATGTTTTAAATTTTATTCCATTGTATTTAGAGAACATATTTTGTATTATTTCAATACTTTAAAATTCATTTATCTTCACTTATAGCCTAGACTATTGTCTATCCTAGAGAGTACCCCATGTGCATTTAAGATTACTGTATATTCAGGCATTTGGGGGTATTTTGTTCTCTGTATGTCTGTTAGGTCTTGTTGGTTTATAATGTTGTTCAAGTCTTCTGTATACATATTAATCTTCTGCCGAGTGTTCTATCCATTATTAAAAGTGAGACATTGAAGTCTCCAACTACCATAGCTGAATTGTTCATTTCTTATGTCTGTCTTTTGTTTTCATATATTTGAGGTACATATATGTTTATAATTTTTATATCTTCCAGATGGATTGATTTTTTTTATTATAAAATAATGCTCACCATCTCTAGGAACATTTTTAGTTTTAGAGTCTATTTTGTCTGACATCAGTCTAGACACTTCAGTTTTATTATGATAGCTATTTGCATGATCTTTAAAAAATTCTTTTACTTTGAATCTAATTGTATATTTTATGTAAATTTTGTCTCTTGTAGGAAATATATAGTTGGGGATCTCTTTTTTTTTTTTTTTTAAATCCCAGTCTGACAATGTGTTTTTTCATCAGATTGCTTAATCCATTCACATTTAATTTTATTTTTGACATAATTGGAATTGTTTGACATTTTGTTAAAACTTTTTTTCTCATATGTTATTTGTTCCTCCAGTCCTCCTTTAATGCTTTCTTTTGCATTAAGTGAATGGTTTTTAGTTAAACATTGTAATTACTTTAATAGTTTTTTCACTATAGATTTTTCCATTATGTCTTTAGTGGTTGTTCTAGGGCTTACCACATATATATTAATTTATCAGAATCTACTTTAGACTTATACTACCATAATTTAATGAGATATAGAAATGTTACTCCTACATAGCTCCATTTTCCTCTCTTATGTGTTATTGTTGTCACACATAATACATTACATATTTTGCAAATATATTGAATACGTTGTTTCAGGAATTAATTTTTACAATTTTATGTCTTTTAAAGAAGCTTGGAGATGGAAGGAGAGCAAGTATATATTTATGGTGTTTGTTAAATTAAACTTACCATTTTCCATTTCTGTATCTCTTCATTTCTTCCAAAGGATTTAATTACCATATGGTGGCATTTCCTTATTCCAAAACAGCTTGATTTTCACCTACCTTCTTTAAGCTGTTGGTCCTAAATCTATTACATCTCTATGTATTATAAGCCAAACAATACAATTATATATATGTATAGTTATATTATATATATTTATATATATAAATCTATGTATAGATATATAGTTTTATATAATAGCTTTTTAAATAAGTTAAGAGAAAAGAAGTAAATTAATATATATTTATACTGTCTTCTATAATTACATAATTACCTTTACTGGTGGTTTTTGCTTTTTCACATGGATTTGAATTTCTATCTGGATTTATATGTTTTTTGCCTAAAGAAATTCCTTTAGTATTTTTTGGAAGGTGGGTTACCTAGCAATGAATTCTCTCAGCTTTTGCCTTTAGAAATGTCTTTATTTCATCCTTATTTTTGAAGTTTTTCCTGGGTATAGTATAGCATTCTTGCTTGATGGGCTTTCTTTGGGGAGTGGGGTGGGACATTGATTATTTCACCCGCTGCCTTCCGGACTCTATTGTTCTTAATGAGAGGTTGGCTATTAATCTTATTGGAGGGAGAGCTGTAAGTTGTAAGTTGCTTTATCTTGCTGCTTTCAAGACTTTCTTTTTACTTTTGCTTATAAAGATTTTTATAATGATGTGTCTGTGTGTGTATCTTTGTATTTATTCTAGTTTGAATTCATTGAGCCTCAGAGATGTGTAATTTATTCTCTTTCATCAGATTTGGAAAGAACTAAGCAATTATTTCTTCAAATTTTTTTCTTCATTTTTTTGTTTTTTCTTCAAATTTCTTTGCTCCTTTTTCTCTCTCCTGTGCTTCTTGCATTTCGGTTGCAAATACATTGATGTGCTAATGTTTTTCCACATTTCTCTGATGCTGTGTTCGTTTTTCTTTATTTTTTTCTCTTTGTTTATCAATGTGTACTTTTGTCAATCTATCTTCAAGTTCACAAATTTGTTTTTGGCCAGTTCAAATAATCGGTGAAGCATCTCTAGTGATTTTTTTATTTCAATTTTTGTACTTTTCTACTCCAGAATTTCCATTTTGTTTCTTTTCAAAGTTTCCATCTCCTGATTATTATTTTCTATTTGATGAGACATTGTCATCATACTCTACTTTAATTCTTTAAACACAATTTTCTCTATATTTTGGGTGTATTTACAATATCTGCTTTACAGCTTATGTCTCTTAAACCCAACTTTTGGGCTTCCCTGAAATGCAAACAATATTTCTATTCTCTTTTCCTGTATACAAGTCACATTTTCCTGTTTTTTTTTTTTTTTTTTTTTTTCACACCTCATGCTTTTTTTGTTTTGAAAAATGGACACTTTAATGCATTTTAGCAAGTTGTGATATTAATACTCTCCACCAGATTGCTAGGTCTTTTTATTATTTTGGTTAAATAACATAGTATAGCAACTCTGTGCATTTAGTACTACTCCTTGCTTCAGATCTTGACTTTATTATTTACATTTTTCTTTTTTATTTGCTTAAATGCTTGGCTGGACTAGGTCCAATCTGGGACTGTTTTTCTGCCCTACAATGGAGATGGGATAGGAAAGTCAGCCTCTATCCTTGCACTTTCACCTTTTTTGGAATCTAACTTTTGTAACATGGAACTGAGTAGGATGAGACATGTTGTTGATCTGCTTCACCTACAGTGAAACTGTAGCCCTAGACTGGGAGCTGAAGGAAGAGGGGCCCCCACCTTTGTGACAGAAGCTAATCACAGCAGAGCTTCTGTCATACTGTTCTGGGAAGGAGGATGAGAATAACTCTTGGCTCAAATGCTATGGACTCACAGTGTTCTTACTGAGATGTCTTAGATTTTCTTGAATGAAGTTTATTGATTTCCTGTATGTCATCAGGATACCTTACAGAGATTTCAATAGTTTTTATTATAATGTTCACCAGTAAATGATGTTTACCTGGAAAGAGTGTCTTCCAAACTTCTACAACTGCCTTTTGGAAATCCCACTACCTCACTCTTCTTATATAAAAGAAAACAAATATAAAATTCAAAGGCATCTATACTATCATTATAATTTTATTTCTTCAGTATACTAAAATAAGTTTTGTGATGGCTACGTAAATTTTTTTCTTATATATTATCAGGTGTTATGCTGCACTATTTTAGTGTGATAGGTAATATCTGGTAAATTAATATTCTGATATATTATTAGTAAAGTTGATTGTTTAATCCAACAATATTCATTTATTTCCATACAGTTTTATTAGATTCAATACATTTTGGTCTTTGGCTTAGTTTACTAAATATTCTTTTTTGTGTTTCTTTGGGGGGGAGCTCTTATAAAAAGAAGTACAAAAAAGAATATGTGTATATATTATATATATATAATCTGATTGATAAAATGTTTACAATCTCACATTTCAGTGTGTCCATTTAATAGAAAATTAATAATAGAAACAGAAAATAGATAAAAAATAGAATATTTATCAGAACAACATATGCTAATCTTTTCTAGATGTGAACACGATATGAGAAAGAAGAAGTTTTTTTATACCTTCTTAAACATCTTCAGATTTTAATCTATTTGAAATTAAGAAATAAATTTCTCTAAGGTTACCTTTAGAAACTTGTAACCTCTAAGTTTGTGAATGACAACTGTGAGGCATGAGGAAATACATAACTGTCTTGAAGGAAAAAGAAAAATTGTAATTAATTAAAATTTCTAAGTTCGTTGATAACTTCAAAAGGAATTTCAATTAAAATGATAAATTAACAAGATTTTTGCACAATATTAATTTAAAATTAAGTGTAATTACTGATATATAGAATCAGAAAACCTCTGTTGCTATTTTAACATAGACTGTGTACTTATTGCAGACAGGGTTTGACAAATTAGAATATCAGAACCATAGAATTTTAAGAACCCTAAAGTACTAGATAAGATAATGTCCTCCATGGTCACTTCTTTAACAGAAAACCCTGAAAAGCTCAGTGCTAACAAAATTAGATTTTATTTTTTATTCATGAAAAGAACAACTAATTCATTGCTCCTGTGAACTGACAATACTCAGACTTTCGCTTTATGAAGTTGTCCCTAGAGATGCACATAGTATCAGAAGAATCCATTGAGTTGGTTTCTCTATTCTAAAGTTTGACTCTAAAGGTAGGAAACATTTACTTTACTGCATTCTATAGGAAAATATAGGTATATGAGTTAACATGGTATAAAGGCTTGAAACATGAGTACTCTGTAGTGATATACTATTAAAATGTATTAGTAATGATATCTTTCTTATACTCTATTCAGTTTTATATTTAGATTTTAGTATTGACTAGCTCCTGAAGCTTTGAAGAAAATAACATAGGAGGTTAATACCTTCTCCTTGATCTCAGGCTTATGCATTAAATCTTGAAATTTGATTACCTTCATTATTCTTGGCTGCTGTAATTATAAAAGTGATTACTGGTCTTCCCTTGTGGCACAGTGGTTAATAATCTGCCTGCCAATGAAGGGGACACGGGTTCGAACCTTGGTCCAGGAAGATCCCACATGCTGCAGAGCAACTTAGCCCATGCACCACAACTACTGAGCCTGTGCTCTAGAGCGGGTGAGCCACAACTAATGAGCTCTTGTGCTACAACTACTGAAGCCCATGTGCCTAGAGCCCGTGCTCCACAACAAGAGAAGCCACCACACTGAAAACCCGTCCACTGTAACGAAGAGTAGCCTCTGCTCACCGCAACTAAAGAAAGCCTATGAGCAGCAGCAAAGACCCAACACAGATAAAAATAAAAATAAATTAAATAAATCCTTTTTGAAAAAAATGATTACTAATAATAAAATACAATTATACTATTTAGAAAACCAGCAGTGAGTTTTCAACCTCAAAAATTTGCCAATTGACTTCTCTGGGCAAGGCACTGCTTATATTTCTTTTAATTCTATGTATATTTTCCCAATTATCCATCCTTTTAAAATCCACTAGTCACCTTATCACTTCCCTATCCCAACGTCTCTTTTATGTATTTCAAATGTCTCAATATTAAATCAGTGATAAATTAATATTGGATATTGGTGAGTCAGTATTACTTGATTATGGTTGGTTATGAGTTTTACAAAGAAACATTTAGTTCCTTCATTTTGTTACACTCTGGTGATACCAAGATAAATGACATATAGTTCCTGATAACTTACTTTAGGGAAAAAAATAGACATTTAAATAGATAATTGCACTAAAATGTGGTGATTCATATGAAAGAAATATTCACCCCTAACTTTGGGATTGCTGCTTGGACAACAGCTTCCCAGATGGATTATTAGTATCCTTAGGAAATGATCAGGCAGATGGAAAGGAAAGTTCTAAATTCCAGAGAGGAAGCAAGTAAAGCACAGATACTAGCAATAAATAATATATGAGTGCAAGCAATTTAGTAAAAGTACAGTCATCTAGGTACAGTGGTGTGCTGGAGCTGATCCCTAATGGCTTAGAGACCTATTTGTGCACCTATGTTCTTCATTTTGTTTCCAATGGCATAACTTTGGTAGCTTGATATTGGCCATGTTGGAAGTATTAACATGGTAATTGGCAAATTTCTAATGTCCCTTTGCTTTCTTTCTTTCCTTCTTTCATTCCTTTCTCCCTCCCTCCCTCCATCCATCCCTTATTTCTTCCTTCCTTTCTTTCTTTCTTTCTTTCTTTCTTTCATTCTTCCTGCCTTCTCCCCCCCCCGGAGGGTTGATTATTAAATATTTAACAAGACACAACTGCTTTGCTAGTAAAATGTTTTTAAGAAAATTATACACTAGAATGTGTGCAAAATCATGCAGAGCTATGACTTAGCCACTATGGGCATGGGCCTGAAAGACTGTATTTCTCACAACGTTACCAGGGGATATTTCTGTACTCTAACGTATGGAAAACCTTGACAAACATATGATGGGAAGCTGTTGAGGATTCTGAGGTGAAAAGATGACTCTGATGATTTGTAGTGGAATTGAAACTGGTAATCAGGAAACCAGTGATTTTGCATGGCTCATGAAGAAATTGAGAATCTTTTCTTCTTTTCTGGGAGTTTAAACTGAATGCTTGGAGAGGTGTTGAGAAGAAAAGGAACACTTCAGAATCAGATGCAGTGCCCATGTGGAGACTTACAGGGATTAAAGAAAAGTAAAGACAGCTTTTATTTTTTCCCATCTCCAGCAAGAGGCTTCCTATAACATGAAGGAGGAAGCTTTTGTCTTCTTTATTTTAATGTAATAGCAATGAATGGCTACTATTGTTAATTTCTGGAATGATTATAGAAAGAATAATTTAGAAGAGAGGAATGGAAGTCCTTCAAATTATGGAGACAGAATATACCTTGTTGAAATACACACCATATTTCTTTGACAATAGGACAAGACTATGCTTAAGTCAAGCTGCAAAAGAGCCGTCAACACTTTATACTGTTGAAATAACTTCTTTAACAGTAGAACATTGCACTGTCTCACCACTTAACTTTCACAACTTTATCTCCTTTAAACTATTTAATTTCTTATTATGATCTTGAATGTTTGGCAGACAGATGCATTCAAAATGACATAATGGACTTTTTATGGGCTATTCAACTGGGGATCTTTGAACTCATATTGCTAAGTAGCCTGTGGAAGAATAAGCCATTTTATCACAAGTTTTAAAGCAACCTGCATTTCAAAACCACTCTGATGGTGTATTTATTGGTTCTAGTAAGACATGAGAATCTGTCAAGTTTAGAAAAGAGAGTTTATGTTCCATTCAGTTCACTGGCCTTAAATTTCATTACTGAGTTCTGGTATATTACCTTTCCCACAATCATTTTGGTTGTACTCTAGGGTCTAAAAACATTCAAGTTAAGTAAATTGGTAATGTAACTATACTCTAGGTGAATTCATTAAAATTGATTTAAACATTAAAGTCATAGATTGAAGAGCTCTTACATAGGTAAAGATTAAGATGTGAACTACCAGCTTCCAACTGTACCTGTCCTTACAAATATAACATTTCTGGTTTTCTGTAGTAATGAAGATGGAGATACTATGTAGTTACATAGAATTTTCTCTGGGTAATCCTCTACTACTAAGGGGGAAAATGGACCAAGATAATATTACCTCATGCCCTTATTAGCCTATGAATATATCAAATACTAGATTAGAAAAAAAAATGTTAAGAACTATAGTCTGAGATTTTATTATACTTGTGAACTAAAAAATTGTCCTGCCACAGATACATAGATGCTGGCAGAAGACACAGGGCTCCTGATCAGAAGCAAAGGGCTTTATTGCTCCCAGGCCATAGACACCATGTTTTTGCCTCATTTCCCCTAGTGCCCTGTAATGGTAATATCCTAAGGTAACCGAACTCATGATGTTCATGCTTTTGTGTAATCCACTCACCTTGAGTGTGAGAGGGATCTATGACTTGCTTTTAACAAAAGGAATATAGTGAACATGATAATATGGCCCTTTTATGGTTAGGTTACATTATATGGCAAAGGTGATAACATGTTACCCTATGATTACATTATATTAAGTAAAACTCTATTTTAGCAGATTGGAGTTGGATACCAAATTCAGTTTATGGGCTTGATGAAGTAACCTTGTGTTGGAGAACCCACTTGTCAATAAACTGCAGGAGACCTTTAAGAACTGTGGGCAACCTCTAGTCAACAAGGAAAACTGAGGGCCACGGTCATACAACCACAAGTCATTGCACAGAAACCTGAAGGAGGTTGGAGGCAGATTCTTCCTCTTTTGGGACTCCAGATGAGCAAGGATCCTGGCTGGCACCTTAACTGCAGCCTTGGGAAACCCTGATCATAGGACCAAGTTAAACTGTGTCTGGATCTGTAACCCATGGAAAGTGTAAGATGATAACCACATGTTGTCTTAAGCCATGAAATTGTAGTAAGTTGTTATATGGTATAGAAAACACAGCTGAAACCCCATGAGAACAATGCAGAAGCAGGTCTTGGTGGATGCTGCCCACACAGTGGGTGTGTGTCACAGCTGATGAAACTTGAGATTAGGAAATCCTAAAATCATGTAAAGGAATTCTAGAAAGCCTGCCTAAACTTTCTCTTCAGAAGGCCACATTATAATCCTGAACAGGAAATCTGCCCTCTGGCTTTGAGAAAGTACTCTATTCATCATACAAGGCTGTTTGTTATACAAATATCCTTGAGAAAGTCATCTGGGACAACTGCTGTCACAAGATTAGGCATAGGAAATGTTGCCAACAGTTCAGAGGTTCTTTCAGCACTCTAGGAGAACTTCCATACACTTAGCAGGATACGACTGTGTGGAAGAGACTACTGTTAAGTCTCATCCGTGACAAAAAGTACATTTGGGACAATAAAATAGTAAAGAAATAACTGAGTCTATTTTATAAAGCAATATTTAGTTATCTATAGTTTCTCCCTTGATAAACTTAAGTTGCCATCACTGTTGCTAACACACATTATACTTTGATACAGATCAACTATGGGATTGTGTGGGAGCTTAAAAGATAAAGGGATAATTTTACACTCGAACTGCCTCAAATATAGAGTTATAAATGTATTATCACTTTTTGGTATTCAAAATATTGGTGTTTTAAGATACATAAATAAGAATCTGAAGATATTACAGAACATTAATAAAATTTATTAAATTCATTTCAATTAAACATTGTTAAGCTATAAATATTTTTGTTTATGACTTTCAAATATTTTTAATTTAGAGGATTTAATACAGATCATGACATCGTGGGTGGACTTAAGTCTTGGGTGCTTGATCATGAGAGCTGGAACATCAGACTAAATAAATGAGAGTTTATTGATTTAATAGTATTTGCTTAAGATGCAGAATTTAAGATCCTGGCAAGGATCTCAGGATATGATGTGGACTTTACTAAATTAACTTTTAAAAATATGGAAAAAGTGAGGGCCAATGTAAGGGAGCACTCAAGAACCTGTACCCTGTGATATTGTGACTTATAGGAAAAAATGTATTTGGCCATTTAGATGAGAAAATGCACACTTCTCATATATATTTGGGCTTCAACCACAGTTCCTGGATTACATCTCCCAAAACCCTTGGAATATTTGATCTCTTGCCCTTAGTTCCTGAAAAATCTTCAAGGAGGGTGACTTTTGATTCCAGCCAAGGGTGGGGATTGACTACCAAGGGAACCAATAATGTGATTAGAAGGTTGGAACTTTCAGTCCCACCCTGGACCTCCAGGGAGGGGAGAGGGGCTGGTGGTTGAATCAATCACCAATGGCCAATGATTTAATCAATGTTGCCTATGTAATGAAGCTTCCATAAAAATTCAAAAAGACAAGGATTGGGAGCTTCCATATTGGTGAACACATGGAGACTGAGGAGAGTGGCACACTTGGAATGGGCATGGAATTTTGAGCTCTTTCCCCAAGTCTTGCCCTAGGAATCTCTTCATCTTGCACTTTATTCTTATTTTCCAATATTCTTTTATAATAAATCAGTAATCTAGTGAGTAAACTGGGTTTTCCTGAATTCTGTGAGCCATTCTAGCAAATTAATCAGACCCAAAGAGGGGGCATGGGAACCTATGATTTATAGCCAATCGGTCTGAAGTACAAATAACAACCTAGACTTTCTGTTGGCATCCTGAGTTGGAGGGGGGTCCTGGAATCTCCAATTTGTAGGCAATCTGTCAGAATCACAGTTACCAACATGGTCTTGAAACTGCCTTTCTGGAGGACAGTCTTTGGGACTGAGCCCTTTACCTGTGGAATCTGATTTTATTTCAGGTAGATAGAGACAGAATTGAGTCAAATTCTGGGACAACCTGCTGGCATCTGAGAATTGTTCATTGGTGTGGAGAAGAATAACACACACACACATACACACACACACACACACACACACACACACACACACACACACAGAGTGATATTGGGTCCAAGAACCCAAAAGATACTCCCAGAACCAGAAGAAATTTTTTTTAATGGATGATCTGATGGCTAAGGGAAGTTGTCCTATTAAACAGTTAAATTCTCTTTCCTAGTATCTGGACCTGGGACAATTTTGATTGGGAACCCACTTATTGAAGAGAATGTTGGGTCCTTTGTCAAAAAGATTCTTTAACACCATGGCAGATGTACAAGCTAATGTGCCTTCAGTGGGGCACAAAATCTTGAAAGACAAACAAGCCTCTTTGGTAAGTGTGACAGCATTGATTCCATTTCAACCTGAAGGGGCCAATGATCCATTCAGACAGAAATAGAGACATATGCTTGGTATGGGTCTGTCTTTGCTGCCTGCAGAGCCACAACCAACACTGCTGTTAGAGAGCTTATAGAGTGTTTGATTCATGGACATGGTGTCCCATAAAATATCACTTTTGACAACTGTACCCATTTTATAAAAAAAGAAATTGCAGGAATGAGCTGTGTTTGTGGGATCAATTGGTCATATCACATGACCTAGAAGCTGATAGTAGATTGGAATGATGGCAAAGATGCACTGGCAACTCGTATGTGCCACTTTAAAAGGATCAGGCACTACTCTCCAAGATGCAGTATCCACCTTAAAACAAAGATGTTTATATAGTGTTACCTACTTATTAGGAGGAATTCATGGGTCTGACATCTACATGGAAAATAGTACAGCCAAGCTTATTATAATTCCCAGTGGTCCCTTGAGGAATGTTTGCTTCCCATTCCTGTTAATCTGAGTTCTGAAAGATAGGGTCCCATTGGGAGAAACATTTCAGTCGAGGGACATAACAAGAGTTCTACTGAACTCCAGAAGACTGGTGCTATTTATTGAGGAGTCTGGCTTCAGGTCAAAATCTTGTATGACCTTTCAGACCCACGTTTTGGCAATTACAAAGGCTTTGCTTGGCAGGCCTGATGGAAAGCCCTACCCACACTAAACTAAGCGTACAGCCATGCCTTACAGATTTCTGGACAGAGTTTCAGTCAAGGACTCAGGTATTTTCCCTGGATCAGCCATGCATATCCACATTCTTCTCTGAGGCACCTCCATTCAGAGGCCTCCTAATCAGGGGGCATCTACTGAGATGCTCTTCCTTCACCTCCTTAACAGGGGATCTTGACTGAGACAACTTTTTCCCCTCTGACTCGGGACTTTTGCACTCTTATTCCTTCCTACTCTTCTCTTCCAGACCCCAGTTACAAAAATAAATAAATAAATAAATGGCAGGAGTTTATTCAGGACCCCTTGTTAATAAGACAGTTCCCTCATCTGCCCTATTTGCTTGACTCCCACTTGCTACCATTCCATGGGGAAAAATGGATCATTGGGAAAGCAGTGCCTATTGTGTCTCTTGCTTACACTGTTGCAGCAAGTGAATAAAGGATTGAATGTTATTTTTAGGTTAATTTCCCTGTGACCATGTTGACACCTGGCCACTTTGGACTTCATGCAAAGGATAAGTAGGCAAAAAAAAAAAAAGTAGTCAGCAATTTGTCAGGAATCAGGGCCCTGATCATCAGACAGAGGTAGAACTTCTATTATACAATGTGGTCAGGAAGGGATATAATTGGCACCCAAGGACCCCACTTGGATGTCTTTTGGTACATTCCTGCCCAATTCTGATGGTAAATGGGTAAATACATTAACTTCTGCCTGAGAAGGGCATGGTGACCCCTTGGGCACAAGCATCTGTGTCATGCCATCAGGAAATACTGCAAGACTGCCACAGGAAATACTATAAGCTGAAGGGGAGCAGGATTGAGAATGGATAAGAGTAAAAGAAGACAGGTATCTGTTGCAACATTAAAACATTGAGAGGGGCTTTAGTTTGTCTTACTAATCTCCTACTTCTAAGATTCCCCATGAACAGAGGCCCATCTGAACTTTGGAAAAACTGCTGCCAAAATGTATATGAAGTGTGTACAAGCAGTACAGGTGGTGAACACTGTGATGTGTCCTAGATTCTATTAAAAGTAGTGAAAGTGCTGCTGGCAGTGCTGTTGGAGGATAGCCTTCAGCTCTCAGGTCCTTCAGTGATTCCCTTTGCTGTACAGATCTGGAGATCCAAGTCATACTCTTCCCACAGCTCATATCAAATGGCTGAAAGAGGCACAATATAAAGGTCTGGCTATTTTGGCTTCCAACAGGATAACTCTGATAAATCATACTAGCTCCGGACATGGCCATAGTTTGGCTGTTGGGACTTCTCCCTCTGAACCATACTGCTCCTTTCCCTTTCATCATGGAATCATTGATTCCAAGAACACTCACTAATGAAGAGTATGCCAAAGAAACTCCAGTGTGAATCTATTTCTTGGACTACCCAAACTGTGTCATTTTTAAATTTTGAATTATTAAAATTCTAATGACTCATAGGCTGAGAGTATAACCTACCTTAGTCTAATTTCTACTTTTGAACTCACTTCCAAGTTAAAAATGTAACTTTAAAAATTAAATACAATGTTTTGAATTATATAGGTATAAGTTTGATAGTTGATTTGCATTTTAGATGTCATAATTATTGTAATAAAGTGTTTCAGGTATTTGTTCTTCAAAAATTCTGAGCCATTATAAATAAAACCATGACTAGGTAAGTATATATTTTAATCAATATGAAAATAAAATTATATAATGAGGGACTGCAATTGTGTTGTATTACATACTTGGATATTACTCAAATGTGTAGTATATATGTTTTCATAAAAGACAGGTGCCAAAGACTGAATGTTAGTGTCCCCACCAGCCCCCTGCCCAACCCCAACAAATTCATATATTGAAATCCTAACACCAATGTGATGACATTTGGAGGTAGGGCCTTAAAGGGTGATTATGTCATGAGGATGGCGTTCTCATGAATAGGATTAGTGTCCATATAAGGAGATCTCAGAGAACTCCTTTGCCCCTTCTATCATGTGAGATTGTAGGGAGAAGATGGTCATCTATGAACAAGAAAGCAAGATCTCACCAGACACCAAATCTGCCAGTACCTTGATTTTGGACTCCCCAGGATTCAGAGCTGTGAAAAATAAACTTCTGTTGTTTAAAAACTGCTTATTCGGGCTTCCCTGGTGGCGCAGTGGTTGAGAATCTGCCTGCCGATGCAGGGGACACAGGTTCGTGCCCCGGTCCGGGAAGATCCCACATGCCGCGGAGCGGCTGGCCCCATGAGTCATGGCCGCTGAGCCTGTGTGTCCAGAGCCTGTGCTCCGCAACGGGAGAGGCCACAACAGTGAGAGGCCCGCGTACCACCAAAAAAAAAAAAAAAAAAAAAAAAAAAAATCACAAAAAAACCCCTACTCATTCTATTTTATTCTGTTACAGCAGCCTGAATGGACTAAGACAGCAGTTTACTCTTGTTTATTGAAATGATGAGTTCCAGAAACTTTCTGCAGATCAAATTAAATGTAAGAGAAACATCGTTTCTCAATATTAAATTTTATTCCACTGGGGGCCAATTTTTGCTTATGTCAAAGACAAAATTACGTTTTAAAAGTTTTTTGGTAACTCAAATAAATGAAGATTTCAGAAAATCGTCCAAATAGCAATGCTCTTGTACTGTAATATATATGTCAATATACATGTCACACACACACACACACACACACAAATGACAGTGAAAACTGAAATACTTGTAATACACTTACTTGTGTAATTTTAAAGGGAAAATATTCTGTATTTCAGATATTCACAAAATAACTTCATCATACATTGAATATAATATCCTGATTTCCAAGTCCCAGTTCAGACCCATCATAAATCAGTGTCTTTAATAAGTAATTTTTATGAAGACAAGAGTTTATCTCATTTCCCCATGGCTCCATGCTAATCACAGTCTGGAATTTCAGCACTCCCATCTTTCCTTAAGATGATGATAGTTCCACTGCTCTGATCTGAGTAGCAGGGTGATTGAAGACAATGCCAATCTTTCATTTTCTATTCACCAGTATAAGTATGTGCAATAGCCTTTCCTGCAATTTGGAAATTATCTTAAGATTATTACAATTTAGGGGGGGAAATATCTTCCAAAAATATTCCAAAATGGCTGCTAAAAGTTAGTTCTTAAATATTACCATTTACTATTTTAGCCTGCAATCAAAGGTGAGGAGGAGGTGTATTTAAATAAAATGTGCACTGTGGTTTTCTAATGGGAGTGCTTTGTTCAAAAAATTTCCCACCTTGAGATTTCCCTTCCCTCTCTACTTTCTGGACAGTCTATTCTTCAACCTTCCTTATTTTTATTTTTTCTCTCTAAGTTGAAAAATTCTTGGAGTTTGCACATATGTTGTCTTCACATTTACCTACTAGGATTATCAGTAGATAACACTGTCTGTAATAGTATGTGACCCCACTCACTCCTGTGCTATTCACAATGTGTAATGGGCAGAGTAAGAATGTACTTCTCCATAGGCAGAAAATGTGTTTATCAGATTGACTAATCACTATCTCATATTTACTTTGCATTTCTAATGTTCTGCAGCAGAGTTGCATACTGAATTTAGCTCTATTTACTTTGCATGGCCACAAAATTAAAACAAACAATCAAATAATCGTTGAGCATCATACTTAATGATGAAATCCTAAAAATAACATGATTAAAGTCAGAAAAAAACAAGGATGAATATTATTTAACATTGTCCTGGAAATACTAACAAAATGCAATAAAAGATAAAAGAAAAGAAAAATACTTTAAAGGAGGAAACAATTTCACTACTTAAGGACAGTATTATTACCTGAAGCTCAAATAGACTCAAATGAAAAATTGTTTAAAAGAAATTTAAAAATTCAGAAATTTGGTTGATTTTAACATGAATGTAACAAAAGTTAGCACCATTAAAACCAAGTAAAATATAGTAGAAGAAACATTATTTACAAAAACAACAAAAAATTAAAAGATAAAAGAAAAGAAATAAACAGTATAGAAATGAAGGAAAAATTCAACTGAGATGTAAGAATGACTTAAATAAACAAAAATATATATTGTCCTAAGTGAAAAAAATAAGTAAAATGTTAAAGATTTCAGTGGTTGATAATATAAAGTTTCCAATTTTCCCTGAATTCACAAATAAAATCAAGTGAACCCAATTTTTAAAACTATTATTCTAATTAGACAAAAGGAGTCTAATGTTAGCTTAGGAGAATAAATATGATAATAACCAGTAAAAGAATGCTGATACATTAGTTTTTTTATTGGTGCTCTAACAAATTACCAGTAACTTAGTGGCTAAAACATTAGAAATTAATTATCTTACAGTTCTGTTGTTCGGAAGTCTGACTTTGGTCTCATTGGGCTAAAATCAATATGTCAGTAAGGTGGCATTCCTTTCTGGAGGCTTTACATGGAAATCTCTTTTCTTGCCTTTTCCAGTTTCTAGAGGCCACCTACCTTCCTTGGTTTGTGGCCCCTTTACTTTGTCTTTAAACCAGCAATAGCTGACTGAGTCCTTCTAACATCATATCATTCTGACTTTCTTATCTGCCTTCTTCTTCCATATTCAAGGACTCTTGTAATTATATTGGGCCCAAACAGATAATCCAGGAAAATCTCCCAATCTTAAATTCAGTGGGTTGGCAACCTTGATTCCAGATTCAACCTCTATGACTCTTTGCCATGTAACCTAACATATTCACAGGTTCCATAGCTTACAGCATAGGTGTTTTTGGGGGGATATTATCCTGCCTTTCACAACTGGCTGATTCTATTCACTCTACTTGTTTGGTCACATTTTTCCCTCTACTCATTTATTGCCTCCCAATTTTACTTAGAAAGTCAAAAAGATTATATGTGAATGTACCTTATAAACTGTGAAGCAGTCTACTTAGGTAAAATATAAGAATTACTTTGCTTATATTATTTATACATTAATTTATTTTATGCACGTGATAATCTATCTCTTCCTTTCACATTAGTCTTCCTGTAGCATATGCCATTATATATAACAGTAAGCAAATGAAAAACTAAATATAAACCAAACCAAAAAAATTTTTAAATATTTTCTTTAATTTGCTGGAAAAGTGTCATATTAAACTATACCGAAACCCCTTTCAATCAAACTTTTCAGTTACATAAAATAAATTCAAATTTCATTTAAATGAAACACTGTGAAACCTCTTCTCATTAAATAAATAAATTGATCTTTGGTATTAAAAGTGAACAATAATAAATAAAAGGAAATGTATTTCTGAATATGTTATGCATACTTTTGTGCAAATTAACACAGTGCAATTAATTTTGAAATATTAACTAAACATGGATAAATCAGTAACAGCTAACAGAAAAATTAAGATCAAACATATGTTAAAGCTTAATTAAATTTAAGAAATTTTACATTTATACACTTTTTATCAATAATGTACAAGATAGGGAGTTCTACCTAACTGTATTTCCAAATGTTCCATAGAAATCAGTTTAACATCTTTGAATTATAAATTAGATAATTTTGATAGTTTAATTAAACTCCAATTCTGTTGGGTGAAATTTATCTTCTGTACACTACTATAATGTTGTTATCCTTTTCTAAATTTTAGAATGCCAGAAGTACTCAGACTGACTGAATTCCATCTTTTAATCAAAAAATATGTTAAAATATGCATTTGACCTTGTTCATTCATCAAGGCTGCTATTTCTTAGCCTGTTCTCAGGATGTTCAGTAATATTTATTTATTTATATAAAATAAGCATTTTGAAAAACAGTATGTCACATTCTTGAATGACCTTATAAGATAGCTTTATATCTCTCAATTTTCCTTTCTAGAATAATATTCCTTTACCTAAGGAAAACAATAAAGATATCTTGATAACAAATCACAAAGTCTGCTTGAAGAGAAACTCAGTAGTTGAGTCATTGACCATCAAACTTATCTTTATAATCACATGATTAGTTTTGAAACTTCCCTTGTTATAAATGCCATCAATGAAGTGAAATATTGCAGAAGAGTAAGACTTAAGAAAGAATATGTAAAGAAAGAATGCAAGGAAGTAAAGAAGGAAGGAGGAAGAGAAGGAGAGAAGGAGGAAGGAAAAAAGAAAACTTCTAAATTTGACATCCCTTTAATGCCTAGTAATGAGAATACAAGTCTGTCAGATTTTAGAGCAGGCATGATCTCTCAAGTCCCGAAAATCACTTTTAGAAAACATTTCTTTTGGTGTGTTAAATGTTATTATTCAAGTGACCTCAAAGTGATCAACCAGTAGAGCATTTACTTGGATATCTCTATCTGGTTGATTTAAAAGTAATAATAGGAAGACAAGATTAACTAACCTGAAATCAATGATGAACAATGAAATTTAAAAAATAAAATAAAAACTAGCCAAATGCTAAATTGTGTGCTTCAGACTTTAAATGCTATTACATTCAGAAAAAAGAGAAATTCCTCTAAACTGGATTATTCAAATATGTTTTAATAAGAGTTTTGTTTGTTTGTTTGTTCTTTTAAGTGAGGTTCATTTGACATCCTGAAAATTTGGTAGCAATTGATTTGACAAAGAGGAGACAGAAGTGTTTTCCATGCAGGTGAAGTGAGAGGCTGTGCCCTTCTGGCAAAATGGTAGTACATATATGATATTGGTTAGCAGCTCTGAACTAACGCCTCAATGATTCAGTCAATTATCTTAAATTAAATAACTGACAACCTTCCTAGTAGAAGTTGGAAGGGGTGTGTGTGGGGTGTATGTGTGTGTGTGTGTGTGTGTGTGTGTGTGTGTGTGTGTGTGTGTGTATGAGAGAGAGAGAGAGAGAGAGAGAGAGAGAGAAAGAGAGAGAGAGAAAGAGAGAGAGAGAGAGGGAGGGAGAAACATACAATCATCCTCACCTTTGGTCTTATTGTACCTCCCATTCATATGCAGGTAGAATTTCATTATAATAAATTTAAGGGGTCTGAATTATGTAAGATCCAGCATCCTGATTCTAGGCAAAGTTATTTCCAAGGCTTCTTGTAATATTGCTTTTCTGATTTTCTGCAATAATTAATTCTATATGACAAATATTCTCTCAGTCTTTTTCTATGCTACAGTCTTCATGAGGAAACAGTATCTGACTTATGCTGTTTAGGGTATAAATGTTAAATTATATGTCAGTAACTATAGGATGTATTAAATTAGCAATAATACATTTGACATGGGTCATTTAAATATTACTTAGCTCTGTGTTCATTCTTGCCCATCTCAAAGGTAAAGCATCTAAAGGAAAACAAAAATAATTTATTTTAATAATTGTACCAGGAGGGAAAAATCCTCCTGCTCCTTACTGAAGAAAACTCATTTAAGAAGAGGCTAAGTGGAGTTGTCTGTCCCCCTTATAGGTAATAAGAGAGAAAGGTTTCAGTTAAAGTGAAGAGAATAGCCCTTAAACATTTCCATTGACATTTTTACTTTTATTTTTCCAAATACTCACTTAGAAATTTGAAATTCCATTATATTTCAGGGAAGTTTTATTCTTGACTGTGAACATCATCATGCTCTTTGCTTTTATATTAATCCATAATTAAAGGTCCCAAAATAAAATAAAGGCCAGCATAATACATTAAAATACCATTATTTGGGCATATACAAATAAACCAAATTAAGACTAAGTCAAAGATTGGAAATGCATTTGAACTTAGTGGAATAAAAAAAGTTATGGAAATATATTTGAACTTAGTGGAATAAAAAAAAAAATTCTTCTCGTGTCTATGCCCAAACTATATATTTACTCTGAAATAGTTTACAAGAATCATGGTCTCAGCTGTAAAACTGGGACCACAAATTATCCAAAGCTTTGTTTTAAAAATATTCTGCTTTCTATTTACTGTACAGGTTGAAGAGCAAATATATACACAGTTATAAAAGAAATTTATTTGCCAGTTTCTTTAAGTAAAGAGTGGAAAATGTCAGTATGAAAGAAATTTTTCCTAAAGCAATTAACAAAGAAGAATAGGGTTGAAGCATCCTGATTTGTAAATTACACATTATTCATAGTACTGACAAAAATACTAAGAAAAATAAAACTTTATACCATTATTAAACTTATATTGTTGATTCATATCATATTGATTCATTAATAAGTATCTATGGACCATAACACACAATCAAGTCATTGAGCTAGACCCTGGCAGAATTCAAGAATGGGTGTCCTTTGATGAAAAAAATTGAAGACACAAGTAAATGGAAATATATAGTGCTCATGGATTGGAAAAATTAATATTGTTAAAATGTCCATATTACCCAAAGCAATCTACAGACTCAAATGCAATCCCTGTAAAGAATTCCAATAGCATTTTTCACAGAAATAGAACAAACAATTTTTAAATTGGTGTGAAACTAGAAATAGTCAAAGACCCTGAATAACCAAAGCAATCTTGAGAAAGAACAAAGCTAGAGGCATCATACTTCCTGATTTCAAACTATATAACAAAGCTATCATAATCAAAATAATATGATATCATCCTAAAAACAGACACATAAACCAATGGAACAGAAATGAGAGCCCAGAAATAAACCCATGCATAAGTGGTCAATTAATTTACATCAAAGGAGACAAGAACATACAATAGAGAAAGCACATTGCTTCAATAAACTGTTGGGTAAAATGGACAGCTACATGCAATAGAAGGAAATTAGACTATTATCTTACACCATACACAAAACTAACTTAAAATGGATTAAATACTTAAATATAAGACCTGAAGACATAAAACTCCTGGAAGTAAATATAGATGGCAAGCTCCTTGACCTGGGTCTTGGTGATGATTTTTGGATCTGATTACAAAAGCAAAGGCAACAAAGCAAAAATAAACAAATAGAAGATATTTGCAAATCATGTCCAGTAAGGTGTTAATATTCAAAATGTATAAATAATCCATACAACTCAGTAACAGAAAAACAAACCATATTATTAAAAATGGGCAGAGGATCTGAATAAACATTTTTCCAAAGAAGACCTTCAGATTGTCAACAGCTACATGAGAAGATGCTCAACATCATTAATCATCAGGAAAATGCAAAGCAAAACTACAATGAGATTTCACCTCATACCTGTTACAATGGCTATTATCAAAAAGACAACAAATAAGTGTTGGTGAGGATGTGGAAAAAAGAGAACTCTTGTGCACTGTGGTGGGAAGGTAAATTAGTGCAGCCACTATGGAAAACATTATGGAGATTCTTCAAAAAATTAAAAATAGAACTGCCATATGATTCAGCAATTCCACTTCAGGGTATTTATCCAAAGGAAATGAAAACACTATTTCTAAAAGATATATGCTCCCCTGTGTTCATCACAATGCTATTTACAATAGCCAAGAGGTAGAAAAAACCTGTGTCCACTGATGGATGAAAAGAAGATCTGGTATATATAATGGAATATTACTCAGCTGAAAAAAAGAATGAAATCTTGTCATTTTTGACAACATGGATGGACCTAGAAGGTATTATGCCAAGTGGTGTAAGTCAGGCAGAACAAAACAAAGAAATATCATATGATTTCACTAATATGTGTAATCTAAAAAACAAATCAACCCAACCAACAAAACAAAACAAAATAAATCAATACAGAAAACAGAGTGGTGGTTGCTCGAGGGGAAGAGGGATTGGAGGTGGCAAAATGGGTGAACGGGTTCAAAAGATACAAACTTCTTGTTATAAAATAAGTCATGAGAATGTAATGTACAGCACAGTGATGACAGTCAGTTAATAGTATAGTGTATATTTGAAAGTTGCCAAGAGAGTAAATTTTAAAAGTTCTCAACACAAGAAAAAAAAAATTGTAACTCTGTATGGTGACAGGTGTTAACTAGACTTATTGTGGTGATCATTTTGCATTGTATAAAATATTTAATCATATGTGTTCACCTGAAATAATATAATGTTGCATGTCAATTATACTTCAAAAACATTGAACTGCCTACAATGTATGTTTAAATATCTTATAACTGTAATCTATACAGGAATGATTTGAGTAGAAATTCTTTTTTATTTATACTTTCACTATTGCCCATTGATATGCTTGTTTTTTGGAAATTATATACCATTAACTGATTTCCATAAAAAATACCACAAAACCTAAGGAAAAAAAACAAAAACTGAAACATGGTGGCTTTCTTGATCCCTGCAACTGCAAAGTTCATCATCTACCAAAAGATTCAGTGTTGTAAGCTACTAACAAAATAAGGATAGCAAAATATAGATTTTTAAAAAGATATATGTATAATAATAGGACTTAGTAATTTAGTAATGACTAACATCATGTTACCATGTCAAGTATTGTTTGAAGCACTTTATAAGTTCTTATTTTTGATTTCTCTGAATACAAGTTTATTATCATGCTTTGTAGTGAGGAAGCTGGTGCTTAGATAGATTAAGACCTGGTAAGGGGTAAAACATTGTTTTAAAACCTATGTCATTCAACTTTAGTCATATTTGTTAACCACTATACTGTATCAAACAGGGAGTCATTCTAAAAACTGCTAACATTGTACATTTATATAGAGTTTTAGCTCTTACATATGAAAGAGGTATTTTATATAGTATGTCATTTGATCTTTATATTTACCTTGTGAGTAGAATTAAATTTTATTCCTTTATGCATGAGAGCAAACTAAAATTTTGAATGGTTACCCATGACAATCTCCTGGTGAATGGCAATGCTATGACTCCAAAGCAAGATTTCCCAATATATAGCAGTAGTGTATTTCTTTTATGTTACTCTGAGATGACTTTAGTGCTGGAATATGCTAAGCAAGGATGAGAGTTTAAATGTCATAATTTCTGTTAACAAAGTATCAAGGAAAATTATGCTATTTATGGTGTATTATTTAACTCTGAAGTGATGCATAATCAATATTTACTTTTTAAATTTCACTTTGGTTGAATTTAAAATTTTAGACTTCTAATTTGATGTATACTGCTATTATAAGAGAAAACAATTAAAAACCTCAAAATATTAACATTCAAATTATCATTCAATTAATTGAGAACTGATTGATATCAATATTATTTTCTTTATATTAACATGCTTTTCTGATCCAGTGTTTGGGAAGAAACATATATTCTTTTCTTTTTCATAATGATATCAGAGAAAAATAACTTAGTTAATTGTTCAAAGAAATATCTTTTCCTGAAATTCATGACTGAATGAACTAAAAGTTTCCTTATCAATACTCTGCTTTAAGACTCAGTCTTTGTTGGGTCCACCAATCCAAATGTATAAACTCTGTCACAATATGTCCTTCAATTTATAAGATACATGAAAAGATGTTCAGCCACATTAGCTGTTAATGCAAATTAAAACATGATGAGATGCTACTATGCATCCATTAGACAAGCTAAAATATAAAATAGTGATAATACCAAGTACTAAAGAGGATGTAAAAAAAACTGGTCTCTTAAAAATTGTTAATGGAATTATAAAATGATAAAGCCATTATTGAAACTATCTTGGAAGTTTCTTGTAAAATTAACCATACAACCCAGAAATAGTATTCTTGCTCATTTAGCTTAGGCAAATGAAAACGTGTGTCCACACAAAAACCTGTACACTGCTGTTCATAGTAACTTTTAAAAACCAAAACCTGGAAATAAATATCCTCTCCTTATGTCTATCAGAAAGTCTGCTAAGCTTCTGTCTCTGTCTTATTCTCCTTTATATATAAATCAATTAAACCTGGCTTTGCTTATTCTGTTGGCCTTTTTGGGAGCTGACAAAAGACACAGCAAATATTTATTGGGTCTCTACTGTGTGCTAGGTACTGGGAATGCAAAGATAAATGACAAAAGAGGACTGTAATTTCATGGAGCTTGGAGTTAAGTGGGGAGAGCATGTGAAATACAGGAAAACTCACAAATAAATAAATAATTGGAGAATATACTATTATGAGAGAAAAAAATAGGATATTTTATTTAGAACAATAATAGGCAAATTACCACTTATTTTGTTAAATGAAGTTTTATTAGAACACGGAGCCATAGTCAGTCATTTTTTTGCATATTGTCTATGGCTATGTTCATGATACAAGGGCAGAAGTGAATAGCTGCAAAAGAGATTGTATGGCTTACAAAGCCTAAAATATTTACCATCTGGATCTTTAAGAAAAAGTTTGTAGACCTCTGACTTCGGATAGATATTTTGAGTCTCAATCTGGATCTTAATACTTTTATATTCCCTCTTTTAGCAAGATAATATCTGTGAAACCTCAGTGTTGAGGATTTTTTTAAGAATGATATTTTAAAATTTCCTTAAACCTCATATACATACCAAGATCTAAATCTCCTGTTATAGAGTTTTATTCTAATTAGAGCTAAACTATAAACCTTCTTCTCTATGGTAGTAGGATGGTGTGATATTCTAAACCATGGTAGAGACTCATCAGTAGGTCTTGAAATCAATTTGTTGGTTGTAACTAAATTTTTTAAAGTGAAATAGACAAAGGTAGAAAAATAGAGTGAAATGCAGAAAATAAAGGCAAGATTGCTTATAAAAACTTTGTTTCAGTTTGGTAACACACGCACACACACACAATACACACACACTTTCTGGTTTACCATATATCAACATCAATTAGAAAATGTTTGAAAGTCATTGTTTAATGAAATATGAAGCTTGTAGCCCAAGTGTTGTGGAGCATTAAGGGTGATGGAGTTAAGTGTGACTATACTGTTCCCAATTCATCCTTAGGGACCAAAGATTGGGAGAAGGAGAAGAGTAGAAGATATTTAATGGAGGACTTTGGCACCCCTTCTGATCTAGAATTCTGGAAGGAGATCTCTTTGAAGACTTCTCTGTGCAAAAAACCAAAAGCATGCCAAAGATAGTTCGAAAGGCTGTGGGTATATTCTGCATTTAATCACTTCTAAAATGACCTGTATTATTGTACTAGAGTATAGATGAGGGTGGGAGCTGAGTCTGAGGAAATATTCTTGTTTTCCTAAGGTCTGCTTTGTGTTATACAAATTTATCTAAATGATTCATAGAGAGGAGGTAGAAATATAGAGGGACCAATACACTGTTAAGCAAATTGTCCACCATGTTCAGCTACTTTGAGACTGAAAGTAAATGGCAGAGATGTAGTTCTGACACTCCCTTTCCCCTCTACCAAAGCCAGATCACAATAGTGATCTCAAAAATGACCAGTGTAGGCGGGAGACCTTCAAGATGGTGGAGAAGTAAGACGTGGAGATCACATTCCTCCCCACAAATATATCAGAAATGCATCTACACGTGGAATAACTCCTACAGAACACTTACTGAATGCTAGTAGAAGACCTAAGACTTTCCAAAATGCAAGAAACTCCCCATGTACCTGGGTAAGGCAAAAGAAAAAACAGAAACAAAAGAATAGGGATGGTATCTGCACCTTGGGGAGGGAGCTGTGAAGTAGGAAATGTTTCAACAAACTAGGAAGCATCTTCACTGGTGGAGATGGGGTGGGGTGAATGCGGGAAGCTGCGGATCCATGGAAGAGAGGGCAGCAACAGGAGTGCAGAGGGCAAAGCGGACAGATTCCTGCACAGAGGATCAGTGCAGACCAGCACTCACCAGCCTGAGAGGTTTGTCTGCTCACCCACCAGGGCAGGTTGGGGCTTGGAGCTGAGGCTCTGGCTTTGGAACTCAGATACCAGTGATAGGACTCGGGTTGGTGGCCTGAACACAGCCTGAAGAGTGCTAGTGCACCACAGCTAGCTGGAACGGAGCCTGAGAAAAACTCTGGCACTGCCAGAGGCAAGATAACATGGTTTCCAGCTGCACAAGGAGAGGAGATTCAGAACACTACCTAAATGAGATCCAGAGATGGGCATGAGCCATGGCTATCAGCATGGACACTGGGGATGGGCATGAAATGCTAAGGTTGCTGCTGCAGCCACCAAAAAGCCTGTGTGCAAGCACAGGTCACTATCCACACCTCTCCTTCCGAGAGCCTGCGCTGCCCGCCACTACCATGGTTCGATGATCCGGGGAAAACTTACTTCCATGGGAGAACACACAGTGTACCTCAGGCTGTTGCAACGTCATGCTGGCCTCTGCTGCTGAAGGCTTGCCCCACATTCCGTACCACTCTCTCAGAGTGAGCTAGAGCCCACTAATCAGCTGCTCCTTTAACCCCGTCCTGTCTGGGTGAAAAGCAGATGCCCTCAGGCGACCTACATAGAAAAGCAGGGCCAATCAAAAGCTGGACCCCAGGAGCTGTGGGAACAAAGGAGAGAAAGAGAAATTTCTCCCAGCAGCCCCAGGAGCAGCAGATTAAATCTCCACAATCAACTCGATGTACCCTGCATCTATGGAATACCTGAATAAACAATGAATCATTTCAAAATTGAGAAGGTGGGCTTTGGGAGCAACTGTAGACTTGGAGCTTGCTTTCTGCATCTAATTTGTTTCTGGTTTTATGTTTATTTTAGTTTAGTATTCAGAGTTTATTATCATTAGTAGATTTGTTTATTGATTTGGTTGCTCTCTTCCACCCTTTATATATATATATATATATATATATATATATATAGTTTATAGTTTTTCCTTTTTCTATTTTTATGCGTGTGCATGTGTATGCTTCTTTGGGTAATTTTGTCTGTATTGCTTTGCTTTTTTTACTTTTTAATATTTTTCTTTATTTTTTTATTTTAATACCTTTAATTCTTTTTATTTTACTTTTTTCCTCTTTTGTTCTATTTTTCTCCCTTTTCTTCTGAGCCTGTGGCTAACAAGGCCTTGGTGCTCTGGTCGCATGTCAGGCCTGTGCCTCTGAGGAGGAAGAGCCGAGTTCAGGACACCGTTCCACCAGAGACCTCCAAGCTACACATAATATCAAATGCTGAAAGCTCTCCCAGACATCTCCATCTCAATGCTAAGACCCAACTCCACTCAATGATGGATAAGCTACAGAGCTGGAAATCCTATCCTGAAAAACTATCAAGACAGGAACACAACCACACCCATTACAGAGAGGCTGCCTAAAATCATAATAAGGTCTCAGACACCCCAAAACACACCACGGGATGCAGTTCTGCCCTCCAAAAAGACAATATCCAGCCTCATCTACGAGAACACAGGCACCAGTCCCCTCCACCAGGAAGCCTACACATCCCACTGAACCAAACTTAGCCACAGGGAGCAGACACCAAAAACAACGGGAATACAAAACTGCAGCCTGTTAAAAGGTCACCACAAATGCAGTGAGTTAAACAAGATGAGAAGACACAGAAACACACAATAGATGAAGGAGCAAGTTAAAAACACACCAGCCCAAACAAATGAAGAGGAAATAGGCAATCCACCTGAAAAGAATTCAGAGTAATGATTGCAAAGGTGATCCAAAATCTTGGAATTAGAATGGATACAATTCAAGAAACATTTAACAAGGACCTAGAAGAACTAAAGAGCAAACAAACCAATTATGAACAACACAGTAAATGAAATTAAAAATTCTCTACAGGAATCAGCAGAATAACTGAGGCAGAAGAATGGATACGTGAGGTGGAAGATAAAAGAGTGGAAATAACTACTGCAGAGCAGAATAAAGAAAAAAAGACTGAAAAGGGTCGAGAACAGTCATAGAGACCTAAGGGACAATATTAAATGCACCAACATTAGAATTGTAGGGCTTCCAGAAGAAAAAGAGAAAAAGAAAGGAACTGAGAAAATATTTGAAGAGATTATAGATGAAAACTTCCCTAATATGGAAAAGAAATAGTCAATCAAGACCAGGAAGTGCAGAGAGTCCCATACAGGATAAATCCAAGGAGAAACATGCTAAGACACATATTAATCAAACTATCAAATATTAAATACAAAGAATTTAAAAAATAAATGGAAAAATAACATACAAGGGAGTCCCCATAAGGTTAACAGCTGATCTTTCAGCAGAAACTCTGTAAGACAGAAGGGAGTGATAAGACATATTTAAAGTGATAAAAAGGAAAAACGTACAACCAAGATTACTCTACCCAAAAAGGATCTCATTCAGATTCGATGGAGAAATTAAAACCTTTACAGACAAGCAAAATCTAAGAGAATTCAGCACCACTAAAACAGCTTTACAAGAAATGCTAAAGGAACTTCTCTAGGCAGGAAACGCAAGGGAAGGAAAAGACTTACAATAACAAATTCCAAACAATTAAGAAAATGGTAATAGGAACATACATATCGATAATTACCTTAAATGTAAGTGGATTAAATGCTTCAACCAAAAGACATAGACTGGCTGAATGGATACAAAAATAAGACTCATACATATGCTGTCTACAAGAGACTGATTTCAGATCCAGAAACACATAAAGACTGAAAGTGAGGGGATGGAAAATGATATTCCATGCAAAAGGAAATCAAAAGAAATCTGAAGTAGCAATTCTCATATCAGACAAAATAGACTTTAAAATAAAGACTATTACAAGAGACAAAGAAGGACACTACAGAATGATCAAGGAATCAATCCAAGAAGAAGATATAACAATTGTAAATATTTATGCACGCAAGATAGAAACATCTCAATACATAAGACAAATGCTAACAGTCATAAAAGGGGAAATTGACAATAACAAAATCATAGTAGAGGACTTTCACACCCAAATTTCACCAATGGACAGATCATCTAAACTGAAAATGAATAAGGAAACATGAGCTTTAAATGATACTTTAAACAAGGTGAACTTAATTGATATTTATAGGACATTCCATCCAAGAACAACAGAATACACTTTCTTCTCAAGTGCTCATGGAATATTCTCTAGGATAAATCATATCTTGGGTCCCAAATCAAGCCTTGGTAAATTTAAGAAAATTAAAATCATATCAAGTATCTTTTCTGACCACAATGCTATGAGACTAGATATTAATTACAGGAAAAAGATCTGTAAAAAATACAAACACATGGAGGCTAAACAATACACTACTTAAGAGCCAAGAGGACACTGAAGAAATCAAAGAGGAAATCAAAAAATACTTAGAAATAAATGACAATGAAAACACGATGGGCTTCCCTGGTGGCGCAGTGGTTGAGAGTCTGCCTGCTGGTGTAGGGGACACGGGTTCATACCCAGGTCCAGGAGGATATCACATGCCATGGAGAGGCTGGGCCCATGAGCCGTGGTGGCTGGGCCTGCACGTCCTGAGCCTGTGCTCCGCAACGGGAGAGGCCATGGCAGTGAGAGGTCTGCATAACGCAAAAAACAAAAAAAACCAAAAAAACCCACGATGACCGAAAACCTATGGAATGCAGCAAAAATAATTCTAAGAGGGAAGTTTTTATCAATACAATCCTACCTCAAGAAACAAGAAACACCTCAAATAAACAACCTAACCTTACAACTAAAGCAATTAGAGAAAGAATAACAAAAAAAAAACCCAAAGTTAGCAGAAGGACAAAAAATCATAAAAATCAGATCAGAAATAAATTCAGAAATAAATGAAAAAGAAATTAAGGAAATGATAGCAAAGATCAATAAAACTAAAAGCTGTTTTTGTTTGAGAAAAAAAAAAAAAAAAAACATTGATAAACCATTAGCCAGACTCATAAGGAAAAAAAGGGAGATGACTCAAATCAACAGAAGTAGAAATGAAAAAGAAGTAACAACTGACATTGCAGAAATACAAATGAGCCTGAGAGATTAACCTGGAAGAAATGGACAAATTCTTAGAAAAGCACAACCTTCCAAGTTTGAACAAAGAAGAAATAGAAAATATAAACAGACCAATCACAAGCACTGGGATTGAGGCTGTGATTAAAAATCATCCAACAAACAAAAGCCCAGGACCAGATGGCTTCACACGTGAGCTCTATCAAACATTTAGAGAAGAGCTAACACATATCTGTCTCAAACTCTTCCAAAATATAGCAGAGGAAGGGACACTCCCAAACTCATTCTACATGGTGACCATCACCCAGATACCAAAACCAGACAAAGATGTCACAAAGAAAGAAAACTACAAGTCAATATCACTTACGAATATACATGCAAAAATTCTCAACAAAAGACTAGCAGACTGAATCCCACAGCACATTAAAAAGTTCATACACAATGATCAAGTGGGGTTAACCAAAGAATGCAAGTATTCTTCAATATATGCAAATCAATCACCATATTAACAATCTGTTGGGGAAAAAACATATCATCTCAATAGATGCAGAAAAAGCTTTTGACAAAATTCAACACCCGTTTTTGATAAAAACCCTCCAGAATGTAGGCATAGAGGGAACTTACCTCAACATAATAAAGGCCATATATGACAAACCCACAGCCAACTTCGTTCTCAATGGTGAAAAACTGAAACCATTTTCACTAAGATCAGGAGCAAGACAAGGTTGTCCACTCTCACCACTATGATTCAACATATTTTTTGGAAGTTTTGGACACAGCAATCAGAGAAGAAAAAGAAATAAAAGAATCCAAATTGGAAAAGAAGTAAAGCTGTCACTGTTTGCAGATGACACGATTCTATACATTGAGAATCCTAAACATGCTACCAGAAAACTACTAGAGCTAATCAATGAATTTGGTAAAGTAGCAGGATACAAAATTAAGGCACAGAAATCTTTTGCATTCCTATACACTAATGATGAATAATCTGAAAGAGAAATTAGGGAAACACTCCCATTTACCACTGCAACAAAAAGAATAAAATACCTAGGAATATACCTACCTAAGGAGACAAAAGACCTGTATGCAGAAAACTATAAAACACTGATTTAAGAATTTAAATATGATACAAACAGATGGAGAGATATTTCATGTTCTTGGAGAACATGAAAATCAACATGTGAAATCAACATTGTGAAAATGACTATACTATCCAAAGCAATCCAGAGATTCAATGCAATTCCTCTCAAACTTCCAAGGTCATTTATCACAGAACTAGAACAAAAAAAATCACAATTTGCATGGAAACACAAAAGACCCCAAAGAGTCAAAGCAATCTTTTGAAAGAGAAACAGAGCTTGAGGAATCAGGCTCCTGGATTTTAGACTCTACTACAAAGCTACAATAATCAAGAGAGTATGGTACTGGCAAAAAAACAGAAATATAGATCAATGGAACAGGGTAGAAAGCCCAGAGATAAACCCAAGCACATATGGTCACCTTATTTCTGATAAAGGAGGCAAGAATATACAATGAAGAAAGACCTCATCATCAATAAGTGGTGCTGGGAAAAGTGGACAGCTACATGTAAAAGAATGAATTTAGAACACTCCCTAACACTGTACACAAAAATAAATTCAAAATGAATTACAGACATAAACTTAAGGCCAGACACTATAAAACTCTTAGAGGAAAACGTAGGCAGAACACTCTATGACATAAGTAACATCAAGATCTTTTTGACACACCTCCTAGAGAAATGGAAATAAAAACAGAAATAAACAAATGGTACCTAAATAAACAAAGCTTTTGCACCACAAAGGAAACCATAAACAAGACGAAAAGACAACACTCAGAAAGGGAGAAAATATTTGCAAATGAAGCAACTGACAAAGGATTAATCTCCAAAATTTACAAGCAGCTCATGCAGCTCAATATCAGAAAAACAGAACCTGGGCTTCCCTGGTGGCACAGTGATTGGGAGTCTGCCTGCCGATGCAGGGGATGCAGGTTTGTGCCCCGGTCCGGGAAGATCCCACATGCCGCAGAGCGGCCGGACCCGTGAGTCATGGCTGCCGAGCCTGCATGTCCGGAGACTATGCTCTGCAATGGGAGAGGCCACAACAGTGAGAGGCCCGCATACTGAAAAAAAAGAAAGAAAGAAAGAAAAAAACAAAGAACCCAATCAAAGATGGGCAAAGTACCTAAACAGACATTTCTCCAAAGAGTATATATAGGGCTTCCCTGGTGGTGCAGTGGTTGAGAGTCCGCCTGCCAACACAGCGGACATGGGTTCGTGCCCTGGTCTGGGAAGATCCCACATGCTGCGGAACAGCTGGGCCCATGAGCCATGGCTGCTGAGCCTGCGTGGCCAGAGCCTGTGCTCCACAACGGGAGAGACCACAGCAGTGAGAGGCCCGTGCACTGCAAAAAAAAAAAAACAACAACAAATAGTATATATATAGAGATTGTCTATGAGCACAAGAATGGATGCTCAACATCACTAATCATTAGAGAAATGCAAATCAAAACTACAATGAGTTATCACCTCACACCTCTCAGAATGGCCATCATCAAAATATCTACAAACAATAAATGCTGGAGAGGGTGTAGAGAAGAGAGTACCCTATTGCACTATTGGTGGGAATGTAAATTGATACAGCCACTATGGAGAAGAGTATGGAGGTTGCTTAAAAACTAATAATAAACTCTCATACTGCCCAGCCATCCCACTACTGGGGATATAGCCTGAGAAAACTATATTTCAAAAAGTGTTATGTATCACAATGTTCATTGCAGCTCTATTTACAATAGCCAGGACATGGAATCAACCTAAGTGTCCATGGACAAATGAATTGATAAAGAAGATGTGGCACACATATACAATGGAATATTACTCAGCCATAAAAAAGTAATTGAGTTATTTGTAGTGAGGTGGATGGACCTAGAGTCTGTCATACAGAGTGAAGTAAGTCAGAAAGAGAAAAATAAATACCATATGCCATCACATATATATGGAATTTAATATATATATATATATATATAATATATATACATATATATATATATATTTCAAAATAACCTATGGGCAGGAGATGAATAAAGACACAGGCGTATAGAATGGACTTGAGGACACGGGGATGGGGACGGTTAAGCTGGGAAAAAGTGAGATAGTGGCACAGACTTATATATTCTACCAAATGGAAAATAGATAGCTAGTGGGAAGCAGCCGCATAGCACAGGGAGATCAGCTCGGTTCTTTGTGACCACCTAGCGGGGTGCAATAGGGAGGGTGGGAGTGAGACGCAAAAGGGAGGAGATATGGGGATATATGTATATGTATATGTACAGCTGATTCACTTTGTTATAAAGCAGAAACTAACACACCATTGTAAAGCAATTATACTCCAATAAAGATGTTAAAAAAAATTGACCAGTGTAGCTTTCAGCACATATGACCCACAACTTCGTGGAGATTAGTGTGTTTGTAGACGCAATTTTCCTTCAGTCTAAGAACTCTATCTGATTCTTTCTCAGTAAGATTGCATAATATATGTACTTAGTGGAGGATAGAAATATTTTGAGGCCTAATGTCTATATAATCTTGGAGGTATGCTTTAAGAAATAGGATTCAAGATTGTAAATTCTTGTCAAAAGCCCAGGCAGTTAAGGGTCCCAGAACCATAAGATTATTTTCCTTTCCACTCTAAAGCCACCTTTGCAATTATTTCTACAATATGTACTAAAGAATACTTGGAAATTATGAGACATTGATGGAAATTTGAAATACTGAGAAAATACTTGAATTTAGCAAGCAGAAATTAATCAAAAGAGAATTTATTTCTTCAGGCAAACTTTAACAAGGTTGACATACTCTTACATTTTGTTTCATTTTCCTTGCTACATTATGCAGTAATAGCTTTAAAGATTAGATGTTTGAATAAGAAATACACAAACCAAATTTTATTTTTATAATTTTAAGATGCATACATTTAGAAACTTAACTCATAGAATAATTGGCAAATCATAAATATTTGATCACGCTTTGTGGAAAATGGCACAGCGTAAGAAGTATGGAACAGAATTGTTTGCCAAATCTACCCAGTAACTATTCCCAACCCCCCCTTATCCTCCCTTTTCTTTTTTCTTTTTTTTTTAGTATCTTTATTGGAGTAGAATTGCTTTACAGTGGTGTGTTAATTTCTGCTTTATAACAAATTGAATCAGCTATACATATACATATATCCCTATATCTCCTCTCTCTTGTGTCTCCCTCCCACCCTGCCTATCCCTTTTCTCTTTGAACTTAATTATTTTACTTTAATAATTTGATTTTTTTTTTTTACTTACTTGTAGACAATGGCTACCAGTAGAGAGTCTGAAATTGCCAGATGCTTTCCAAGCCAACCCTTAGCTGGGGCAAAGGCATATGGCATATTGTCCTAGACTGACAAATAAGAATTGGAAATCTGATGATGATATTCTGGGAAATAATTTTTTTTCAAATTAAAAGACCTGTGGGAGATCTTCTCAAGCCAGATTCCACAACTGGGTATAATGCCTAAAACTGTACCAGGCAATCTTAAAAGAACACACCTAAATTCCAAACCAATATGTTCAGGATTACAGCACAAAACAAAACAAAACTCTAAGAACCTGAGTAACTGACATGATTTGTAAGGTGCTGAAATATTTCACCTTTGAAATGTGGAAATTTGCAATTATGAAATGTCCTCAAGGCTTTAGTTATTTTCATTTAAATGTTCTCTCTTTTACATTGTTATAAAAAATATAATATAGGATCTACCCTCTTAAATTTTTAAGTGTACAGTAAAATATTATCAACTATTAGATCTATTTTTATAGAAAAAGTACATAAATAGTACATTCTACTCTTTTATACAGCTTTCAAGCTTGATCTAGGATATCTATGTTCAGAACATACAAGTGACATTACTATTAGCAACTGCCCTTAGCAGAAATATTGTCCTTTATTCTAGAAATGGTGAAAATGTTATATTATTCACAAAAAAGATCTTAAAAATTTTTCAGGATGATGAACTCTGGGCCTAAACTTTTTGATATGGAGGAAGACTGTATTATTGACTTTGATGAATCTGAAAATAATGATGAAAATCTTGCAGGTTAGCATAGATGTTAAATCTGATTCTGACTGGTGCCAATTAGTTGTGAGATAGCACTTTGTAAGTTCCTGTTTCCTGAGCCCTGGGCCCTGTCAAGCCCAATGTGGCTGTTTCCATTAGATTTTTTGGTGAATTATGAGTATATTTTGTTATTATTTGTATTTATTGTTTTTAAAATAAATAAAATTTACCAAAAAATAATTTATTTTATATTCTTCCTTTGTAATTATTTTACATATTTATAAATTTTATCCTTTTGTCTTATTTTTCAAGCCTATACTCTCCAAGCATCTGTCTGAATAATTTACTTATGTCAAGGCAATATTTCCTTCTTTGGAAAGAAGCGTCATGTGTGTGATATGGAATAAACACGATTGTGTAGCAGAAAGACACATGAATTGTAGGATGTAATCCTCTTCTATAATTTTCCAGTTTATGTCCTTAGGCAAGTTATCTCACCTTCCTAAACCTCAGTTTTTCACCAATAAAAATGGGATTAACAATTATTTTCAATTTTTTTTTCACAATAAGAGAAGATATTTAAAACCTATCACAGTTTAACCAATTAAAATATCAATTCTCTCCTATACAGTTTATATTTCTAAGAACAATTATTTAAACTTTCACCATTTATCAATCAAGTATCACAAAATTAAAAAATGTCATAGCCAAAGGCAAAAATCAAACTAATAATTATTTATCCTGGCTTACTTCCTCTTTAGGCAGTGGTAATTGTGTTGAAAGTGGTATTAAGGCAAAATCTTCTCTCTGATTTTCATCTATGGACCTAATTTCTGATGCCTGAGGTGAAGGAAAACAAATAAAATATTTTCATATGATGTCTAACTTGGCTTTGCTGTTAATATGTCAAATATAAATTTTAAGAGCTCAGTATCTAAATTTTATTTTAATGGTAATAGGTTTTCATAATAAGCAAAAATAATAAAAATTTATAATTTATTCATTTTGTTCTACAAATGAAGATTACAATATTATTATTGATGCTCACTGCAAATGATTACCATTGATACTAATTTTTAGATGAAATACCTCACCAATACATAGGTACAAAAACTGACTGTTGGAGAGGAATCCAGTTTATTTCACTGATGGAATTTTCTCATTTCTTTCAGTACATGATAGTGAGATTGCAGCTTATACAAGAAAGCATGAAATTGCTAACAGAGTCAGTCTTTTCAGTTAAAAGAAAAAAAAGTTATCTTATCTTCTTAGAGAAAATGCAGAAATTTTTGTAGAAATTGGAATTCTTCTTTTTCCACACGTTTGTTTGTTTTTTATTACTGAAAGAAACTGCTTACTTTGTTGCTGCTGTTGAGATCTTGTAAATATTAGCCAGGGCTCTTTTTGTTTTATGAGTGAAAGATTCAGCTGTACAGCCTTAAGAGAATAGTTCATTGGAAATTTCATAAGAGATCAGGTTCATCTGGATCTGGTGGCTCCTGTGAAGCCATCAGGACTCACTGTCTTGGACTCTCAGCCCTTTTTCCAAAGGTTGCATAACTCAGATGAGGGAATGTTGCCATGAGGTCGTAATGTGGAGACCCATAGTTTCAGGCTTCTACTCTGTTCTCTTCAAAAATAAACTAAACTAAGCTAAAAGATATGTCTTTTACTACAATTCTCAGAAGACTGTCAAAATGGGTTGCATGGGACCCTTGGCAAGGAGCCTCTTGCCCTTGTTAAGGGTGTTACTGGCTAGGGGAATAAAATGCTCTGATTAGTTTTGGGGGTCATAGGTCCATCCCCGAAGCTAGAGGTGGAATCAAGTGTACAAAACTGGTTTGAGAATGAGTTAGAAAAGGTTGTTTCCTCAAGAAAAAACTGTAGAATCCTCTACCCTATCCGATCTCCTTCCTTTTTAATACAATACTACCTACACAGTGTTATACAATGCAGTACTACCCTGCCACTCCTGCTGAAGTTCTCATCCTTCATTAGCTTTTCTCAATTGCTCAAATACTATAAATGGTGGATAAGGACAAAGAATAATTAGGCTTCCCCTTAGAAGTAGGGTTGAATCGCTAGCAAGACAAAATGCTTCCACAGCAACAACTAGGAAAAACACAAGATGTTTTAAAAATTTGTGTTTTCTAAAATATTGGAGATTAAGAAGACAAGATAAACCAAAATGAAAGAGAGGAAAGAACCCTTGTTATGTAAACCTGAGATTGTCAGACCTTTTCTGTCCCTAGGGTAATTTGAATGCAGAGAGAGGGGGAAAGAATCTAGGAAAACTAAAACAGACTTAATTTAGGTAGATTAATCAGCTGGGAGAAGAGAAAACATCAAATCTTTTGATGAACATGTGGACTGACATGCTGGGTTGGCAACTAGAGGAGCTCCAAGCTCATGGCTGTTTTCCCCAAAGGACATTTCTAAATGCTCAGATGATGATGTGGAAGGCTGGATTGGCAGGGGGCTGGACAGCCAAACTGAGTCCTCTCACCTCAGTGGTGCTTAGGAGGTAAAGTCCCAGTACAGATATGACCTGCAATAAACACACAATACACCTTGTCCTGGAGATATTAGAAAAGAGAGGTAGGCTAAATTTAACTGAAACTTCAATCCAGCCCTGATCTGGATCAATGTCTGATTGAATTAAGGTGACAGCCCTTCCCTGTCTGCCTAACAGAGAAAAAGGAAAACCTTCTCAAGGGCATCAATTTTAGTTTTAGCATTTATAAATCTTTTATAATCAATGTCCAGAAAAAAATTTATTTTAATATATAATGTCCATAATATCTATAATTTACATATTAGAAAATATTATATTTTATATAGTACATAGCTAAATGATTATTTATATTAATCAAATAATTGACCTATTACATATTTATAACATTATATATGATCAATAATTTATATATAATATAGCAAATATATATATAATTCAAAGAATCATAAATATGTGATTTTTCTTCCTTTTTCATTGACCAACACTTCAAAGTTTTTTCCCCTGATTCTTCCTTATCTTCTCAACCACTAAATGTTGGAATGTCCCTAACTCTTAGTCCTCTAACCTATCCACTTTTTTCTCTGCACTCATTCTTTTTGTGATATCATCCATTCTCATGGCATTAAATACCATCTATGAACTGATAACAGTGAAAGTGGAATTTACCTTTCTGTGAACTCCAGGCTAACATATGAAACTGTATACTCAAACTTACCACTTAGATATCTACAGGTAAAGCAACTTAAAGCATCCCTAACCAGACTTCTGATTTCCATTCATACCTTGCTTTTCCCACATTCTTTATTTTAGAAAATGCAATTCCCTCTTTTTGGTAGTAAGATCCAAAACCTTGTAGTCACCTCTCTCACATTTCTTTTTCTTATACCAGGTCTCCAATCCAACAGCAAACACTATTGGGTTTGTCTTCAACATATGTTAAAAAATATGGTCACATCATTTCACCCTGTTCAAGCCATAATCATCTTTCACCTAGAGGCTTGCTTTAGCTGCAACTGTTCTGCCATGTTACACACTTGTTCTACAGCAGCCTATTCTCATCATGTGACCCAGCAGGAGAAATTGTCCACAGCACTGCTTTAAACCCTGTGATAACTTCCCATCTCACTGAAAGAAAAGCTAAATCCTTACAGTGATCTAGCAGGCCTGAAATAATCTATTTCTCTGCACCTCTCTGTACTCATTCCCTGGCACTCATATCCTCTTGCATTTGCTTCAGCTCTACCTACTGGCTATACCCAAAGTGTCTTATCCCTGCTGGTGTGGTTTTGCGCTTGCTGCTGCCAGTGCCTGGGATACTCTTCCTGCAAGCATCAGCATGGACACATCTCTCATTTCTTTAATCAAAATACCACAAAAATGAGACCTTTCTTATAATCGTATTTGAAAATGACACTCTCCCCATCATGTACTTTATCACTCTTTTGTGCTCTATATTTTTCCACAAACCAATACCACCACACACACACACAAACACACACACACACACACACACATTTCAATTTTGTATTTGATTATTGTTTTTCTACTACTACTAGAATAGGACTGTGATGAGGATAGGCAATTTTTTGTCCTCCTTTGTTTACTGCTATATTGCAATCACCCAAGACATGGACAGGTACTCAATAAATAAGAGTTGAATAAACAATTATGAATATGGTTAAAGTTTCTTTCACAAATTTAATGATATGATCTGATGTTTTCTTTGTTGGAATGATATATTTATTCAATAACAATTCAGAGTATTGGAGTTATTTCATGGTATAATGAAGATATTATTTATATTATGGTATTAAGACTTTTTCATAATGCACGATTGAGAAAAGAATGCTCAGTGCTTCTACACAAATATATATAATACACACAGGATTAACTTAGGTAGGTGGAAATGGGAAGCCAGATACATTTGTAGTCAAAATTACTGATCCTTTTATTGAATCTTGTAAACAGAGTTAGACTAGGAGGAAAATGGAAAGAACATCTGATACCCATTATTAGATACTCATTTAACAATTCTGGGAAACAGCAATTCTCATTCACATTTTCTGTTAGTATCCTAAAAGTAGGCGTGTCTGACAATGCAGCCATGGAGACATGTTTTGATCAAGTCTGTTGCTTTTCCTTTCAAAGTGAAATACATAAAGCACTTGTGTAACTTCACTTCTTAATTGGATCAATGGGATTGCATTGAAACTGAGTGTAATGCTGCTACAAGTTGAGGATTGCTTGAAAAAAAGTTCTAGTCCCTTTTCTTTGATAAAATAATACAATAGATAATACTCATGTTTCTGTCCCCTAAATTTGGTAAAATTGGGCAAAACATTAAACAATATCATTTTCTGCCCTTACATTGGATTTGGCACACATTTTCTATAGTAAAACTCTCTCTCCAAAGATATAGATATAGATATAGATATAGATATAGATATAGATATAGATATAGATATAGATATAGATATATGTAGTAAACTCCAATCTTCAGAATTTCACAGAAAATAATTTTTCTAAATCATATACTTAAAAGTTCCCTAATAATATTAGGTTGCTATTTCTTTTAAAACAACATATTGGTGTAAGGCTAGTCTCTAGACTAAATGATAAAGGGAGTAAAGTATCCCTGTTTATTGGCTTATTTTTTGCCTTTGTACATTTCTTCATCTAGGTGTTGGGCTTTTTATTTTTCTCTTCCTGCTATAATTGGTTGGTTCACAATAAATTATTTGAAGTTAATCATTTATACACATTTGAGATTTTTGCACCAATATTATGTTCTTTGACAGCATGATACTTTTTTTGTTATTTTACATTAACTATGAAGGTCATAGCAGAAAATGCAGAAATACTCTGGGTGGTGATGAGGTTTTAAATAATTGTCCTGGTGCTCCTGAAGTAATAGTCATTTTACAACTTGTAAAAATTTCAGAGAAGAAAGTTTCAGGAAAAAAAAAATACTATATTCGGGACCACATTTATCTTCATATAGAGGCATTAAGTATGCCTTTCTCTTAATTAGGAAATAATTGCAGTTTATAACTTCTCACTTGCCTTTTTGTCAGGAAAACTGTTAAAGATTTTGGAAGGCTTAGGAAAACTTGAATGGAAAAGGAAGAGACCTGAACATACAACTAAGATCATAACAGTTAAAAGAGGATCAAGATTGTTGTTTTGTATACAAGGGACATATCAAATGAAAGAGAAGATTCTTGCCACATATTCTAGCTTCCTAAAGCTTTAAGTTCCACCGTGTTCATTACACTTTCATCAGTTTGTCAAACTCCTTGAAGATGAATGCAGTCAACTCCATCCTTCTGCATGTAACCAACTAAATTAACATGGTCCTACTTTCAGTCTTATAAATGTCAATCTTTAACACAAACTAATTGTTCTTCCTGAGTAAAACTGTTATAATTTCTAGTTTGTATATCTTAATTGTTACAGATGCCACACTTCTGTATTACTGAACTTACATGTTATTTCTCAACACAATTAATGTTTTAAAGGGATCAGGGCAAATATTTTACAATCAAATACAGAGAGAATCTTTGAAAGAGCTGAAAATAATTTGTAAAAGTAGTGACTGGTTTAGAGGCTTAAAAACAACTACACTTTCAATTAAAATGTTAAGATGTCTGGAGAATTCAAAAGTGCTGATATAAGGAAACGGTAAAGATGTATTCCTGTGTTTGTTTTCTAAAAAAAGTAAAATATATTTCAGGATTTTCATTTCAAAGGAGAAAGCATGGTCCCCAGTTTTAAGACTGCAAAGGGACTCCTCACTGCGATGACAGGTAAAATGCCCAAAGAAACTTAACTATTCAAGTATATTTATTAAGGTTATTGTTTTTCTTGGTGCTTTGGTTAAACAGTTTCATAGGATTTAAGCTGACTGCTCCGATCCCTAATTTTCCCATAAATCACATTACTTCTTTTTTCTTATCACTTTTTTAACATATTTATTGGAGTATAATTGCTTTACAATTGTATGTTAGTTTCTGCTGTATAACAAAGTGAATCAGCCATACATATATCCCCATATCTCCTCCCTCTTGTGTCTCCCTTCCCACCCTCCCTATCCCACCCCTCTAGGTGGTCACAAAGCACTGAGCTGATCACCCTGTGCTATGCAGCTTCTTCCCACTAGCTATCTATTTTACATTTGGTAGTATGTATAAGTCCATGCCACTCTCTCACTTCATCCCAGCTTCCCTTCCCCCTACCTGTGTCCTCAAGTCCATTCTCTATGTCTGCATCTTGATTCCTATTCTTTTTTTTTTTTTTTTTAGATTCCATATATATGTTAGCATACAGTATTTATTTTTTTCTCTTTCTGACTTACTTCGCTCTGTATGACAGTCTTTAGGTCCATCCACCTCACTACAAATAATTTCATTTCTTTTTATGGCTGAGTAATATTCTATTGTATATATGTGCCACATCTTCTTTATCCATTCATCTCCATTAATTTTTAATGTGTAGTTTTTTAGAATGGAAGTTTTTCAGGGACATATATGTGGTATTTCAGTATAAATGCTTGAATATGCATTCCTGCTCTACTCCCTTTTTATACTCATACACACACATGTGCACACCACACATACACATTTATGCATGTACAAACACTGCTATCTTTAAAAACGCTTTTAAATATGGATGCTTATGTTATGGGCTGAATTCTGTCCCTCTCCTCAATTCATATGTTGAAGTCCTAACCTCAAGTACATGAGAATGTTTTTGGAGATAGGTTTTTATAGGAGTAATTATGTTAAAATGAGATCATTAGGATGGGCACTATTTCAATATGACTGTTTTCTTTGTAAGAAGGGGAAATTTGGACACAGATACATACAGAGGGAAGACAATGTGGATACATAGGGAGAGGATGTCTTTCTACAAGCCAAGGAGAGAGACCTGGAACGGGTACTTCCTACATAACCATCAGAAGGAACCAATCCTACCTACACCTGGATCTGAGACTTCTAACCTCTAGAACTTTGAGCAAATAAATGTCTGTTGTTTAAGGTTCCCATTCTGTGGTACTTTGTTACAGCAGCCTTAGCAATCTACTAGATACACCTCACATGTAACTCACATAATATAGATAATTTATAAATTATAGAATATTGCTTTGTAACTTGCCTTTTTTCTTTAATATATTCTGAACATTTACCCATATTCATCATAGTTCTTTTAATGACTGCATAGTATTTCATTTGTTGGATAAAGTGTTTCAAAATTTTTATTTGTATGCTGCAATAATAAACTTGTGAATACATCTTTGCTCTCATCAGTAGTTATTTTCTGATACATCTCTAGAAGGCTGTTGTTGGGTTTCATTATTTTTACATTTTTAAAATGCTGATAGAAAATGTTTAATAGCTATCAGTAAGGCTGGGCCAATTAATACATCAACCTATTCCTGCATGAGAGTGCCTAATTCTCTTTTTTCTTGAGCTCTGAACAGTTTTATTTTTTAAGTCCATACAAATTTGAGTGTTTAAAAATGGAAACTCATTGTGCTTTAATATAAAGTTATTTGGTTATTAGGGAAGCTGACCATGTTTTTTCCTTGATGTTTTTGTCATGTGTTCTTTATTATTGTAAATTCTCTATTGTTGTCAGTTTTTTTTTTCCCTTTGTCCTAAAAAAACCCATTTGATACTGATACCTGAAGTCTTTCTTACCTCTCAATTATTGGCCAAGAAACCTTGAATCATGTGGGTTATGTGTTCAAGAATGATTTAAAGACTCTTGGAGATTATACTGACCACATGATACCTGACTTTACCATGGAAGCAGACTTGATTTGTCTCAAATCAGACTCAGAGAAACACTCATTAACATAATTATTTATAGGTAATTCTCTTATTATAAGATTTTACTTTTCTATTCCTTTCTTACTATCATGACCTATATATTACTATAAACAAGTAGATTTATCAAGAAAAGTAGCAGAAGGAAAGATTTTTGGTGTTTGCCTTTTCCAGCTCTTTTTGTTAGGACTTCTTGATATTCAAGTCTCGAATAAAATGTGTAAGGTGTTTGTGTTGAAATGAACTTCAACTTGTTTAAAACAGCTACTGAGCTTGCTGCCTAGACTCTCAAGCTATCCTGGAGCCTTTATTTCAATCCCAGAACTTAATTTCTCCCCGTTCCTCAAAAATTTTTTGATTCTCAGTATTCTCCCAGTGAATTATATTTTTGCTTAGGATAGTCATATTTGATGTCTGTTGCTAACAACTAAGAATACTGACCAAAACAGTTGGCTGCTGAAGCAGTAATTTTGAGGTTTGAAAACTGCTAAATGTGGTCAGCTTTAGATGGTTTACTGTGGCTTAAGACTTTGGACAGCATATGAGTACCTGGGGAATAGGTCATAGGACTTCTACGAAGTTGCGGGGAGGTTAAAGGTGAAATGTGTGGGTACCAAGGACAGACGTCATCTGCTTCACAGTTTTGTCTAAGATGACCATAAATTCATAAACCAAGCAGAAATGTTTAAGCAAGTTAAGCACAAAGGGCAGAAAAATCTGGGCAGAATCAGAAACAGATGGTGCTGTGACATGATTCCTCAACGGAGGTTATACACCTGAGTTCAACAGACCACTGGGCAAATGTCCAAATGCCAGGCAGATTAGGCTGTCCTTGATAATTAAGGCTAATTAAGTTGTCTTTTCATATGAGTACAATGTTGGATCCTTCAATATATGTCATAGATAAATCTTATTTAATCTGAAAACATTTATGCAACAAATATATATTAATCACAAGTGGGTGAAAATTACAGTATTTATAGTGAAATATTGGTTTATTTATACCTAAGGGTACTTTTGAATTGAAAAAGTAATTTCTTGACCTCTAAATATTATTAGAGATTTTTGAATCCAACATAGATATTAACCATAGTAAAATACTGTCTTTCCTTAGAATTTTTAGTATTCAGGAGTATTTTTGAAAGATTTACACAAATATAGAACTTAGGAAATATATAACAGAAAATTGTAAATTCTTATATTAAATGTCACCTCATTTGCATATAAAGAATAAACACCATTCTTCTTAAAGAAAATCACTCTTTTCTTGCTTTCTTTATTTCTACCTCTTCTCCATTATGTTGTTTGAAATCACCATTGAAAGTGTGCATTCAGAATAGTGAGATTGAAGTTTGAACTGTTTTTTGTTTTTTCACTCATAGATGTTTGTGCTTCCTATCTTTTATTCATTGAATTAATTTCTTGAAATTATTGCTTTTGTTTGTGAATTAAGTGCAATTAGTATTTGCAACTGGAAACTAACTGATTCTTTTTTTTTTTTTTTTTTTTTTCTGCTACGCGGGCCTCTCACTGTTGTGGCCTCTCCCGTTGTGGAGCATAGGCTCCGGACGCACAGGCTCAGAGGCCACGGCTCACTGGCCTAGTTGCTCCGCAGCATGTGGGATCTACCCGGACCAGGGCATGAACCCGTGTCCCCTGCATCAGCAGGTGGACTCTCAACCACTGTGCCACCAGGGAAGACCCCTAACTGATTCTTAAATACTGTGTTTCATCTTTGTGAGAAAAGGGAAAAAAATCCTTTATTAAAATCTCTATAATCAGATATATTAGAGATTAATTCATTCTAGGAGGCACATGAGTTTCTAGCTCATATATTTAGGACATAAAAAGTTGATTATAAGAACACATTAGGATGTGCAACTTTCTTACTATAGGAAAGGGAAGCTATTCATTTCAAGTATTTGCTTTCTTTTGTATGAGAAAATAACTGTTTTCATAGCTTATTTAAATTATTTAGATCAATTATATTATCCATTAAATATGGATTGATGTTTGCTGGCACATTCAAAGATTGTGTAAGAAATGTTCATATATTTACTTTTAAACTCACCACTTAACTACTATATATATATATATATATATATATATATATATATATATATACATATATATATTTGCCTTTCATCTCTTCTTTCTTCTGAAGAGCTGTTTGACACAGGGCACCTATTATAATAATTCAAATGGAAAACCTTATAAAACTCACATGTACATACTCACTTGTATAGAGAATACTTAGGCATGCACAGCTATAGTTTAACTCACAAACGCAAGTATTGTTTTAATATAACAAGTATATATTTATGGATTTTTGATAAATTAGTTTGCTTTCTAAAAGGCTAAATTTTATCAATTTCAATGTATTTGTTCCATTCTTTTGGTAAAAGGCTTCAGATATGTTTGAGATTTCTCTTTGGTTTGTGTTCATCAACTATCACTCAGCTGCTATTTATGCCAATATTACACTGAAACAGAATGTCTTCTGGAGTAATGACTAGCTATTGTACTTGGTGTTGGTTCAGCATCATTAATCAGGCAATGCTTGCTACCTGTAGGGCACAGTATCTGCTGTGGGATATTTTTTAGGTAGTGCTCAGAAAACACATGAAAACTTCTAAAGTTGTTAAAGAGCTTAATGTTCACAAGAAAATCTTTTGACTAATAATTTCTCATAAAAAAACTTTTGGTGGTGACTATGTTAACTAATTTATTTCTCAAAGATGACAAAGAAAATATTTTATCAATAGTGTATACTTCTAGCACTTTCTTAAGATTATTGGGTGAATGGACTATTTGTTAAAGACTAATAATTTTAAATATTTTAAGAAGTGAAATAGTTGATTCAATTATTTTAAAATCAAGATATTTTTAGAAGGTAATGATCTATAATAGAAATAATATAATTAAATGCATATTGTTAATCTGATTTTGTTGTTTATCGCCACTCCAATCTTTCCTGAAGAGGACAGAGAAAGCAATTATAATTGATTAAGAGCCTTCTTATTTGAATCTTTTACAGTAATTAGATGTATATACACATGCGCATGCACACGCACAAACATACACACACACAAAATCTCCTATAGTTTATACAGATCCTATAGAATGACAGTCCAAAAAAAAAAAAAAAAACCTCACTTTGTGCATGGGGCCATTTCCATTTCCATGTAATATTATAGAACAAAACACAAAGATGCTGTGTAATATCTTGTTCATTCTCTCCGAACTGGAGAATCAATAAGAAAGATGAAAAAAATATTATGTGTTATCTCATCTTAAATTTTACTTAAGTATTATTTAACCATCACATAAACTTTTCTCCAAGATTTGTTAATAACATTCAGGTTTAATATTTTTTAAGGTCCTGGAATAATCTGTTTATTATAAATAACATGGTTATTTAGGTAGGTGAACAATTTATTTATAAAATGTCTGTAGTACCCACAGTCTAGGCATCAAAAAAAAATCTTAAATGCACACATAATTGTTTTTAAAAAGCAAATTAATTATTAGTTGGTCAGGTAAAATATACTAAATTGTTACTCAATGTGATTCTTTTTGCACCTGCACTGTAACAAGGCCACACAGAACTCTCCTTTTTTTGTTACCTTCTGGAGAATTTTCTTTTTTCCTTGCAAATCCAGATAAAACTTTGGTAATAAATAAGAACTTCTTCTCAAAAAGGCTAAATTTTGCAAACACATGCAAAACATATGTTTTTGCAAGTATAAAGGCCATATTTTGCCTCTTTATATGAGGAATATTTTGCATATGAGATGTATATTCTTCTTTGTCCTCATTTGTAGCAAGCTGTTACAAGGGAAATAAGGGTGTAATACAATTTTGAGTAGTACCTCTGTGATTATGATCAGGTATGAAAGCATTCTCAAGATTAGTTGGCCATGAAGATAATTCTTTCAAGTGGAGAACTGATAGAATTACCCAGATAATGTAAGCAAAAGACAGGTATCTCAGTTACATGTAAATTTTTCCGAGACTCATTTGGTGTCTTAATTATTTGTAAGATTGCAGTTGTCTTACTCTGTATAAACCTAGTCTTCCTTCCATCCAATTTCATGAACAGCACTTTCACTGAAACATATTTTATCTTTTTTTCACAATCAATTTTGTGGAATATTAAGTTTAGGAAAATAAGAAATTAATAGTACTGTTAGGAGCCAAGTAACTAAGGCCAAATATTTGCCAGCTGTTTGGCAACTCTGTGCAAATCCCAGGCTTCTCCTGAGCAAAAGCTTCCAAGTTTGTATTATTACCAGAAATTTGTAGCCCAGTGATGTGGACAAATGGGTTAAATTGAAGCCATTAAATTCATTCAGTTTGAGATCAGAGCCAAATTAAACCCAAACTTCTAAAGGTGAAAGTCAAGTATGTTAAATCAATATATCATGAAGCCTCATGCAAGATAGTTCTAAGCCATTAAAAATCTTTTAAAAATTGAAATATAAATAATTCACGAAACAAGAAAGTCTATAACAGGCTCAGTTTCCATATTTCTGTCATCTATACCCTCCACTAGATTCAATTTCATTTTAATCATATAAACTTTAACAAAAATGTGTAGATTGCAAGTGTTTTAGAATAAAACAGTACACTTAAGTTTTGCCCAGACAAATGCACATCGACCATTTAAATAATTACTTAATATTAGTAAATCCTCAGTTGAGCGGTCAATACTATGGGAGTAACATTTTCATTTATTAAGAGCTTCTTCTGACCAAAGGGTTTAAAAGGGATTTCTGCCTCATTGTTCCACTTTCTTTCCAAATATAATTCTTGGTATCTCTGTTAGAGTTAAGAAGAATAAAGAAAAACCTAAATTAAGATATGAATATTTTTCATATTATCAGAAATAAAGTCATAGTCATAAATGAAGAGTAAATACTCTAAATAGAAGAACATGTTAATTTTTTTTTTTTTTTTTTTGCGGTATGCGGGCCTCTCACTGTTGTGGCCTCTCCCGTTGCAGAGCACAGGCTCCGAACGCAGGCTCAGCGGCCATGGCTCACGGGCCCAGCCGCTCTGCGGCATGTGGGATCTTCCCGGACCGGGGCACGAATCCGTGTCCCCTGTATTGGCAGGCGGACTCTCAACCACTGCGCCACCAGGGAACCCCAGAAGAACATATTAATTTAAATGAAGGGCATATATATATGTATATGTATTAATTCAATGGAGTTAGAGTTTTTTATCTTTTCTGTTCACTGGTGTGAATACACAGAACTGTCTCTGTAACACTGTAGATATTTAATAAATATATGATAAATAAGAAAGAATATTCCAATAATATAGCAAATACATAGATATGTTAAGCTTCTAAGTATTTTAATTCAAATACTACTTGTGGTCTATCCCCACATGTTTATTTCTTTATCTAACCTTTATTTACCAGAAACTACTATCCAAACTACTATCAGAAACTACATCATAAACCATATCACAATAACTTGGCTTGAAGTAACTAACACTTTTCATATCTTAGCCAGGTAAAATATATCTATCCCTGGGACTCTTGGTAGTACATATTTCAATAAATGGATAAAAATGGTATTTATAATGCCTATATTTTTAAAAGGACCTTCCAGTGTCACAAAGACATTGACCTCTTTTGGATATCTGAGTTAATTATTAAGCATGTCACAGGAGCTAAAGAAAACTTAAGATGAACTTCTGAAACAAAAAAAGTCATATGAAGCATTTTTGTCCCAGATTTCAAACCTGAATCTAATTAAATATCTAAATCCAATTAGCATTTTTTAGGAAATCCAAAATAAAAGAGTAAGAACACCATGGGCATAACTTAAACAAAATTCAGACTATAGATTATGCTTGGGAAAATGACCCAAGTTCATCAAGAAAGAATTTGTAATGAAGAGAAAAAAGAGAGGTAGAAGGAGAACCTATGCATGAAAAGGCTTATCAAATAACCCAAAGGGGTTTTAGACAAAATTTAATGTGTTAAAATTGCCCATGTATATCTCCTGTTTACTAAAACCTCTTAAAGACTGAACACTAGAGTCTAAAACTAAATATAGTTTGGAATTTATCATTTTAGAAATGCATTACTGATTTGAAATATTTATGTTTTTACTCTTACAACCTTCAAATATACTGGCATCAAGATACGCTAGGATGTATGGCAAAATGGATCACTAGGATATTTCTAATTTGGGTTTAGGTTTAAAAAAGATATGGGTAATATTGTCTCAAGAATAAATTCAAAATCCTTCTAATATTTCACTTTACTTATCTAGGCTTACTAATAGCATACATATTTTAAGTATTGGCTGAATTTAAATCTAGCTGACTGACTTTGAATAAAACCTTTAACATAATTTCACTAACAAATAACTATCCTTTTTCTTCATATTGCAACCATGGAAAATTATTATATCTCATGAATGAAAGATAAATGACAGGTAGGGTGCCCTTGTTAGATATAAAGTACAATGATTCAGATGTCTTCTGTCATATTCATCAAAACATTTTGTCACTTTGATGATGTTTGATTTGTTTTTTTCTGTAAGCTGAACAGCTAGAGGTGAATAAACTTTGAGTTAATATGTAAAATGAGTAAAAAGAGAGCACACGAAACAATTTTTTAATGGTATTCATTCTCATTACGTTTAAACTTGGGTTCCTATTTTCCTTTAACATTTTAATAAAAACTAATTGTTTTAGTTTTCATGATTAAAACAGCCCTGTATGAAAAAAATATTTAATAGAAAATTGACTTAAAAAATTAAATAGTAACAATTGCTGCATTGCTCAAGGCTCATAAATCCCAATTTAAATTGGGATTTACTTATAAACATGAAAATAATACTTTATATGCATTCTGGGGGGGTTTGAAGGTACATTAGGATAAATTTTTAGAGGTAACTAAAATAATTTATTTAATAGAAACAAAGAATAACGCATTTGAAATTCAGTACCTGAAATCTTTCAAATTCCCTGACAATTATAGGCAGAGTCAACCTAATCCTCAATTTTCCAGAATTAATTGAAGTTTAGATATGGTTTTTAGGATGACAACTGTAATCTTTTATTCTTTGGTTTCCACAAGCTGACCATTGCAAATTAAAATTATTGTATTAAAATACTACACATTTAAAGTTTGAGGCTTTCTCTGATTGCTAATATGAGTATAAAAATAGCTGTAAAAAAATCCAAGGCCACATGAAGACTCTAACTAGGCTTTTGCTATGCTTTTTAACTTTATTTCTAAGCTATTATCTTGTATTACACTCATTTTGCCTTTTCTTTTAATTGCTAGGTCAAAAATTAGTATAGAAAAAGAACCTTTTGTTGTTACATATTAGAACAGAAAATTTCAAACCATGTCAATTTTAAAAGAATATTCACTTACTTTGGATAGGAATGTACTGAACACTACCAGAAGAAATTCAATAATAATTAGAGTAGAAAATTCATTTAATAACATACTTTCTTCAGATTTATCAACAGAATCAGTCATAAGAATTAAAATCCTTTTTTGAAAGGTTTTCTGGAACCTCATTTTACAGCATTTCCACAGAATTATAGACACTTGAAATAGAAAAGACCACGGAACTCATCTGAAGAATGTTTTCTAGCGGCTTCCCTGGTGGTGCAGTGGTTGGGGGTCCGCCTGCCAATGCGGGAGACATAGGTTCGATCCCTGGTCCAGGAGGATCCCACATGCCGCAGAGCGGCTGAGCCCGTGTTCCGCAGCTGCTGAGCCTGCGCTCTGGAACCCACGAGCCACAACTGCTGAAGCCTGTGTGCCTGGAACCTGTGCTCCACAGCAAGGGAGGCCTCCGTGGTGAGAGGCCCGCGCATCACAATGAAGAGTGGCCCCCGCCCGCCGCAGCTGGAGAAAGCCCGAGCGCAGGGAAGACCCAAAGCAGCCAAAAATAATAAATAAATAAATGAAATTTTTTTTAAAAAGAATGTTTTCCAGTAGAAATGTATATGAGTCACAAAGGTGAGTCACATATATCATTTAAAAATTTCTATAGCTACATTTAAAATGTAAAGAGAACATATGTAATTAATTTTAATATTATATTTCATTGAATGCAATATATCCAAAATATTTTCATTTTAACATATAATGAATATCAAATACTAATGAGATATTTTGTATTTTTTTCTAAGTCTTTGAAAATCTTTATGTATTTTATATTTATAGCAGACATATAATTTGGAGTAAACATTTCAAGCACTCAGTAGTATATATTGCTAGTGCCTGCCTCGTTGGGTGGCATATATCTATGGCACCCCACTACCTTGATCTTCAGATGTAAGAATACTTATTTTGAGTGAGTTGATCAGGAAGGCTATAAAAGTGATGAATTAGATAGGTGCTGACATCCAGAGAAGCAACAGGTTTACTGGATGCAATCATAAATATTGATGCCTACAGCAACTTACCCTGAGTTTCCTATTAACAAGCTGTGTGACTTTGGCATGTTATCTTTCCTCCTATTTGCTCAGTTTCCTTAACAGTAATGTGGGAATAATAATCTCACAGACTAGTTATTCAGTGTATGTAATTAGGACAGTTCCTGATATATTAGGAGTCTAAGTATTATTGTTTTATTAAATTTATTATCTTTATGTAAATCATTTAACCCCTATCATTTACTTTCTATGGTTAAAAATCAGTTTGGAATAATTATTGATTGTAGAATGCATTTGAACATAATAGGAGTTTCTTGGATCAATATGTTATTGTTAAGTAAAATGTGGGCATATACTTTTGAATATATTTATAAAGTTGAGTAACTGACCTCTTAAAAACAGTCCATTACCATCTAAAATCACCTGGTAAAATTTTGGATATTCCTCTATTTATACTATTTGTCTTAATACCAAATTAGCTGATTCTTTTCTTCCATAGTATTTAAACCAAGTTTCTGGATACTTCCATGTAACTTTTTAGTTATCACTAGACCAAGCTCTTCATCCTTTTTTTTTTTTCAATCTCTACTTATAATGGCACTTGATTCTCTTAGTCATTTTGAGCTTTTTCTCTGAAGTCCTTCCAATCTGTCTGTATTTCTCTGCTACTGAGGCAACCAAAACTGAAGGGCACTTTGATGCAGTTCATCAGAATTACATAAGGAAGGCTATCACCCATGTGTCCCAGGATGTCATGATTCTTTGCCTGTAGATCAAAGTAGCAGTGAACTTTTATGCATTTTATTGAAGCATCAGCCAGATCTTTTCAATGGATGACTAAGGTGCTCTTAGAAAAGAAGAGTCAAAATTAATAAGACTCAGACAGAAGGTCTAAAAGAAATGGGATCTATTCAACAGTTTCTTCAGAATATTTTTTTAGGAGACTTTGGGCTTAGAAATGGACTTTATCAAAGATCATTTGAGGAAAAATAGATAATTTTTCCACAAGCACTTGGCTTCCCTTAAGTATTTGCTCTTTAAAAAATGATTTTTTACTTAATATTTTATACTCCTTTATTTAATAGATGAAATAAATGCATACACTTTTTTTCTGAAGAGTATCCAGGCTAACTTGTCAAAAATATATTGGAACATATATTTATTAATTAACCTTAATATGTAACCCTCCAAAGAAACATTTTGGAGAATATTTTCTCAAAGTGGTGTATTGTATTGTATCCATGGTAGTTTTTAAAACAAACATTTGTTTAGAGAACTATGTGGTTAAGTGCAGTTTCATACCAATACTGTATGGGTCTTAGAAGTAGCAAAGGTAACTATGGATTCCACTCAAAATAAGTTGAGTAAAATGTTTAATTAAAATTATGGTGACAGATTTTTAGCACAGATATGGTATATTTTCCCCCTTTAAAATGACTATTGAATGATTTATTTGCTGGCAATAGCCTTCTGGGTCATATCTGAGAGTTCAATTACTTGCAAAGAAGGGCTGCCTATGTAACCCTAAAAAATGTCTCTTCATTTGACATTTACTTAATGTTTTCTTCTGGTACCTGCATGGGTTTAACTAAAAAGGCAAAATAGTCACAACCAACTCTTGACAGCATAGTACTGTTGAAACAAAACCTGTATACTCTTTGTTAAGGTTTATCATACTTGAGCTTTATTTCCTGTCTGCATTCCTCCCCTCAAATGTAAGCTCATGGAGGGAAGCAACAATGACTTATTCACCATTGTACATTTAATACACTGTAAGGAGTCTTTCAAATAATATTTACTTGATAGTTCAAGCAAAAATTAGTGACCTGTGAAATTTAGAAATAAAGCATTATACATAAATCAAAATAAGTACTTTTAAAACTGGGCTAACTATTTAAGAAATTAATCACTGTTTTAGGACAAGTATAATTGTTTTCTAATAAAAACCTTTCTAGCAATAAATTAAGAGTTTACTTATATAGCTTACTAAATTACATCATTGATGTTTTATACTGCTGTGGTAATTTGGAAAGTTTGAAAATGTGTCATTGTGGAAAGTCATTACTTCTCTCTTCTTTGTAGGTGGAAAGCTGCCACCAGTACTTTTTGCACGACAGACTTTTGCTTTAGGAGGAAATGAAATACAATTTTTATCTGTCCCTGAGACTAGCTGTAATAGCTATTTCTTTATTATCCACATAGTCAGACAAAATATCACAGAATATTTCAGTTCAGGTATATTTAGCATTGTTCAAATTGTGTGGTAAAGAAAGAATTTTGTGATTCTCTTTGAAATAGTAGCTCAAAGCAAAACAAACTTTAAAAATACAGCATTTATGAACTATTAACCAGGGCTATTAAAAGGTTTGTGTATTCACAGTCTTCCCTACAAATGCACCATATGGCTTTGCCTGTGTAGAGATATCCATGGTTTTCCTTCATGAACTCATACATCAATTTTTCTTTACAAGGAAATGAACTTAATTGTTATTTAAAGACTGAATAAGCACTTCATACAAATGAAAGTTGTGAACTGTCTAGAACTGCTGTTTTTCTTTGGAAATTCAGCATCTCATGTTCTTTGCATGAAGTTAAAATTGGGTTGCTGGCTTTTGAATATGAAGAGGGAATAGGGAAACTTGCATTATCAAGCAGTAAGCATTGACTGTTACAGGTTACTCACACTCTAAGTAAATTATCTACCACTACATTTAGGCTCTGAAACCCTAAAAACTAAAATATAGCTAGCTACCACTATTTTTTGAACATATAACTGAGGCAGGAAATAGGTGGGCCCTAGATTGATCAGCTGGAGTTTGTCCCCTGTGGACAGATACTCCAAGGTGAAGATAATAGCAGGAGCAAGAGAGGAGATGAGCCTTACCCAGAAAAGAGATAAAGAGATCACATATTTCTCATTCTTGATGTCAAGGAGACCTTCCTGACTACACATGCACAGAAAGGCTCCTTGGAGTTCAAAAGGGAGCGCGAGGGGGTGTCACCCCACATTAAGTGATATCGATCTACCCATAGGACTCTGCTAAAATCCATCTTGGCTAAGAGATGCACATGCACACAAGGGAAGACCCTGAGATGAACCAAATATGAACTCAGAACCAGTCAAAGCAAGATGATTGGCCAAAGGAAACCTGGAAGAAATGTCCCATATAAGTGACTCAAACTACCACAAGGGCACGTGGGTAAATCAATTCATGTATAGCAACACATAATTAATATTTTCAAGAAAATTAGAATCTCTTAAATGGCAAGATCCTCAGAGTCAAATTATAATTTTTGCCCAATTTGGAGAATTGAAATACCTTATGGACATGTCAGCATTGTATAACCCACTGAGCATATGGAATCTATAAAAATTGAAGGTAAAAAATCTGATTTCTTGGCAATAATCTCCCAATATCTCTAATAAGGGTGATTTTCAAAGATCTCTCAGCTTAATGGGACCTTTTTGTAAGTGGAGGTATTTGGAGTTAACTTTTGAGCTTCTGAATTGGAAATGCCTTTAAAGCAAAATAACATTCTATTCTTTCCTTGCTCTGACAGAAACCATCTTCCTAAAAGATTTAACACAATTGTGATTTGATATTTTGTACATTGTGGCAAAAGAATTCTAGAGTTTTATAATTATTTAAATTATGTCTATCACTGGACATTATGCCGTCATGCTATTCGGTAGAAGTGATTATTCCTAGTATGGTCATTAAGGGATTTAAATTTTGTAAGACAATGCAATTGCATAAGTGTCCCATTTTAACCTGTCAATATTAAGTATGTCAAATTTGAGAATTTCGTCTGGTTCCTAATGGATATAGTATGTATGATGCCTTATAATATTTAAAAGAATCATACTTTTAGCAATATTTGCCAAGGGAAATGAGTGGGTGGGCAGAACTAAATTAAAAATTAAATAGCAAAGCACTTAATACATAAATGTTAAGTAGAGTGGATAATAAAAATTGTTTTCATTTTATATAGCTTTATAGCTTAATATACTTTCAAAATATTTATTCATTTATTTTTTCAACCAACAATTGTGAATCAACTATATTTGGTAAGCATGAGGCTATTAAAAAGAACAAGATAAATTCTCTTTTTTCAAGAATGTTAGGGTCTAATTGAGAATACAGTTAAACCGTTGATTTAAAGATATTTCCCAGCACAGTGTCTAACACATGAGAAATAATGAATGCTTCTATGTAGAAGAATGAGTGAATAATAAGCATGTTGTAATCAAGTGCTACTGAATAAAGTGCTATTCTTACTACGACTACAGCTACTAATAACAATTATACTAATAAGGCTGGCTTCTGGTGTTACTGAAGGATTAATATCTATGGTGCACTGTGATGCTTGCTTCCTTTAGTTCTTACAGCAGCCCTGTGAGGTAAGAACAGGACCAGTTATATAATTTTCAAGACCCAGTTCAAAATGAAAACATGGGACTCTTTGTCCAAAAACTGTAAATAATTTTAAGATGGCAAAAGCTGAACGTTAATCCAATACCCTTCTAAGTATAGGGCTCTGTGTTATTGCTTTTACAACATGCACATGAAGCCATAGGAGCTGTAACTGTTTTTCATTCTTCAGTTCAAGAAATAAAGTATAGATTTATAGAGGATGCTTACTCATAATTTTCTAAATTTTCAAAGACTACAGCCTTACAGAGATACTCTAGCTATGATGTCTAGAATCATTTAAAATGTACAAGATTGAATTCAGAGACCAATTCAGAGACTGTTACATTCATCCAGTTTGAGCATTCTAGTTAATCTTGATCTGTCTGGAGAGTTATCATCAAAAAGCATTTAAAAATGTTCTCAGGGCTTCCCTGGTGGTGCAGTGGTTGAGAGTCCACCTGCCGATGCCGGGGACACGGGTTTGTTCCCCGGTCTGGGAAGATCCCACATGCCACGGAGAGGCTAGGCCCGTGAGCCATGGCTGCTGAGCCTGCACTTCCGGATCCTGTGTTCCGCAATGGGAGAGGCCACAACAGTGAGAGGCCCGTGTACTGCAAGGAAAAAAAAAAAAGTTCTCAGTAAGGTAGTACTTAAGTAATTATCAAAGATTGAAATCTACAATCTTTATCAGGTTTTTGATATTGAGCATGCCTTGAGATGACCTGTACCCATGAGGCCAGTTCAATCATGTCCCTTACCTAGGGCATCAGTCAAATTGAGAGCCCCTTAAGTGTCCTTACCCATACTATCATCACCATACTGCTTTGTGTTGCATGCACTAGAGGGCATGTCTTTCATTCCTGACTTTTTTCATAAGCATTTATATTTTATTTTCTTGATGCTTTATTCCATTTCAAATTTGTTACCTGGACTTTTGGCTAAACATAGATTATCTCAACTTCCTACAGAAAAATGAAAAATAAATGAAAACATGAAAATGATTGAATCAGATTTTAAAATGGTATAAACCCCCAAGGATGAAGAAGAGACAACTGAAGATAAGAAATATTAAAACATGAAAGTCAATAAATTATGAAAAAAGGAAAACTGAGAGATAATTTGCAACTGATGTGATCAAGAAAATGAAACAGAAACCGAAGTGTTTGCCAGAGGAAGCTCATGAGGATCAAGTCTCAGTGTCTCAGTGAGGACCTGCACATGTGCAAAGAATGGAGGCAGTATGAACTTCAGAGTGTGGGAGTGAGGGGAGGAGCCAAAAGAGAAAGGATCTGTTGAAAATCAAACCCACCTCAATCTGTCTTGAAGAAAGGAGACTTTTATGTTCTTCTTCTTTTTTTTTTTTGCAGTACTCAGGCCTCTCATTGTTGTGGTCTCTCCCATTGCAGAGCACAGGCTCTGGACACGCAGGCTCAGCAGCCATGGCTCACGGGCCTAGCTGCTCTGTGGCATGTGGAATCTTCCCAGACCGGGGCACGAACCCATGTCCCCTGCATCGGCAGGTGGACTCCCAACCACTGAGCCACCAGCGAAGCCTGAGACTTTTATGTTCTTGAAACATAAAATCTGAAAGACTGTGAACTCGGGTCTTCAGAAAGCACCGAAGGCATCATGAGGGGCTCATTAGAGGTGGAGAGATTAAGTCAAATTCTATATTAAAAACAGGCTACCATAAGTGCAGCCTGTTGCCATATCAGCTCCCAGGGAACTAATATATATAGGTTTATATCCCCAAGGTGGAAGAAAGCTGTTTTCCTTTCTGGTGACAATGACAGGCTGAGAGAAAGATTAATAAGCATTGATATTTGGAAGTCCCCACCCAGGCTTTTTACACTGAATCTCATTTTCTCACAATGCCTATCCAGGCTCACAGATTATTCATGCTTATTCGTGCCTCATAAATACTATGAAATGCAGCCAATAATTGTCACACACCTGAGAAAATCTACATCAAATAAAATTAAACATAAAAGGAACAGAATCAATAAAGAGGACAGAAAGACTTTCTCTAATTTTTAAAGCTAGGGCAATGATAAAGAAACAATGAGAATATGGGAAAACATTTTTTTGAAATTAGAAAACTGTTAGCTGAAATATAAATTACATAAATATAAGTAACGGCAGAGGCATTTTGGGAAATCATTGAGAAAGTAGAATGAAATAAATGGTGATATAAAATAATAAGAAAGAAACGATAAGAAAATAGAATCAGTCCTGGGAATTTAAAAATTTTACTAAGAAGACTTCTATGAAAATTGAAAGCCTGGTCAGGAGAAAATTACAAAATAAATGATTCAAGAAAATTCCCAGAATGGAGGGGCATGGAATGGCCATTTTGCACTAAGTACCTGGGTAAATAATCTGAAAAATACCCATATTAAGATATAATGGCGGGCTTCCCTGGTGGCGCAGTGGTTGAGAATCCGCCTGCCGATGCAGGGGATACGGGTTCGTGCCCCGGTCCGGGAAGGTCCCACGTGCTGCGGAGCGGCTGGGCCCGTGAGCCATGGCCGCTGAGCCTGCGCGTCCGGAGCCTGTGCCCCGCAACAGGAGAGGCCACAACAGTGAGAGGCCCGCATATCACAAAAAAAAAAAAAAAAAAAAAAAAAAAAGATATAATGGCGACAAAATTTTGAAACACCTGAGAAAAATTAGTGACCATAAAAACTTCCATAAAGGGATTCCCTGGTAGCACAGTGGTTGAGAGTCCACCTGCCGATGCAGGGGATACAGGTTCGTGCCCCGGTCTGGGAAGGTCCCACATGCCATGGAGCGGCTGGGCCCGTGAGCCATGGCCGCTAAGACTGGGCGTCCAGAGCCTGTGCTCCTCTCACAGCAGTGAGAGGCCCGCGTACCACAATAAAACAAACAAACAAACAAAAACCAAAAAACTTCCATAAAATATAAATAGAGATAGGGAAAGAAAGAGGGAGAGAGAGAGAGTTAGTTTTATGCTGAGAGAATTATATTAAATAATGGTGTTAATTTAGCAAAGCAAACCTGAAAGTTTTGTAAGGTGAAGAATCATTTAAAATCCAAAGAACATTTATTTCTAACATAATATTTTACAAACTTTCCTATATTATCCTTCAAGTGTGATGGTAGAGTAAAGCATTTCCATAAATGCAAACTCTCTAAAATATTGTGTTTTATACTATCTTTCTCAAAAAGTCTCTGGAATTATGTTGCCCTAAAAGAACACAAAAATGACAAACAAAACCCAAATAAAACAAGAAAAAGAGCACATCCTGTATATTCTGGAAATGGTAGGATGTCTTCAGTAAAATGGACTGGACAGCGATTAGTACAGATTGGAACTCAGGAGGACAAAATCCATTACCTCATGTATATACCTCATGTGTCCAACAAGGGTTTTACAATTTCTTTGAAGAACTTTGAAGGAAAATAGTAGTCAGTACCTAGAAAGTCAAGCATATTAAAAAAAAAAAAAAAAAAAAAAAAAGAGTGTGTCCAGAAGTAAAAGAAACAATGAAGATAATGTTACCTTTGAGACTTAGCTACTTTACTGTCTTAGTTCTTACCTTCACTTACCAGTACTACCTTAGTTCATCTCTCTTCCCTACTATTGTGTTTGTCTTGTAAATAGCTTTCCCAGTTTCAGCATTTCTACTCTCTAATCTATTCTCCAGATTTCAATTAGAAAGATGTTTAAAAGTAAAATTTAAAAATTGGTTAAATTACTCAGAGAGGAAAAGTTCCATATAACATATGTTAGTTATCCAGTGTGAATACTTAGGTTAAATAGAGAGAGCAACTTGGAAAACAAGCTTAGAGATAAGCCAATGAAACACTAAATGATTCTTTAATGATTTTTTACTTTATGAAAAATGGCTGCTTAAATCAGGTGTTGGAACCGGGAAGAGGTGGGAAAGCGGAGCTTAGGAAGGCTAAACAGTTTGCCATGTACAGGTAACTTTTAGTTAAAGATATCACTTTGGTGACACTGAGAAGAGTTTAGAACTAAAATGGCAAGTACTTTGGTTAACTTGAGACTAGTGGAAATACTAAAATATAGGAAAATGAAACATTTGAGAATGAAGGAGAAACTTTTGGATATTGTGATTGGTTAGATATATGGTATGATGGAGAGGAAGGGATCTGTTACTCTCTTGTTCTGTATTATTTAAGAAAAAGTTTTCCTCCATGAAAAAATTCTATTTTTAAAAGAAGGAAGGCACAAAATTGAACATTTCCCAGTGTCCAATTTATATTTTGTTATCCTCTGTATATGTGCTGCATTGTTGGGTTTTATTGAGTTAATAGTAATAGAGAATGTAAAGATTACACTGGCTGAGAACCTGCTTTTCATTCAATCACTCATTTATTATTTACTGAGTAATTAATTGGATAATTTGATAAGATAATGAGAGGAATATCTGAAAGATAATTAAATAAAATAAGAGTTCCACAGTTATGGAAGGATATATCAAACTAACAGTGAAACTTCCAGGTGGATTCTCTTAGTCACTAGTAATAGTTCATCATAAGGGGTTGAGAACACTTTCAGCTAAATATATCTAAGGAAATTGTTGCTGTTTTGGTCCAGATCACATGTAGATTTTGCTTTCTTATCAGTTTATACTCTGGTTTCCATACTATTTGTTACAGAGTCTATACAGGAGTTGTCAATTCCTTTTATCAGGAAACTTATTTCTAGAAAAGATTGTCTTGATGCTATATGTACCAACTCCTAAGACAGTTTGTTTTCCACCAATGTGATTTTTCAAATGTCTGTTTATACTGTAAAAAAAAAAATGATGAACAGAAAACAATTAATTATAGTTGAGAGACCAGAAGCTGGACATCTCATGCCCTGCAACAATAGCAGAACCCAACAGGAAGAAGCAAGAGTCCTCTTCTTTCCTGGCAAAAACAGACTCAGTGAAAAGCCATGGACTCTGTTTACGATAGCCCTCCCACCCTCCTTTTCTGCTCTATAAAATTGTTCATTTTCCCTTGCAATTCGGGGACCTGCACATGACTTATCCTGGTTGCAGACCACAGATTGTAATTCTCTGATGATCCCGAATAAACCCATATTTTCTGGAGAAATATCTGGCAGTTTATTTGTTTTAGGCCACTATTTTGGTAGAGAAGACCCCATTAGGCTTCTGGGCTTGTGAGCAAACAAGGTGTAATACCACAACTGAACCCATTGTGTTCTCTGCTTTACTCACCCACCTTGAAGTTTAAAGGTTCGCCTCCCTTCTAGATATAACTCAAGCTCTTTTTGCCTTTCAAGCTCTCCATGCTTTATTTGAGATCAATTTCAAGGTTTCATTCTTTATGGTTAGGTATTGTTCTGTATGTGTGTACTTGTTTGGCATGTTCATCTGATCTGGAGATCAAATGGTTTCAAATGAAGCTGGCCAAAAATGTCTTCACCTCTTCCTTTGGAAGGAGGCTGATTCAAATGAAACTGTGCTGGCTTTTTAGCCTTTGGCTTATACTTTTGGAAGGGCTATCCTGTGGAGGGTGGCTTAAAAAAAAAAAGCCTTCTGCCTGTCTCCTCCGGAACCAAACTGTCTTCCTAGGAATGGCTGGGATTGGCTTGTAAACTATATACATTGAGCTCTTTGTGTTGTAAGTTTTTTAAGCCATTTGAAATTTATTCTTTACTCTAGAGGAAAAATGTAATCCCAGTTATCTAAGTATTTTAAGCCCACCTAACTTCTCCCTCAGCCAATTTTATGGGTTTTTATTGGGACTCCAGAAAATTTTATGTTTAAAACTGTGGTCCTTCCTTATGTGCACTTATAACTAAATGAGCCTAACTGACTAAAGACAATTTGGCGTATCAGTGGCCATTATGGAGAAATTTTGATGTCCACAAACTTAATTTTCTCAAAACTAAACTGAACTACAATAGCGCAAAATTTTCCAAAACAAGGCATAATGCTTATTTCAATTGGTACTTTGAAGCTTCCCAACTTTATTAAGAGCCTAAAATTGCTGTTCTGCAGAATAAGATTTTAAGTATAACAGAGGCAAACAAATAATGAAAAAAAGGCAAAATTGCTCACAGAGACTCAAGCTCTTTCTCCTAGGCATCTCTATCTCAGGCTTCACCTATGACACCATCTTGTCTCTTCGTTGGCTCATCATGGTCAGACTGTAACTCCAGCTCCATCTTCCTCCTTTCCTTCTAAACCACCTGCATCTCAAATACACTCTCAATTTCCCTTACTAATTCTTTTCCCAAAGTTCCACTTTTCCCTGAAACTCTGCCTCCCTCCTTTTCTTCTGAATTTGTCATAACCAGTCCCTTTAAAATTAACCTTCTGAGTATCCAGAGGCTAAATATTTCATTTCTTATATTCTCTGGACTAAAGCTGAACTGTGAGCTATGGTACTTACTATATACTCATTGTATCCTCACTTTCATTATAGTAGAAAGTGTTCCAAAAATAATAACATTTCTTCACAAATTTGTTAAGGAATTTAATATAGTCATTCAAACTTTCCACCTTGTTTCTCTGACATATCTGATAGTTCACATGCTTGTCGGTGAAATCCCAGCATTGGATGAACACTACTAATTGGGAAAATCTTGAACAATGTCTAGAATCACAACAGAGAGACGAGCATGCTAGCTTACTATATGATCAGGCTCGAGAAATAGCTAGGGATTTCACTGAGCAATTCCTAAGGCTTTAACAAAGCCTGTTGATTGGAACAAAATTCAGGCTTGAACGCAATAATCTTACCCACCTGTACATGATTACTGCAACTGATTTCAGAATATTTTTAAATAAAATTCTGGTCTTCCTTCAGATGTTCATTCCACTCAAGTAGCAATTAACTCCATGCTTCTTAATGGGATGAACCATTTTACCAGTGAGAAAACCTAAGGGTGGAGGACCATAGTCCAGAACCTCCAATCAATAAACAACACTGACATCCCTTCATACCCTGTTTTTCCTAAAACTTATACATTACTAACATCTACTTCCACAGGAAGCAAGTTCTTTACTGTAATTGATTTATGCAGTTCATTCTTTAGTACTCCTGTCCATGAAGCTAGCCAATAACTTTTTGCCTTCACTTGGGAAGAAAAACAGTTTACCTGGACAGTAATGCCTCAGTGTTTACTGCAAGACATTCTTATTTCTCACAAATCCTGAAGGCTGATCTGAATGATATAAAGTTCCAAGAGAGGTACCAATTTGTTTCAATATATGGATAATTTACTTTTTTGTTCTCCTCAAGCCTCCTCACAGGAAGACAGCAGCCACTTGCTAATGCTTTTAGCCTTAAAGGGACATAAATTTGCCAATGAATATTTGCAGTTTGCTTGCCAAACCCAGGTATGATGTTGAAGACATCTTATATCAGAACAAAGGCTATAACTAGATCCAGATGGACGTCGTGGCATCCTAAGTTTTCCAAAACCCAAACTAAGCTCCAAATAGGAAGTTTTCATGGGTTAGTTGGTTATTGTAAAAATTGGATTCCAAATATATCTCTCATGTCCAAATCTCTGGATACTTTATTCAATAATAACAACACTAACACAAATTTATGGGAAAAAGTGGACAACATATTCTTCAAGGCCTTAAAGGAGAGTTTGATGAGCCCAGCTACCCTTGGGCATCCCAATTATCAGATTCCCATTTTTCTTTTTGTACATGAAGAGGAAGAGATTGCCCTTTGGGTACTCACCCAAAATCATGGGGACCATTATCAACCCATAAAATATTAAAGGCAGTAACTGGACTCTGTGGAATGAGGATAACCTCACTACATTAGAGCTGTTACTGCTATTGCCCTTTTGGTTAAGGCCACTGAAAAAAATTATTGTAGGATCCCCTTTAATCATTTTTTCTTTTACCTCATGCAGTAGAAGATCTTCTGAATTCTCATCACACTCCACATTTCTCAGCCAGCTGCCCAACCTCCTGTTTTTTTTCTTTTTGTTAACTGCCCCTCACATAACTCTCTTACTGTTGTAATAACCTTAACCTGACTACTCTTCTCTCTCTGTCAACTGACTAATTCCTCATGTCTGATTAAGGCTGACAGCCCACCCTTGAGGCCTCCTAATAATCTACATGAAATTCCACTGGGTAACGTTTACTTCTCATAGTTCACTGATGGTTCTTAGTTAAAAGGTGACAGTGGCATATATTGCATTCATGCTATAGCAACTCCTCTGATACTGTTGAAGCAACATTTTTAGCTTTGGCTACTTCAACCCAACAGGCTGAATTATAAGCTCTTATACAGGTTTGTACTTTAGCCATGGGAAAAACAGGCAATATTTATACTGATGGCAGATACTTGCTTTTGAGTAGCTCATGATTCTGGAATGTTGTGGATGCAGTGTGACATCCTTACTTCCAATGGAAATAAAGTTAAAATGTCTCCTATATTCAGGAATTATTGGATGCAGTACTCATACCTGCTGCTTTTGCTATTGTTAAGATTTTAAGCCATTATAAACTTGACTCTCTGGAAGATAAGGAAATCATATTGTTAATATTTTTGTGAGGAATGGTGCCTTTAAGGAAACCAACAGCAGCTAAACCTCAGTCATGGTCCAAAAGGGTATTTCCCCAAATGATAATTAGAAAAACTGGCCAGCAAACCCCAACAGTTGCCTTCAGAAAAGGAAAATAAAAGTGTCAAATTCAACAATTGTTAGTTTAACAAAAAGAGAAAACTCTGGTTTGGGCCAAATAACAACCCAGTCCTCCCAGAGATTCCAAAATTTCCACTTCTCACCACAGTACATGTATTAAATCATTGATCTATTGACAAAGTTGTAACATTAAAAAATCAATATTGGTGGGGAAACATTAGCAAAGCTACAAACTTGCCTACCTCACTTGTCCCAATTGTCCAAATTATAACCCAGGGTAGCTAGTTCATTATGCTCCCTAACATTTTAAACTGCCTAATGGACCATTTCAAGTCTGACAAATGGATCTGATACACCATTCTCTCTCTAATGGATATAAATATGTTTCAGTCATGGTCTGTATGTTTTCACACTGGACTGAAGCTTTCCTTTGCAAGTAGTCTATTGCCTCTTCTGTGGATAAAGGTCTTTTGGAAAAGATTATTCCTACCTGGGGAACTCCTCTTGAACTTCATAGTGATTGAGAAAACAATTTTACTGTCCAGGGGTTCAACAAGTCTGTGATGTTTCATTGGCTTTACCACACTTTTGCTGTGCTTACAACCCTCAATCCTCTGGTTAATCAAACAAACTTATGGCATTATTAAGGCTCTACTGGAAAAAAATTTAGAGGCTTTCTGAATACCTTGGTCAAAAATTTTGCTATTGATCCTTTTAAATCTCAGATCCACCACTTTTGGAACTTATTAATTTTCACCTTTTGAGACAGCCAAAGGATGCCCAATGCACTGGCTCCTGCTTCATTTGACACACAACTGGTAAAAGGGGAGATACTCCAATATTGCAAAGACTTAATTGCTTCTATTAAAAATATCCATAATCTTTTCATATTGCACTCTTTGGAGACTAAGACTTTCAGCATCACACCCTGCAACTTGGAGATTTTGCTTATTGGAAAAGAGATCTCCAGGAGAAATCTCGTCAACCTTTCTGGAAAGGCACCTATTATGTACTTCAAACCAACCCTTATTCAACCAAAGTCCAAGGAATAGACTCTTGGATTTATGTGACATTCCTAACTAGACCTGTACATCATTTGATGACCTGAAAGTAATGATTTCTCCAAATTGAAGCACACGACATGTGATGAGGCAGTTTTTCCAAGATATCCAGACCAAGCCTGTTGAAAATTTGTCACCAAACTTTGATAATGACATATGACTTCAAATGATCTCCAATGTCTATGAACTTTTTTTTTTTTTTTTTTTTTTTGCCATACGCAGGCCTCTCACTGTTGTGGCCTCTCCCATTGCAGAGCACAGACTCTGGATATGCAGGCTCAGCATCCATGGGTCACGGGTCTCGCTGCTCCACGGTATGTGGATCTTCTCAGACCAGGGCATGAACACTTGTCCCCTGCATTGGCAGGTGGAATCTCAACCACTGCACCACCAGGGAAGCCCAATGTCTATGATCCTGATAACATGGAACTGAGATAAAAAGGGCCTGAGGATTTTTCCCCCTACCCCTCCTTGTAAATGAAATGTGATGTCAAGATATTTCCAATCTGTGCATTTACCCTCTGACATGAGACACTACACTTGAGAAAGTTCTTTTCTGACATTGAGGGGTAAAAAGCTGATGAAACTAAAAAACCTGACTCTTGATTAGCCAAGTTTTCAATAATATTTTGATCAAAGGTGTAAGTGTGAAAAATTAATAACATAAGCCTCAATTAAGTAAAGTTGGGGACACTAGAAGAGGGAGCTCTCATGTCTCTGATGACAAAAGAGCCCAACAGGAACAAGAAAGACCCCTCTTCTTTCCTCAGAGACTCAGCCAATAAAAAGCCATGGACTCTTTGCTTACTGGAGCCCTCCCAACTTCTTTTTCACTCTCTGAAAGTGTTTTCCTTCCCTTGCTGTTTGGGAACTTACATGTGCCTCTCCATGGCTGCACATATTGAATTGGTAGTCTCTGCTGATTTCAAATAAACTTATCTTTGCTGGAGAAATACCTGGCAGTCTATTTCTTTTAAGTAATCAACCTGTGTACTTGTAAGTTCTCAATCTTTCTTCCATAATTTTCAAAATTCATAGGTGCTTTTCTTTCCAAATTCTAATTGCTTTTTAACTATTTTCAGTCCATTCTTTGTTTAGGCTGCTATATCAAAGTAGCATAGACTAGGTTGCTTATAAGCAACAGAAACTTATTATTCACAATTCTGGAGGTGGGAAGTTCAAGGTCAGTGAGCCAGCAGGGCTAGGTCCTCTCCAACCTCACAGATTGCTCCTTATATTCTTCCATAGTGGTAGGGCTAGGGAGGAATCTCTTTCATTATAACACTAATCCCACCCATGAGGGTGCTACCCTCATGATCTAATCCCCATCTAAGAGTTCCAGTTTCTAACACCACCTCCCTTGTATGTTAGGATTTCAACATATGAATGGTGGTGGAGATACAAACATGAAGACCATAACAAATGAGATTGGACAACACTTTTTAGATTCCCTGTATAATAGTGTATTAAGAACACTGGTTGGGGGGAGGGGAGGAAGATGGTGGAAGAGTAAGACAAGGAGATCACCTTCCTCCACACAGATACATCAGAAATACATCTACACGTGGAACTACTCCTATAGAACACCCACTGAATGCTGGCAGAAGACCTCAGACCTCCCAAAAGGCAAGAAACTCCCCATGTACCTGGGTAGGGAAAAGAAAAAAGAAAGAAAATAGACAAAAGAATATGGACAGGACCTGCACCAGTGAAGGAGGAAAGGTTTCCACACACTGGGAAGCCCCTTCACGGGTGGAGACTACGGGTGGCGGAGACGGGGTTAGCTTTGGAGCCGCAGAGGAGAGTACAGTAACAGAGGTGTGGAGGGAAAAGTGGAGAGATTCCCGCAGAGGATCAGTGCCAACCAGCACTCACCAGCACAAGAGGTTTGTCTGCTCACCCACAGGGGCGGGCGGGGGCCGGGAGCTGAGGCTTGGGCTTCAGTTGGATCTCAGGGAGAAGACGGGGGTTGGCGGTGTGAACACAGCCTGAAGGGGTTAGTGCACCAGGGCTAGGGGGGACGGAGTCCGGGAAAAGTCTAGACCTGCCAAAGAGGCAAGAGACTTTTTCTTCCCTCTTTGTCTCCTTGTGTGCGAGGAGAGGGGATTAAAAGTGCTGCTTAAAGGAGCTCCAGAAACTGGCCCGAGCTGTGGCTAACAGCGTGGACCCCAGAGACGGGCACGAGACACTAAGGCTGCTGCTACAGCCACCAAAAAGCCTGTGTACAAGCACAGGTCACTGTCCACACATACCCTCCCGGGAACCTGTGCAGCCCGCCACTTCCAGGGTCCCAGGATCCATGGACAACTTCCCCAGGAAACACACGGTGTGCCTCAGGCTGGGGCAACGTCCCGCTGGCCTCTGCTGCCACAGGCTCTCCCCGCATCCATATCCCTCCCTCCCCCCGGCCTGAGTGAGCCAGACCCCTGAATCAGTGGCTCCTTTAACCCCTTCCTGTCTGAGTGAAGAGCAGACGCCCTCAGGCGACCTATACACAGAGGCGGAGCCAAACCCAAAGCTGAAAGCCAGGAGCTGTGCAAAGAAGAGAAAGGGCAATTACTCCCAGCAGCCTCAGGAGCAGTGGATTAAAGCTCCAAAATCAACTAGATGTACCCCGCATCTGTGGAATCCCTGAATAGACAACAAATCATCCCAAATTGAGGAGGTGGACTTTGAGAACTAGATATATTATTTTTTCCCCTTACCTCTTTTTGTGAGTGTGTATGTGTATGCTTCTGTGTGAGATTTTGTCTGTATAGCTTTGTTTTCACCATTTGTCCTAGGGTTCAGTTCATTCGTTTTTTTGTTCTCTCTTTTTTTTTTTTTTTTTAACTTAAAAATTTTTTTCTTAATAATTGTTTTTTATTTTAATAACTTTCTTTTATTTTAATAACTTTCTTTTATTTTTTCTTTCTCTCTTTCTTTCTTTCTTTCTTTCTTTCTTTCTTTCTTTCTTTCTTTCTTTCTTTTTCTTTCTTTCATCTTTCTTTCTATTTTTTCTCCCTTTTATTCTGAGCTGTGTGGATGTAGGCTCTTCATGCTTCAGCCAGGAGTCAGTGCTGTGCCTCTGAGGTGGGAGAGCCAACATCAGGACATTGGTCCACAACAGACCTCCCAGATCCACGTAATTTCAAATGGAGAAAATCTCCCAGAGATCTCCATCTCAACACCAAGACCCAGCTTCACTCAATGACCAGAAAGCTACAGTGCTGGACACCTTATAACAAAGAAGTAGCAAGACAGGAACACAGACCCAGCAATTAGCAGAGAGGCTGCCTAAAATCATAAAAAGGCCACCAACACCCCAAAACACACCACCAGACATGGACATGCCCACCAGAAAGACAAGATCCAGCATCAACCACCAGAACACAGGCACTAGACCCCTCCACCAGGAAGCCTACACAACCCACTGAACCAAACTTAGCCACTGAGGACAGACAACAAAAACAACGGGAAATATGAACCTGCAGCCTGCAGAAAGGAGACCCCAAACCCAGTAAGATAAGCAAAATGAGAAGACAGAAAAACACACAGCAGATGAAGGAGCAAGGTAAAAACCCACCAGACCTAACAAATGAAGAGGAAATGGGTAGTCTACCTGAAAAAGAACTCAGAATAATGTTAGTAAAGATGATCCAAAATCTTGGAAATAAAATAAACAAAATGCAAAAAACATTTAACAAGGACCTAGAGGAACTAAAGAGGAAACAAGCAATCATGAAAAACACAATAAATGAAATTAAAAATATTCTAGAAAGGATCAATAGCAGAATAACTGAGGCAGAAGAATAGATAAGTGACCTGGAAGATAAAATAGTGGAAATAACTACTGCAGAGCAGAATAAAGGAAAAAGAATGAAAAGAACTGAGGACAGTCTCACAGACCTCTGGGACAGTAAACAAATTAACATTCGAATTATAGGGGTCCCAGAAGAAGAAGAGAAAAAGAAAGGGACTGAGAAAACATTTGAAGAGATTACAGTTGAAAACTTCCCTAACAAGGGAAAGGAAATAGTTAAGCAAGTCCAGGAAGCACAGAAAGTCCCATACAGGATAAATCCAAGGAGAAACACGCCAAGACACTTATTAATCAAATTATCAAAAAATTAATACAAAGAAAACATATTAAAAGCAGCAATTCAAAAACAACAAATCTGACACAAGGGAATCTCCATAAGGTTAACAGCTGATCTTTCAGCAGAAACTCTGCAAGTGAGAAGGGAGTGGCAGGACATATTTAAAGTGATGAAGGAGAAAAACCTGCAACAAATATTACTCTACCCAGCAAGGATTTCATTCAGATTTGATGGAGAAATTAAAAGCTTTAAAGACAAGCAAAAGCTAAGAGAGTTCAGCACCACCAAACCAGCGTTACAATAACTGCTAAAAGAAATTCTCCAGGCAAGAAACACAAGAGAAGGAAAAGACCTACAAGAACAAACCCGAAACAATTAAGAAAATGGGAATAGGAACATACATATCTATAATTACCTTAAATGTAAATGGAGTAAATGCTCCCACCAAAAGACACGGACTGACTGAATGGATACAAAAACAAGACCCATATATATGCTGTCTACAAGAGACCCACTTCAAACCTAGGAACACATACAGACTGAAAGTAAGGGGATGGAAAAAGATATTCCATGCAAATGGAAATCAAAAGAAAGATGGAGTAGCAATTCTCATATCAGACAAAATTAACTTTAAAATAAAGACTAATGCAAGAGACAAAGAAAGACACTACATAATGATCAAGGGATCAATCCAAGAAGAAGATATAATAATTGTAAATATTTATGCACCCAAAAAAGGAGCACCTCAATACATAAGACAAATACTAACAGCCATAAAATGGGAAATTGACAGTAACACAATCATAGTAGGGGACTTTAACACCCCACTTTCACAAATAGACAGATCATCCAAAATGAAAATAAATAAGGAAACACAAGCTTTAAATGATACATTAAAAAAGATGGGGCTTCCCTGGTGGCGCAGTGGTTGGGAACCTGCCTGCCGATGCAGGGGACACGGGTTCGTGCCCCAGTCCGGGAGGATCCCACATGCTGTGGAGCAGCTAGGACTGTGAGCCAGGGCCGCTGAGCCTGCGCATCTGGAGCCTGCACTCCGCAACGGGAGAGACCACAACAGTGAGAAGCCCGCGTACCACAAAAAATAAAAAAAAAAAAAAAAACAAGATGGAGTTAATTGATATTTATAAGACATTCCATCCAAAAACAGCAGAATACACATTTTTCTCAAGTACTCATGGCACATTCTCCAGGATAGATCATATCTTGGGTCACAAATCAAGCCTTGGTAAATTTAAGAAAATTGAAATTGTATCAAGTATCTTTTCTGACCACAATGCTATGAGACTACATATCAATTACAGGAAAATATCTGTAAAAAATACAACACAAGGAGGCTAAACAATAAACTACTTAATAACGAAGTGATCACTGAAGAAATCAAAGAGGAAATCAAAAAATGCCAAGAAACAAATGACAATAGAGACACGACAACCCAAAACCTATGGGATGCACCAAAAGCAGTTCTAAGAGGGAAGTTTATAGCAATACAATCTTATCTTAAGAAACAGGAAACATCTCAAATAAACAACCTCACCTTGCATCTAAAGCAATTAGAGAAATAAGAACAAAAAAATACCAAAGTTAGCAGAAGGATGGAAATAATAAAGATAAGATCAGAAATAAATGAAAAAGAAATGAAAGAAATGATAGCAAAGATCAATAAAACTAAAATCCGTTTCTTTGAGAAGATAAACAAAATTGATAAACCATTAGCCAGACTCATCAAGAAAAAAAAGGGAGAAGACTCAAATCAGTAGAATTAGAAATGAAAAAGGAGAAGTAACAACTGACACTGCAGAAATACAAAAGATCATGAGAAATTACTACAAGCAACTGTATGCCAATAAAATGGACAACCTGGAAGAAATGGACAAATTCTTAGAAATGCACAAACTGCCAAGACTGAATCAGGAAGAAATAGAAAATATGAACAGAGTAATCACAAGCACTGTAATTGAAACTGTGATTAAAAATCTTCCAACAAACAAAAGCCCAGGACCAGATGGCTTCAAAGGCAAATTCTATCAAACATTTAGAGAAGAGCTAACACCTATCCTTCTCAAACTCTTCCAAAATAAAGCAGAGGGAGGAACACTCCCAAACTCATTCTATGAGGCCATCATCACCCTGATACTAAAACCAGACAAAGATGTCACAAAGAAAAAAAACTACAGGCCAATATCACTGATGAACATACATAAAAATATCCTCAACAAAATACTAGCAAACAGAATCCAAAAGCACATTAGAATGATCGTACACCATGATCAAGTGGGGCTTATTCCAAGAATGCAAGGATTCTTCAATATAAGTAAATCAATCAAAGTGATACACTGTATTAACAAATTGAAGGAGAAAAACAATCTGATCACCGCAATAGATGCAGAGAAAGCTTTTGACAAAACTCGACACCCATTTATGATAAAAACCCTGCAGAAAGTACGCATAGAGGGAACTTTCCTCAACATAAAAAAGGCCATATATGACAAACCTACAGCCAACATAGTCCACAATGGTGAAAAACTGAAACCATTTCCACTAAGATCAGGAACAAGACAAGGTTGCCCACTCTCACCACTCTTATTCAACATAGTTTTGGAAGTTTTAGCCACAGCAATCATAGAAGGAAAGGAAATAAAAGGAATCCAAATCAGAAAAGAAGAAGTAAAGCTGTCACTGTTGCAGATGACATACTATACATAGAGAATTCTAAAGATGCTACCAGAAAACTACTAGAACTAATAAGTTAATCTGGTAAAGTAGCAGGATACAAAATTAATGCACAGAAACCTCTGGCATTCTTATACACTAATGATGAAAATCTGATAGTGAAATTACAAAAACACTCCCATTTACCATTGCAACAAAAAGAATAAAATATCAAGGAATAAGCCTACCTAAGGAGAAAAAAGACCTGTATGCAGAAAACTATAAGACACTGATGAAAGAAATTAAAGATGATACAAATAGGTGGAGAAATATACCATGTTCTTGGAATGGAAGAATCAACATTGTGAAAATGACTCTACTACCCAAAGCAATCTAAAGATTCAATACTATCCCTATCAAATTACCACTGGCATTTTTTACAGAACTAGAACAAAAAAATTCACAATTTGTATGGAAACACAAAAGACCCCGAATAGCCAAAGCAATCCTGAGAACGAAAAATGGAGCTGGAGGAATCAGGCTCCCTGACTTCAGACTCTAGTACAAGGCTGCATTAATCAAGACAGTATGGTACTGGCAAAAAAACAGAAATATAGATCAATGGAACAGGATAGAAAGCCCAGAGATAAACCCACACACATATGGTCACCTTATCTTTGATAAAGGAGGGAAGGATATACAGTGGAGAAAAGACAGCCTCTTCAATAAGTGGTGTTGGGAAAACTGGACAGCTACCTGTAAAAGTATGAAATTAGAACACTCTGTAACACCATACACAAAAATAAACTCAAACTGGGTTAAAGACCTAACTGTAAGGCCAGGGTAAACCCAGTGGTATGTGAGCATACCAAAGATATCAATGAAGTGACATATAGGGTAAATAGCTACAGCTCCCCTCCCTAGAAAAATTGACGTTTAAGCTGAGATCTGAAGGATGAATCTGACCTAGGGAAGCAAATATAAGTCAAATCGGAGTAGTAGGTATGGGGAGGTGCAAATAAAAAGATGGAAAAGTCTACATTATCTGATTTAGTAATTTCAGAGATTGAAGATTTTCAGGTGATAGCAAGGTAGATAGAGAAGGAAGCTGAGCAGAATGCAGAGGGGGAAAAAATAAAACCAAAACACTGGAGATATATGGATTATAAAGCAGGGAGGCCAGGATATTGAACAAATTATAAAACCTTTCTGATGTGCAAAGGAAGATTTTGAACAAGGGGTAAGTCTTCAAGGAATGAAGTAGAGTATCTAGTTAGTTGAAAATAAACAGAAACAGAGATAGAGATAGAAGATTGAAGCTGGATCTCACTAAAGAGCATAAAATGCAGAGATATTTTATATGCACATTTAATTTATTTATTTATTTAACGTCTTTATTGGAGTATAATTGTTTTAAAATGGTGTGTTAATTTCTGCTTTATAACAAAGTGAAACAGCTATACATCTACATATATCCCCATATGCCCTCCCTCTTAGATCTCCTTCCCACCCTCCCTATCCCACCACTGTAGGTGGTCACAAAGCACCGAGCTGATCTCCCTGTGCTAGGTAGTTTCTTCCCACTAGCTATCTATTTTACATTTGGTAGTGTATATATGTCCATGCCACTCTCTCACTTCTTCCCAGCTTACCCTTCCCACTCCCTGTATCCTCAAGCCCATTCTCTACGTCTGCGTCTTTATTCCTGTCCTGCCCCTAGGTTCTTCAGAACCTTTTTTTTTTTTAAGATTCCATATATACGTGTTAGCATAAGGTATTTGTTTTTTTCTCTTTCTGACTTATTCCACTCTGTATGACAGACTCTAGGTCCATCCACCTCACTACAAATAACTGAATTTCATTTCCTTTTATGGCTGAGTAATATTCCAATATATATATGTGCCATATCTTCTTTATCCATTCATCTGTCAATGGACACTTAGGTTGCCTCCATGTCCTGGCTGTTGTAAATAGAACTGCAATGGACATTGGGGTGCATGCCCATTTTTGAATTATGGTTTTCTCAGGGTATATGCCCAGTAGTGGGATTGCTGGGTCATATGAAAGATCTATTTTTAGTTTTTTGAGAACTTCCATACAGTTCTCCATAGTGGTCATATCAATTTACATTCCTACCAATAGTGCCACAGGGTTCCCTTTTCTCCACACCCTCTCCAACATTTATCATTTGTAGCTTTTTTGATGATGGCCATTCTGACTGGAGTGAGGTGATACCAGTGCAAAACTGGTACAGTTTTGATTTGCATTTCTCTATTGATTAATGATGTTGAGCATTCCTTTATGTGTTTGTTGGCTATCTGTATATCTTCTTTAGAGAAATGTCTATTTAAGTCTTCTGTCCATTGTCCATTTTTTGATGGAGGTTTTTTTTTTTTTTTTTTTTTTTTTTTTTTTTTTTGATATTGAGCTCAATGAGCTGCTTGTAAATTTGGGAGATTAATACATTGTCAGTTGCTTCATTTGCAAATATTTTCTCCCATTCTGAGGGTTGTCTTTTCATCTTGTTTACATTTTCATTTACTGTGCAAAAGTTTGAAGTTTCATTAGGTCCCATTTGTTTATTTCTGTTTTTATTTCCATTTCTCTAGGAGGTGAGTAATAAAGCATCTTGCTGCAATTTATGTCATAAAAGATTCTTCCTATGTTTTCCTCTAAGAGTTTGATAGTGTCTGGCTTTAATTTAGGTCTTTAATCCACTTTGATTTTTTTTTTTTTTTTTTTTTTTTTTTTGGAGTGGGGTATGCGGGATTCTCACTGTTGTGGCCTCTCCCGTTGTGGAGCATAGGCTCCAGATGTGCAGGCTCTGGGTCTGGGTCTGTGAGCTATGGCTCACAGACCCAGCCACTCCACGGCATGTGGGATCTTCCCAGACCGGGGCATGAAACCGTATCCCCTGCATTGGCAGACAGACTCAACCACTGCACCACCAGGGAAACCCTTTTAATCCACTTTGAGTTTATTTTTGTGTATGGTGTTAGGGAGTGTACTAAATTCATTCTTTTACATGTAACTGTCCAATTTTCCCAGCATAACTTATTGAAGAGGTTGTCTTTTCTCCATTGTATATTCTAGTATTCTTTATCAAAAATAAGGTGACCATATGTGCAAAGGTTTATCTATGGGCTTTCTATCCTGTTCCATTGAGCTATATTTCTGTTTTTGTGCCAGTACCATACTGTCTTGATTAATATAGCTCTGTTTTATAGTCTGAAACCTGGGAGCCTGATTCCTCCAGATCTGTTTTTCTTTCTCAAGATTGCTTTGGCTATTCGGGGTCTTTTGTGTTTACAAACAAATTGTGAACTTTTTTGTTCTAGTTCTGTGAAAAAAGCCATTGGTAGTTTGATAGGGATTGCATTGAATCTGCAGCTTGCTCTGGGTTGTACAGTAATTTTCACAATGTTGATTCTTCCAATCCAAGAACATGGTATATCTCTCCATCTGGTTGTGTCATCTTTCATTTATTTCATCAGTGTCTTATAGTTTTCTGCATTCAGGTTTTTTGTCTCCTTAGATAGGTTTACTCCTAGCTATTTTATTATTTTTGTTGCAGTGGTAAATGGTAGTGTTTCCTTAATTAATCTTTCAGATTTTTAATCAATAGTGTATAGGAATGCAAGAGGTTTCTTTGCATTAATTTTGTATCTTGCTGCTTTACAAAATTCATTGATTAGCTCTGGTAGTTTTCTGGTAGCATCTTTAGGATTCTCTATGTATAGTATCATGTCATCTGCAAAATGGACAGCTTTACTTCTTTTCTGATCTGGATTGCTTTTATTTATTTATTTTTTCTCTAATTGTTGTGGCTAAAACTTCCAAAACTCTGTTGAAACATAGTGGTCAGAGTGGGAAACCTTGTCTTGTTCCTGATCTTAGTGGAAATGGTTTCACTTTTTCACCATTGAGAATGATGTTGGCTGTGGGTCTGTCATATATGGCCTTTATTTTGTTGAGGTAATTTCCTTCTATGCCTACTTTCTGGAAGGTTTTTTTATCATAAATAGGTGGTGAATTTTTTCAAAAGCTTTTTCTGCATCTATTGAGATCATCATATGGTTTTTATCCTTCAATTTCTTAACATGGTGTATCGCACTGATTGATTTGTATATATGGAAGAATTCTTGCATTGCTGGGATAAACCCCACTTGATCATGGTGTATGATCCTTTTAAAGTTCTGTTGGATTCTGTTTGCTAGTATTTTGTTGAGGAATTTTGCATCTATGTTCATCAGTGATATTGGCCTGTAGTTTTCTTTCTTTGTGACATCTTTGTCCAGTTTTGGTGTCAGGACGTTGATGGCCATGTAGAATGGATTTGGGAATGTTCCTCTCTCTGCTATATTTTGGAAGAGTTTGAGAAGTATAGGAGTTACCTGTTTTCTAAATGTTTAATAGAATTCACCTGTGGAGCCATCTGGTCCTGGGCTTTTGTTTGCTGAAAGATTTTTAATCACTGTCTCAATTTCACTGCTTGTGATTTGTCTGTTTATATTTTCTATTTCTTCCTGGTTCAGTCTCAGAAGATTGTGCTTTTCTAAGAATTTGTCCATTTCTTCTAGGTTGTCCATTTTACAGGCTTACAGTTGCTTGTAGTAATCTCCCATGCTCCTTTGTATTTCTGCAGTGTCCATTGTTACTTCTCCTTTTTCAGTTCTAATTCTATTGATTTGAATCTTCTTCCTTTTATTCTTGATGAGTCTGGCTAATGGTTTATCAATTTTGTTTACCTTCTCAAAGAACCAGGTTTTAGTTTTATTGATCTTTGCTATCATTTCCTTCCTGTCTTTTTCATTTATTTCTGATATTATCTTTATGATTTCTTTCCTTCTGCTAACTTTGTGTTTTTTTGTTCTTCTTTCTCCAATTGCTTCAGATGTGAGGTTAGGTTGTTTATTTAAGAGGTTTCTTGTTTCTTGAGGTAGGATTCTATTGCTATAAACTTCCCTCTTAGTACTGCTTTTGCTGCATCCCATATGTGTCGGGTTGTCGTGTTTTCATTGTCATTTGTTTCTAGGTATTTTTGTATTTCCTCTTTGATTTCTTCAGTGATCTCTTGGTTATTAAGTAGTGCATTGTTTAGCCTCCATGTATTTGTATTTTTTACAGATATTTTCCTGTAATTGATATCTAGTCTCATATCATTGTGGTCGGAAAACATACTTTATATGATTTCATTTTTCTTAAATTTACCAAGGCTTGATTTGGGACCCAAGGTATGATCTCTCTTGAAGAATATTCATGAGCACTTGAGAAGAATTTGAATACTTATGTTTTTGGATGGAATGTCCTATAAATGTCAATTACATCTATCTTGTTTAATGTGTCATTTAAAGCTTATTTTTCCTTATTGATTTTCATTTTGGATGATCTGTCCATTGGTGAAAGTGGGGTGTTAGTGTCCCCTACTATGATTGTGTGACTGTCAATTTCCCCTTTTATGGATGTTAGCATTTGCCTTATGTATTGAGGTGCTTTTCTTTTGTGTGCATAAATACTTACAATTGTTATATCTTCTTCTTGGATTCATCCCTTGATCATTCTGTAGTGTCCTTACTTATCTCTTGTAGTAGTCTTTATTTTGAAGTCTATTTTGTCTCATAGGATAATTGCTATTCCAGATTTCCTTTGATTTCCATTTGCATGGAATATCTTTTTCCATTCCCTCACTTTCAGTCTTTATGTGTTCCTATGTCTGAAGTGGGTCTATTGTAGACAGCATACATATGAGTCTTATTTTTGTATCCATCAGGCAGTCTATGTGTTTTAGTTGAGCATTTAATCTATTTACATTTAAAGTAAGTATCAGTATGTATGTTCCTATTACCATGTTCTTAATTGTTTTGGGTTTGTTATTGTAGGTCTTTTCCTCCTCTTATGTTTCCTGTCTAGAGAAGTTCCTTTAGCATTTGTTGTAACGTTGGTTTGGTGGTGCTGAATTCTCCGAGCTTTTGCTTACCTGTAAAGCTTTTAATTTCTCCATTGATTCTGAATGAGATACTTGCTGGGTAGAGTAATCTTCGTTGTAGATTTTTCCCTTACCTCATTTTAAATATGTCCTTTCACTCCCTTCTGGCTTGCAGAGTTTCTGCTGAAAGATCAGCTGTTAAGCTTATGGGGATTTTCCTTTATGTCATTTGTTGTTTTTCTCTTGCTGCTTTTAATATTTGTTCTTTGTATTTAATTTTGATAGTTTGATTAGTATGTGTATTTTCCTGTTGTCCTTGTATTTATCCTGTATGGGACCTTCTGTGCCTCCTGGATTTGATTGTCTATTTCCTTTCACATATTAGGGAAGTTTTCAACTATAAGCTCTTGAAATATTTTTTTCAGTCCCTTTCATTTTCTCCTCTTCTTCTGGGACCCCTATTATTTGAATGTTGGTGTGTTTAGTGTTGCCCTAGAGGTCTCTGAGACTGTCCACAATTCTTTTCATTCTTTTTTCTTTATTCTGCTCCATGGTAGTTATTTCCACTGTTTTTTCTTCCCAGTCACTTATCCGTTATTCTACCTCAGTTATTCTGCTGTTGATTCCTTCTAGAGAATTTTTAATTTCATTTATGTATTGTTCATCGTTTGCTTGCTCTTTAGTTTTTCTAGGTCTTTATTAAACATCTCTTGCATATTTCTCCATTCTATTTCCAAGATTTTGGATGACCTTTACTATCATTTCTCTGAATTCTTTTTCAGGTAGTTGTCTATTTCCTCTTCATTTGTTTTGTCTGGTGTTTTTACCTTGTTCTTTTATCTACTGTGTGTTTCTCTGTCTTCTCATTTTGCTTAACTTACTGTGTTTGGGGTCTCCTTTTCGCAGGCTGCAGGTTTGTAGTTCCCCTTGTTTTTGGTGTCTGCCTCCAGTGACTAAGGTTGGTTCAGTGAGTTGTGTAGGCTTCCTGTTGGAGGGGACTGGTGTCTGTGTTCTGGTGGATGAGGCTGGATCTTGTCTTTCTGGTGTGCAGGTCCAATTCCTGTGATGTATTTTGGGGTGTCTGTGACCTTAGTATTATTTTAGGCAACCTCTCTCTTAATGTGTGTGGTTGTGTTCCTGTCTTGCTAGTTGTTTGGCATAAGGTTTCCAGCTCTGTAGCTTACTCATTTTTTTAAGTAGAGTTGGGTCTTAGCATGAGATGGAACTCTCTGAGAGAGCTTTCACCATTTGATATTACATGGATCCTGGACGTCTCTGGTGGACATATGTCCTGAACTCGGCTCTCCCTCCTCAGAGGCACAGGTCTGACATGCGGCTGGAGCACAAAGACCCTGTTAGCCACATGGCTGAGAAGGAAAGGGAGAAAAAAAGAAATAAAGGCAGAATAAAATAAAATAAAGTTATTAAAATAAAAAATATTAAAAATTAAAAATTAATTAAAAAGGGAAAGAAAGGAAGAAGAGAGTAACCAAACCAAAAAACAAATCCAGCAATGATAGCAAGTGTTACAAACTTTACAAAAAAAAAAAAAAAAAAAAAAGACAGACAGAACCCTAGGACAAATGGTTAAAGCAAAGCTATACAGACAAAATCACACAAAAAAGCATACACATACTCAGTCACAGAAAGAGAAAAAGGAAAAGAAAATGTATATGTCTATATATATATTAAAAAAAGGAAGAGAGCAACGAAATTAATATACAAATCTATCAATGATAATAAACTCTAAATACGAAATTAAGATAAACATAACACCAGAAACAGCTTACATGCAGAAAGCAAACCCAAAGTGTACAGTTGTTCCCAAAGTCCACCCCTTCAATTTTGGGATGATTTGTTGTTTATTCAGGTATTCCATAGATGCAGGATACATCAAGTTGACTGTCGAGACTTAATCCTCTGCTCCTGAGCCTGCTGGGAGAAATTTCCCTTTCTCTTCTTTGTTCACACAGCTCCTGGTGTTCTGCTTTGGGTTTGGCCTTGCCTCTGCCTGTAGGTGACCCAAGGGCATCTGTTCTTCACTCAGAGAGTACAGCATTAAAGAAGCAGCTGATTAGGGGTCTCTGGCTCATTCTAGCTTGGGGGAGAGAGGGGTACGAATTGAGGGACGAGTCTGCAGTGGAAGATGCCAGCATGATTTTGCAACAGCATGAGGTCCGCGATGTGTTCTACCAGTGAAGCTGTCCCTGGATCTTGGGACCCTGGCAGTGGGGGGCTGAACAGGCTCTCAGGAGGGGTGGTGTGGATAGTGACGTGTGCTTGCACACAGGCTTCTTGTTGGCTGCAGCAGCTACCTTAGTGTTTCATGCCCATCTCTGGTGTCCATGCTAATAGCCATGGCTTGTGCCTCTCTCTGGAGCTTGTTAAGGTGGTGTTCTGAATCTCCTCTCCTTGCACACTCCCCAAAAATGGTCTCTTGCCTCTTAGGCAATTCCAGACTTTTTCCCAGACTCCCTCCTGGCTAACTGTGGTTCACCCCCCTTCAGGCTGTATTCAGGCAGCCAACCCCAGTCCTTTCCATGGGATCTGACCTCCAAAGACAGTACCTCATCTCCCAGACAATGCCCGCCCCAGTGGGTGAGCAGACATGCCTCTCAAGTTGGTGAGTGCTGGTTGGTACTCATCCTCTGTGCAGGAATCTCTCTGCTTTGCCCTCTGTACACCTATTGCTCTGTTCTCCTCCATGGCTCCAAAGCTTCCTCCCAACCACCCTCAGTCTACACCAGTGAAGGGGATTCCTAATGTGTGGAAACTTTTCCTCCTTCACAGTTCCTTCCCAGAGGTGTAGGTCCTGTCCCTATTGTTTTGTCTCTGTTTTTTTTTTTTTTTTTTTTTTTTTTTTTTTCTGTTGCCCTAGCCAGGTATGGGAGTTTCTTGCCTTTTGGAAAGTCTGAGGTCTTCTGCCAGGGTTCAGTAGGTGTTCTGTTGCAGTTGTTCCACATGTAGATGTATTTCTGAAGTGGGGAAGAAGGTGATATCCGTGTCTTACTCCTCCACCTTCTTGAAGGTTTCCTCCACTCTTATTTTTATAATAAAAAAGTGAAATTGTTCCATTGAATCATTTTATATTTAAATCAAGTAAAAATGCCCTGAGAAACATTTCAGTTGTTCAATTTACTTGTTCCCTTCAGAAATAGACAAGGTGTATTTCCTGAGATAAGAAAAGCTTTATAATTCTCCACCTCAGTAATTTGCTTCTGAGTTACAACTATGTCCAGTCTTCATTTATTCTTTCTCAAATGCTTTTCCATCTTCCACATAGATCTGAGTTTCTGATCTATATAATTTTCCTTCTCCCTTTTTCTTTTCCTTTGTGCTTAGTTTATCTCATATGCTCATAGAGTGTCATGCGCAGAGACCTTGGACTCAGCACCTCAGACCAGAGTTTCCAGTGCAAAATGACTATGGCAACACCTCAGCTCAGGATGGTGTGCAGAATCACTGTCCAGGACACTCAACTCACGATGGTTGCAGCAGGTCACATGCAGAGACACTGTGTCTGGCACTGTGTTCTGGAACCTGAGCAGCACAGCTGTGCCTGCCTGATGAAAACTCTGCCCCTTGTCCTCTGATGAAGCACTAGCTATATGTATATTTTTTAATAAAAATATGGAATAGTAATGTCATTGAAGATTAAGGAGATCTGTTTTAACTCTTCACACTTAATTATGATGAGTGACTGAGAAAGACAGTGTTTATAAAAATGACTGGTTTCAACTAGGTTCAAATGGTGAAAGTAAGGTTTAACGAAATATTTAAAAGTGTGGGGGCATGTGCTTTCCACCTGGGCCCAGCAGAATGGCTCCTGCAAAGAAGGGTGGCAAGAAGGGTCTTTCTACCGTCAATGAGGTGGCGACCAGAGAATATAGCATCGATATCCCGAAGCATATCCATGGAGTGGGTTTCTAGAAGTGTGCCCCTTGTACACTCAAAGAGATTTGGGAATTTGCCATGTTGGAGACGTGAATGTCAGATGTGCACATTGACACCAGGCTCAACATAACTGTCTGGGCCAAGGGAATATGGAATATCTCCTAGTTGTCTCTGTGTAGTTGTTCAGAAATGAAGTTGAAGATTCAGCAAACAAGTTCTATACATTCCTTACCTATGTACGTGTCACCATTTTAAAATCACTACAGATAGTCAATGTGGATGAGAACTCAACATTGATTGTGAGTAAAGTCATAAAACCATACACAAAAAATGTGTAAGGGACACTGTTAATCATATACATGAGGTCTTAAAAAGCATAATAGGGGGATTCCCTGGTGGTGCAGTGATTGAGAGTCCACCTGCTGATACAGGGGACATGGGTTCATTCCCTGGTCTGGGAAAATCCCAAATGCCATGGAGCAGCTGGGTCCATGAGCCATGGCTGCTGAGCCTGTGTGTCTGGAGCCTGTGCTCTGCAATGGGAGAGGCCACAATGATGAGAGGTCCACATACCGCAAAAAAAAAAAAAAAAAAAAAAAAAAAAAAAAAGCATAATAGGAAGTCTGGGAAGGAAGGAGAGACCTTGAAAACTGGATTTTGAATGAATTTGCATCAACACAATATGGACACAATATGGAACTAACTTGAAGTAAAAGCAAATTATCAAAGGAATTTACATATTGAATGGTTTAAAAGGAAAATAGGGAAATATAGTGTATATTTTGCTCTCACAAGCTTGTGAATTATTTCTAGCTGAAAGTATATTAAATTATTTAGTTAAGTCACTTTAACATTTAGTTCTGAGATATGTAATGTGCAGACTTTCAATTAATATTGTTTATATGCTGAAATTTTCTTATTAGGATTTCTTCTTTGGTCATATATTCAACATAACTCAATAAGTTTTTATGCACATTTCGTGAATCTATTATATTTAATGAAAACCCATTTGTTATTTTTATCTGAAAAGATAGCAATACCTTCTTTATTTAATCATTTATTTTTTATTTGAAAATTTTGAATGTACACAAAGAGCGAAAAGGAAAAGTATAATGATCCCTCATTACCATCATCCAGTGGCAAAAATTGTCAATATGTTGCCAAACTTGATTCATCTATACCTCCCACTTTCCATTTGGTGCTGGTTATTTTTATTTAGCAGCTTTACTGAGGTATACAATTCATAGAATTCACCCATTGTAAGAGTACAAGTTGATGATTTTTAGTAAATTTATACAGATGTTCAAAAATTACCACACTCTTGTTTTAAAACATTTTCATGACCCCAACAAGTCCCCATGGACCCCCCTCCTCACCACCCCCATTGCCTGTTTATGGTCAATTCCTGCTCCCAATCTGAGCTCCAGGCAACCTTTGATATGCTTTATATCTATGTAGTGTTGCCTCTTCTGGATGTTTCATATATAGAAAATTATACAGTATGTAATCTTTTGTTTCTGGATTCTTCCACTTAGCATAATAGTTTTTAGGTTCATCCATGTTGTAGCATATATAAGTACTTCTATTATTTTTATTACTGAAGAGTATTCCAATATATAGATAGACCATATTTTGTTTATGTACTCACAAATTGATGCATATTTGAATGTAGGCTGGGGTTTTCTGTTATAAAAATACTATGAACATTCATTTAAAAGTCCTTTTGTGTACATAGATTCATTTTTCTTGGGTAGATACATAGGTGTGGAATTGCTGGAGTATATGGTAGTTTTGTAAGAAACTGAAAACTTGTGTTCTAAAGCAGTTACACAAGTTTACATCTCTATCAGCAATGTGTGAGAGTTCCAGTTTCTCCACATTCTCCTCAACACTTGCTTTTGTCTCCATTTCATTATAGTCATTTGACTGCATAGGAAGTGGTATCTCTTGTGGTTTTAATTTGTATGTCCCTAATGACTAATGATGTGGAGCAAATTGAGTTATTTTTAGTGAGGTAGATGGACCTAGAATCTGTCATACAGAGTGGAGTAAGTCAGAAAGAGAAAAATAAATACCATATGCTAACACAAATATATGACACTTTAAAAAAATGGTCATGAAGAACCTAGGAACAAGATGTGAATAAAGACAGACACCTACTAGAGAATGGACTTGAGGATATTGGGAGGGGGAAAGGTAAGCTGGGACAAAGTGAGAGAGTGGCTTGGACATATATACACTACAAAATGTAAAATAGATAGCTAGTGGGAAGCAGCTGCATAGCACAGTCAGATCAGCTCTCGGTGCTTTGTAACCACCAAGAGGGGTGGCATAGGGAGGGTGGGAGAGAGGCTTAAGAGGGAGGGCGTATGGGGAAATATGTATACATATAGCTGATTCACTTTGTTATACAGCAGAAACTAACATAATATTGTAAAGCAATTATATTACAATAAACATGATAAAATATATCATTAATCAAATGTAAGGACAACCACAGATTGGATTCAGAAAAAATATGCAAGTCATATATCTCATAAGGGATTTATGTCTAGAACATTAAAAAACAAAACTCTTGTGTCTCAGAAATAAGAAAAGCAACCCAGTTAATACATGAACACAATACTTGAATAAACTTTTAACTAGAGAAAATATATGAAGGGCTAATAAGTACATGAAAAGATGCTTCACAGCAATACCTTCTTATAACATCTGTTGAAGGTTAGATCTAAACTAAATAAATCATAGATTTTGAGGGGGGAGGGGAAAATAATAGCCAGATCAATGCGTCTTTTCTTATAAATCTGTGAAAAACGTTTGTCAAGTGATCTCATTTTTTAATCTTGCTCTAGTATGAAACAGCTTACCATTTTTGTAAATTATATTGAGCACATTAATTTTCAGTTCATGTTTTAAATTTTTTACTTATTTTGTTAGTAAACAAGTTTTTATTGAGGCACTGCTACATATGTAGCAACAAGTGAAGGGCATTGGGGAATAATGAAAAACAAATACCCTCTAGGGGCTTAAAGTTTCATTGGCTATGCATGGCCCATACACATGAATCAGTTTAAAAACACAATATAATGAAATATGAAGAGTTAGTATGTGCTACAGATTATATGCCACTTTAAAAACCAGTGAAAACACAATCATATAATCGAAGAAGATATTTTGGGAAGGAAAATTTGTGAATGATTTTTCAAATGTTATTTACAGCTCTTTTGAAAATAGAACCATTTTTCATGAGAATGTCTTTTGTGTTCACACTGAGTTTCAATAGCCTTTTTTAGTTATAAACACAAACTTAGTAAGAAAATTAGTTGAGAACAGTCAGCTCTACCCACAACCAGTCCCTCCCATCAGGAAACTTGACCAAGCCTCTTAGATAGCCACATCCACCAGAGGGCAGACAGCAGAAGCAAGAAGAACTACAATCCTGCAGCATGTGGAACAAAAAACACATTCACAGAAAGATAGATAAGGAGAAAAGGCAGAGGTTATGTACCAGATGAAGAAACAAGATAAAACCCCCCAAACAACTAAATGAAGTGGAGATAAGCAACCTAGCAGAAAAGGAATTCAGAATAATGATAGGGAAGATGATCCAGGACTTCAGAAAAAGATTGGATGAAAAGATCAAGAAGATGCAAGAAATGTTTAACAAAGACCTAGAAGAATTAAAGAACAAACAGAGATGAATAATACAATAACTGACATAAAAAACTACACTAGAGGAATAAATAGCAGAATAACTGAGGCAGAAGAATGGATAAGTGACCTGGAAGACAGAATGGTGGAGTTCACTTCTGTGGAACAGAATAAAGAAAAAAAAAAAGAAAATAAATGAAGACAGACTAAGAGACATCTAGGACAAGGTTAAAAGCAAAAACATTCACATTGTAAGGGTGCCAGAAGGAGAAGAGAGAAAGGACCTGAGAAAATATTTGAAGAGATTAGAGATGAAAACTTCCCTAACGTGGGAAAGGAAATAGCCACTCAAGTCCATGAACAGAGTCCCATACAGGATACACCAAAGGAGAAACATGCAGAGACACATAGTAATCAAATTGTCAAAAATTAAAGACAAAGAAAAAATATTGAAAGCAGCAAGGTATAAATGACAAAAAACATACAAGGGAACACCCATAAGGTTAACAGTGGATTTCTCAGCAGAAATTCCATAAGCCAGAAGGGACTGGCCTGATATACTTAAAGTGATGAAAGGGAATAACCTACAACCAAGATTACTCTACCTGGCAAGGATCTCATTCAGATTCGAAGGAGAAATCAAAAGTTTTACAGACAAGAAAAAGCTAAGAGAATTCAGCAACACCAAAACTAGCTCTACCACAAATGCTAAAGGAAATTCTCTAAGTGGGAAACAGAAGAGCAGAAAAGGACCTACAAAAAGAAACACAAAACAATTAAGAAAATGGTCATAGGAACATACATATCGATAATTACCTTAAACATGAATGGATTAAATGCTCCAAACAAAAGACACAGGCTTGCTGAATGGACACAGAAACAAGACCCATATATATACTGTCTACAAGACACCAACTTCAGACCTAGGGATACATACAAACTGAAAGTGAGGGGATGGAAAAAGATATTCCATGCAAAATGGAAATCAAAAGAAATCTGGAGTAGCAATACTCATATCAGATAAAATAGACTTTAGAATAAAGAATGTTACAAAAGACAAGGAAGGACACTACATAATGATCAAGGGATCAATCCAAGAAGAAGATATAACAATTATAACTATATATACAACCAACATAGGAGCACATTAATACATAAGGCAACTGCTAACAGCTGTAAAAGAGGAAATCGATAGTAACCCAATAATAGTGGGGGACTTTAACACCTCACTTACACCAATGGACAGATCATCCAAAATGAAAATAAATAAGGAAACTGAAGCTTTAAATAACACAATACACCAGATAGATTTAATTGATATTTATACAACATTCCATACAAAAACAGCAGCCTACATTTTCTTCTCAAGTGCACACGGAACATTCTGCAGGATAGATCACATCTTGGGTCACAAATCAAGCATCAGTAAATTTAAGAAAATTGAAATCATATCAAACATCTTTTCTGATCACAACACTATGAGATTAGAAATGAATTATTGGGAAAATAACATTAAAAATACAAACAAATTGATGTTAAACAATATGTTACTAAATGATCAAGAGATCACTTAAGAAATCAAAGAGGAAATCAAAAAATACCTAGAGACAAATGACAATGAAAACACAATGATCCAAAACCTATGGGATGTAGCAAAAGCAGTTCTAAGAGGAAGTTTATAGCTATACAAGCCTACTTCAAGAAACAAGAAAAATCTCAAATAAACAATCTAACCTTACACCTGAAGGAACTAGAGAAAGAAGAATAAAAAAACCTAAAGTTAGCAGAAGGAAAGAAATCATAAAGATCCAAGCATAAATAAATGAAATAGAAACAAAGAAAACAATAGCAAAGATCAATAAAACTAAAAGCTGGTTCTTTGAGAAAATAAACAAATTGATAAAACATCAGCCAGACTCATCAAGAAAAAGAGGGAGAGGGCTCTAATCAATAAAATTAGAAATGAAAAAGGAGAAGTTACACCAGACACCACAGAAATACAAAGCATCCCAAGAGACTACTACAAGCAACTATATGCCAAGAAAATGGACAACCTGGAAGAAATGGACAAATTCTTAGAAAGGTATAACCTTCCAAGCCTGAACCAGGAAGAAATAGAAAATATGAACAGATGAATCACAAGTAATGAAGTTGAAACTGTGATTCAAAATCTTCCAACAAACAGAAGTCCAGGACCAGATGGCTTCACAGTTGAATTCTATCAAACATTTAGAGAAGAGCTAACACCCATCCTTCTCAAACTCTTACAAAAACTTGCAGAGGAAGGAACACTCCCAAAATCATTCTAAGAGGCCACCATCACCCTGATACCAAAACCAGACAAAGATACTATGAAAAAAAGAAAAATACAGAGTAATATCACTGATGAATATAGATGCAAAAACCCTCAACAAAATACTAGCAAACAGGCTCCAACAACACTTTAAAAGGATCATACTCCATGATCAAGTAGGATTTACCCCAGGGATGCAAGGATTCTTCAACATATGCAAATCAATCAACGTGATAAACCATATTAACAAATTGAAGGAGAAAAACAATATAATAATCTCAATAGATGCAGAAAAAGCTTTTGACAAAATTCAACACCCATTTATGATAAAAATTCTCCAGAAAGTGTGCATAGAGTGAACCTACCTCAACATAATAAAGGCAATATATGACAAACCTACAGCAAACATCATTCTCAATGGTGAAAAACTGAAAGCATTTCCTCTAATATCATGAACAAGAGAAGGTTGTCCAGTGTCACCACTATTATTCCTCATAGTTTTGGAAGTCCTAACCATGGCAATCAGAGAAGAAAAAGAAATAAAAGGAATACAAATTGGAAAAGAAGAAGTAAAACTGTCACTGCTTGCAGATGACATGATACTATACATAGAGAAACCTAAAGATGCCACCAGAAAATTACTAGAGCTAACTAATGAATTTGGTAAAGTTGCAGTATATAAAATTAATGCACAGGGGGCTCAGCAGAAGATGGCTGAAGAGTAAGATGCGAGGATCAACTTCCTCCCCACAGATACATCAGAAATACATCTACACGTGGAACTGCTCCTATAGAACACCCACTGAACGCTAGCAGAAGACCTCAGACCTTGCAAAAGGCAAGAAACTCCCCACGTACCTGGGTAGGGCAAAATAAAAAAGAATAAATAGAGACAAAAGAATAGGGACGGGAACTGCACCAGTGGGAGGGAGCTGTGAAGGAGGAATTGTTTCCACACACTAGAAGCCCCTTCATAGGCGGAGACTGTAGGGGGCAGAGGGGAAAGCTTCAGAGCCATGGAGCAGAGAGCAGTAACACGTTGTGGAGGGCAAAGCAGAGAGATTCCTGCAGAGGATCGGTGCCAACCAGCACTCACCAGCCCGAGAGGCTTGTCTGCTCACCTGCTGGGACAGGCAGGGACTTGGAGCTGAGGCTCGGGCTATGGTCAGAAGCAAGGAGAGGACTAGGGTTGTCTGCGTGAACACAGCCTGAAGTGGTTAGTGCACCATGGCTAGATGGGAGGAAGTCCAGTAGAGGACTGGAGCTGCCAAAGAGGCAAGAGACTTTTTCTTCCCTCTTTGCTTCCTGGGGTATGAGGAGAGGTGACTAAGTGCACTGTTTAAAGGAGCTCCAGGGACGGGCACAGAGCTGCCAAAGAGACAAAAGACTTTTTCTTGCCTCTTTGTTTCCTGGTGCAAGAAGAGAGAGAATTAAGTGTGCCACATAAAGGAGCTCCAGAAACAGGTATGAGCCACAGCTATCAACGTGGACACCGGAGACGGGCATGAGACGTTAAGGCTGATGCTGTCACCACCAAGAAGCCTGTGTGCGAGCACAGGTCACTCTTCACACCTCCCGTCCCTGGAGCTTGTACAGCCTGCCACTGCCAGGGTCTCTGGATCCAGGGACAACTTCCCTGGGAGAATGCATGGCGTGCCTCAAGCTGGTGCAACATCATGCCGGCCTCTGTCACTGCAGGCCCGCCCCGCATCCATATCCCTCCCTCCTCCCAAACTGAGTGAGCCAGAGCCCCCGAATCATCTGCTCCTTTAACCCCGCCCTGTCTGAGCAAAGAGCAGACACCCTTGGGCGATCTACGTGCAGAGGTGGGGTCAAGTCCAAAGCTGAACGCAGGAGCTGTGAGAACAAAGAAGAGAGGGAGAGGTCTCTCCCAGGAGCCTCAGAAACAGTGGATTAAAGCTCCACAATCAACTTGAAGTGCCCTGCATCTGTGGAATACATGAATAGACAGCAAATAATCCCAAGTTGAGGAGGTGGACTTTAGGAGCAAGATATATTATTTTTTCTCCTTTTTCCCTTTTTGCAACTGTGTATGTGTGTGCTTCTGTGTGAGATTTTGCCTGTATAACTTTGCTTTCAACATTTGTCCTACGGTTCTGATGGTCCCGTTTTTTTTGTTTGTTTGTTTGTTTTCTTTTACTTAAAAAAAATTCCTTCTTAATAATTATTTGTTATTTTAATAACTTTATTTTATCCTACATTATTCTATCTTCTTCTTTCCTTTCTGCCTTCATTTCTTCCTTCCTTCCTTTCTTCCTTTCTTACTTCATTTCTTCCCTCCTTTCTTCCATCCTTCTTTTCTTCCTTCCTTCCTTCCTTTCTTCCTTCCTTTCTTCCTTTCTCACTTCCTTCCCTCCTTCCTTTCTATTTCTTCTCCCTTTTATTATGAGCCATGTGGAATAAAGGCTGTTGGTTCTCCAGCCAGGCATCAGGGCTGTGTCTCTGAAGTGGGAGAACAAAGTTCAAGGCACTCGTCCACAAGAGACCTCCCAGCTCCACATAATATCAAATGGCAAAAATCTCCCAGAGATCTCCATCTCAACACAAAGACCCAGCTTCACTCAGCGACCAGCAGGCTAGAGCTCTGGACACCCTAAGCCCAACAACTAGCAAGACAGGGCCACAGACCAATCCATTAGCAGAGAGGTTGCCTAAAATCATAGTAAGGCTACAGACACCACAAAACACACCACCAGACGTGGCCCTGACCACCAGAAAGACAAGATCCAGCCTTATCCACCAGAACACAGGCACTAGTCCCCTCAACCAGGAAATCTACTAAACCCACTGAACCAACATTAGCCACTGGGGACAGACACCAAAAACAAGGGGAACTATGAACCTGCAGCCTTCAAAAAGGAGACCACAAACACAGTAAGATAAGCAAAATGAAAAGACAGAAAAACACACAGCAGATGAAGGAGCAAAGTAAAAACACAGCAGACCTAACAAATGAAGAAGAAATAGGCAATCTACCTGAAAAAGAATTCAGAATAATGATAGTAAAGATGATCCAAAATCCTGGAAATAGAATAGACAAAATGCAAGAAACATTTAACAAGGACCTAGAAGAACTAAAGAGGAAGCAAGCAATGATGAACAACACAATAAATATAATTAAAAATACTCTAGTTGGGATCAATAGCAGAATAACTGAGGCAGAAGAACAGATAAGTGACCTGGAAGATAAAATAGTGGAAATAACTACTGCAGAGCAGAAGAAAGAAAAAAATAATGAAAAGAATTGAGGACAGTCTCAGAGACCTCTGGGACAACATTAAATGCATCACCATTTGAATTATAGGGGTCCCAGAAAAAGAAGAGAAAAATAAAGGGACAGAGAAAATATTTGAAGAGATTAAAGTTTAAAGCTTCCATAATATGGGAAAGGAAATAGTTAGTCAAGTCAAGGAAGCACAGAGAGTCCCATACACGAAAAATCCAAGGAGAAACATGCCAAGACACATATTAACAAAACTATCAAAAATTCAATACAAAGAAAACATAATAAAAGCAGCAGGGGAAAAACAACAAATAACACACAAGGGAATCCCCATAAAGTTAACAGCTGATATTTCAGCAGAAACTCTGCAAGGTAGGAGAGAGAGGCAGGGCATATTTAAAGTGATGAAGAAGAAGAACCTACAATCAAGATTACTCTACCCATCAAGGATCTCTTTCAGATTTGATGGAGAAATTAAAAGCTTTACAGACAAGCAAAAGCTGAGAGAGTTCAACACCACCAAACCAGCTTTACACCAAATGCTAAAGGAAATTCTCTATGCAAGAAACACAAGAGAAGGAAAAGAACTACAAGAACAAACTTGAAACAATTCAGCAAATGGTAATAGGAACATACATATCGATAATTACCTTAAATGTAAATGGAGTAAATGCTCCCACCAAATGACACAGACTGGCTGAATGGATACAAAAACAAGACCTATACATATGCTGTCTACATGAGACCCACTTCAGATCTAGGGACACATACAGACTGAAAGTGAGGGGATGGAAAAAGATATTCCATGAAAATGGAAATCAGAAGAAAGCTGGAGTAGCAATACTCATACCAGACAAAATAGATTTTAAAATAAAGACTATTACAAGAGACAAAGAAGGACACTACATAATGATCAAGGGATCGATCCATGAAGAATATATAATAATTGAAAATTATGCAACCAAAAAAGGAGCACCTCAATACATAAGGCAAATACTAACAGCCATAAAAGGGGAAATCAACAGTAACACAATCATAACATGGGACTTTAACACCACACTTTCACGAATGGACAGATCATCCAAACTGAAAGTAAATAAGGAAATACAAGTTTTTAATGAAACATTGAACAAGATGGACTTACTTGAGATTTATAGGACATTCCATCCAAAAACAACAGAATACACATTTTTCTCAAGTGCTCATGGAACATCTTCCAGGAGAGATCATATCTTGGGTCACAAATCTAGCCTTGGTGAATTTAAGAAAATTGAAATCATATCAAGTATCTTTTCCACCCTAATGTTATGAGACTAGATATCCATTACAGGAAAAGACCTATAAAAAATACAAACACATGGAGTCTAAACAATACACTACTTGATAACGAAGTGATCACTGAAGAAATCAAAGAGGAAATCATAAAATACTTAGAAACAAATGACAATGGAGACACGACGCCCCAAAACCTTTGGGATGCAGCAAAAGCAGTTTTAAGAGGGAAGTTTATTACAATACAATCCAACCTCAAGAAACAGGAAACATCTCAGATAAACATCCTAACCTTGCACCTAAAGCAACTAGAGAAAGAAGAACAAAAAATTCCAAATGTAGCAGACGGAAATAAATCATAAAGATCAGATCACAAATAAATGAAAAAGAAATGAAGGAAACAATAGCAAAGATCAATTAAACTAAAAGCTGGTTCTTTGACAAGATAAACAAAATTGATAAACCATTAGCCAGACACATCAAGGAAAAAAGGGAGAAGAGTTAAATCAATAGAATTAGAAATGGAAATGAGGAAGTATCAAAGGACACTGAAGAAATACAAAAGATTATTAGAGATTACTACAAGCAAGTGTATGCCAATAAAATGGACAACCTGGAAGAAATGGAAAAATTGTTAGAAAAGTACAGATTCAATGCAATTCCTATCAAACTACCATTGGCATTTTTTACAGAGCTAGAACAAAAGATTTCACAATTTGTATGGAAACACAAAAGACTCTGAATAGCCAAATCAATCTTGCAAACGAAAAATGGAGCTGGAGGAATCAAGCTCCCTGACTTCAGACTATACTACAAAGCTACAGTAATCAAGAAATTATGGTACTGGTCCAAAAACAGAAATATAGTTTAATGGAACAGGATAGAAAGCCCAGAGATAAACCCACACACATATGGTCACCTTATCTTTGATAAAGGAGGGAAGGATATACAGTGGAGAAAAGACAGCCTCTTCAATAAGTGGTGCTGGGAAAACTGGACAGCTACATGTAAAAGTATGAAATTAGAACACTCCCTAACACCATAAACAAAAATAAACTAAAAATGGGTTAAAGACCTAAGTGTAAGTCCAGACAGTATTAAACTCTTAGAGGAAAACATAGGCAGAACACTCTATGACATAAATCACAGCAAGATACTTTTTGATCCATGTCCTAGAGAAATGGAAATAAAAACAAAAATAAGCAAATGGGACCTAATGAAAATTCAAGGCTTTTGCACAGAAAAGGATACCATAAACAAGACCAAAAGACAACCCTTAGAATGGGAGAAAATAGTTGCAGATGAAGCAACTGACAAAGGATTAATCTCCAAAATTTATAAGCAACTCATGCAGCTCAATAACAAAAAAAAACAAACAACCCAATCCAAAAATGAGCAGAAGATCTAAATAGACATTTCTCCAAAGAAGATATACAGATTGCCAACAAACACAAGAAAGAATGCTCAACATCATTAATCATTAGAGAAATACAAATCAAAACTACAATGAGATATCATCTCACACCATTCAGAATGGCCAATTTAAAAAAAATCTAGAAAAAATAAAAGCTGGAGAAAGTGTGGAGAAAAGGGGACACTCTTGCACTGCTGGTGGGAATGTAAATTGTTACAGCCACTATGGAGAACAGTATAGAGTTTCCTTAAAAAACTACACATAGAACTACCATATGACCCAGCAATCCCACTACTGGACATATACCCTGAGGAAACCATAATTCAAAAAGAGTCATGTACCAAAATGTTCATTGCAGCTCTATTTACAATAGCCAGGACATGGAAGCAACCTAAGTGTCCATCAACAGATGAATGGATAAAGAAGATGTGGCACATATATAGAATGGAATATTACTCAGCCATAAAAAGATATGAAACTGAGTTATTTGTAGTGAGGTGGATCGACCTGGAGTCTGTCATACAGAGTGAAGTAAGTCAGAAGGAGAAAAATAAATACCATATGCTAACACATATATATGGAATCTAAGAAAAAAAATAAAAAAACTGTCATGAAGAGACGAGGGATAGGATGGGAATAAAACACCGACCTAGTAGAGAGTGGATTTGATGATATGGGGAGGGGGAAGGGTAAGCTGTGACTAAGTGAGAGAGTGGCATGGACATATATACACTACTAAACGTAGGGTTGATAGCTAGTGGGAAGCAGCCGCATGACACAGGGGTATCTGCTAGGTGGTTTGTGACCACCTAAATGGGTGGGATAGGGAGTGTGGGAGGGATGGATATGCAAGAGGGAAGAGATATGGGAACATATGTATATGTATAACTGATTCAGTTTGTTGTAAAGCAGAAATTAACATACCATTGTAAAGCAATTATACTGCAATAAAGATGTTAAAAAATTAATGCACAGAAATCACTTGCATTTCTATACACTAATGATGAAAAGTCTGAAAGGGAAATTAAGGAAACACTCTCATTTACCATTGCAACAAAGAGAACAAAATACCTAAGAATAAACCTACCTTCAGAGACAAGAGACCTGTATGCAGAAAACTATAAGACACTGATGAAAGTAAAGATGATGCAAACAGATGGAGAGATATACCATGCTCTTCAATTGGAAGAATCAATGTTGTGAAAATGACTGTACAACCCAAAGCAATCTACAGATTCAATGCAATCCCTCTCAAACCACCAATTGCATTTTTTTTACAGAACTAGAACAAAAAGTCTTAAAATTTGTATGATGACACAAAAGACCCCGAATAGCCAAAGCAGTCTTAAGGAAAATAAACGGAGCTGGAAGAATCAGACTCCAAGAATTCAGACTCTACTACAAAGCTACAGTAATCAAGACAATATATACTGGCACAAAAACTGAAACATAGATCAATTGAACAAAAGAGAAAACCCAGAGATAAACCCACGTACCTATGGTCAACTAATCTATGACGAAGGAGGCAATGATACTCAATGGAAAAAAGACAGTCATTTCAATAAGTGGTGCTGGGAAAACTGTACAGTTACATGTAAAAGCATGAAATTATAACACTCCCTAGCACTATACACAAAAATAAACTCAAAATGCATTAGAGACCTAAATTTAAGTCTGTACACTATAAAACTCTTAGAGGAAAACATAGGAAGAACACTCTTTGACATAAATCACAGCAAGATCATTTTGATCCACCTCCTAGAGTAATGGAAATAAAAACAAATATAAACCAATGGCACCTAATGAAACTTCAAAGCTTTTGCACAGCAAAGGAAACCATAAACAAGATGAAAAGACAACCCTCAGAATGGCAGAAAATATTTGTCAAAGAATCAATGGACAAAGGATTAATCTCCAAACTATATAAACAGCTCATGCATCTAAATATTAAAAAACAAACAATCCAATTCAAAAATGGGCAGAAGAGGTAAATAGACATTTCTCCAAAGAAGACATACAGATGGCCAAGAAGCACATGAAAAGCTTCTCAATATCACTAATTATTAGAGAAATGCACATTAAAACTACAATGTTGTGCTCTCTCACACCATTTAGAATGGACGTCATCAGAAAATCTACAAACAACAAATGCTGGAGAGGATGTGGAGAAAAGGGAACCCTCTTGCACTGTTGGTGGGAATGTAAATTGATACAGCCACTATGGAGAGTAGTATCGAGGTTCCTTAAAAAACTAAAAAGTAGAATTACCATATGATCCAGCAATCCCACTACTGGGCATATATCCAGAGGAAACCATAATTTAAAAAGTCACATGCACCCCAATATTCATTGCAGCACCATTTACAATAGCCAGGTCATGGAAGCAACCTAAATGTCCATTGACAGACAAACGGATAAAGAAGATGTGGTACATATATACAATGGAATATTACTCAGCCTTAAAAAGCAATGAAAGTGGGTCATTTGTTTAGACATGGATAGATCTAGAGACTGTCATACAGAGTGAAGTATGTCAGAAAGAGAAAAACAAATATAGTATATTAATGCATATATGTGGAACCTAGAAAAATGGTACAGATGAACCAATTTTGCAGGGCAGAAATTGAGACACAGTTGTAGAGAACAAATGTATGGACACCAAGGGGGGAATGTGGTGTGGGGGTGGTGGTGGTGTGATGAATTGGGAGATTGGGATTGACATGTATACACTGATGTGTATAAAATTGATGGCTAATCATAACCTGCTGTATAAAAAAATAAATTAAATAAAATTCAAAAAAAACTGTAACAAGAGACAAAGAAGGACATTACATAATGATCAAGAGATAAATCCAATTAAAATAAAAGAAAAGGAAAATTAGGTGAATAAACATTTTAAGAATGCCAGGTGAAAATATCTCAGTATATATGTCAGCTCTATTTTTTTCAGCTTTTTAACTTTTGGCAGTTTCATTTTGTATGGAAATGGGGATAATAACTCACTAGTGTAAATACGAGAATTAAATAATATGCATTGTTATTAAATGTATGTTTACAAATACATTGCTGAGAACATGAAGAGGTGGTTCTCATCTCCAGAGCCTGAGGGACAGCAACACTTCCCACAGTTGTTTGGATTCCAAGTGTTGGTGCTGTTGAATAATTGTAGAAAGCAAACTGTCATAGCTGCTTGGAAAACTCAACAGTGGAACCATTCTACCACAAAATATAGGAGCTGATACATTTTAATTTGTTTTTATTCATCAACACCTGTTGTAAATATATGTTACCTGCACTGTTGTTGCTAAAAATATAGAACACCATATGTGAAATATATGGGAAAGTATAAAAGACTGGAGAACAAATGGGAAGGCTAAAACGATGGTATTATTTCTGCATTTCTTCTAAGTTTCCCAGCTTAGGAGTGAAAAGAAGGTTATCTCATTTTGGTAACACATACCTAAACATCGTGTATCTCCAAATTATAGTCTTAAATATAGGGGCAATGGGAATGATTACACTTCTGAGTTACACTTACACCAGTGAAAATTGGTATTTAATGTCAGACACTAATAAAATCAATGTCTTAAATATTTTCTATTTTCATACACTTTTTTTTTAAAAAAAATATTGCTTTACCTTTAGTTTAGTAACTTCTAATAAGTTTGAGGTGGGTGTTTATCAAAAAGTAAAGGAGTTCCTCATATTCTGAATCAAAATCCAAAATTTTATGTCTTTATCAAATGTACTCTGACATTGTAAAGTTTAAATGACATGTACCTAGTCTACTACTCAGGGTTCAGTAAGGCTGCAGAGCAGAAGGGCTGATTGTTAGTCATCCAGTGACAGCCTCAGATTCTGCAGAACTTTGCAATAGCCCACCCAACTTGCACTAAATACCTTCACATGGCAATGGAGAGGCCTGTAAAACTGTATTTTCTCTTCCAAAGGTACACATCTTTCTCTGGAGTCTTATTTCTTTACAAAGGACATATGGTAGATTGGAATAATGTCTCTTTTTCAGTCCTTAATAAACACAGAGACTTTATAGCTCAACCACATTTGAGTAGACACTAGAACTTTCTCAGCAGCACACTGGTTGCGTTTATCACAAAAGGGCAATTAATGTCCACACACAATGTGTTCGACTCTATCATCTCTTGGAAACACAGGAACAACCTCTACATGCTCTCCTACATCCTGTTTCCGTTGTATAATGTGAATACCCGAAGGTATATTTGACTTTAACAATTCCTTCAATTTCTGTCATTATTTTCATTCAAGAAATTCTAAATTCAATAGTCAATCATCTCGACAGACTAACCTGTCCTGATTTTATACATTTTAATATATGTTTTAGCATTTTTAAATGAAAGTCATCTTATATTTGTCTTAGAAATTTCATTTTATATGCTAATAAGACAATCTAAATTGTACATAAATTCCTACCCTAAAACTATTCAAATACTCTTCTTTGTATTATTTCTTTGTTCTTTCACTCTGCAATATCACATTTAGAAACATCTTTCTTTCTTAAGAAAAATTCTATGGGTTGTGTATAACATAAGATTCAAAGTTATTTCACAAACTTATATTTAACTCCTTTTTGTTTTGTTTTGGTTTTTAAAAATTGTTTTAGTTCCCTGAGCAGGGATTGAATCCATGCCCCCTGCAGTTGAAGCACAGAGTCTTAACCACTGGACTGCCAGGGAAGTCCCCTTTAACTCTTTTGTTAAATCCACAATATGTTATATAATTTTGTTTACATTTGTGAATTTATGTGACTATTTTATATTTTTACATATGATTAAAGTATTATTCTAGTTTTTAGATTTCTTTTTTTTTTTTTTTTTGGTGGTACACAGGCCTCTCACCACCGCAGCCCCTCCCACTGTGGAGCACAGGTTCCTGACGCACAGGCCCACTGGCCATGGCTCACGGGCCCAGCCACTCCACGGCACGTGGGATCCTCCCAGACCAGGGCACAAACCCATGCCCTCTGCATCTGCAGGCAAACCTTCAACCACTGCACCACCAGGGAAGCCCCTAGTTTTTAGATTTTGTCTTTCAAAGATAAAGAGTAATGTAGAACCAGAGACAGTAGAATATATAGATATATTCTATTTAAGTATAGGATTCAGATTTTGTCTATATTATATTCTTCATATATCATTATAAAATATGTAATAAATTTATGTTTTATTTTCATATAGAGAACTGGAAAGTAAAATAAGTATAAAGGAAACTGATAAAAATATTGAAGTATATGGTTTCTGGATCTTGGTGACTGGGTTATTTTATCTCGGCTTTTATACCCTCTGAAGTTAAAAGTGGATAATTTTCAATTAAGAAGAAAATAATTATACATGATTGGGCTCAGTACCTTTGCAGTATCCTTTAAGTTGTAGTGTTCAAAAGGGAACATAAGTGACTGAAAGGGAAGTAATTACATGCCATAGGACATGGTAATCTTTTGCACTCAGTGTTTTGCTTTCTTTTTTTTTTTTTTTTTATGCCAATATTATTATAAGGTAGGAGAGACTAATAAAAGTGTATCCCAATAATTTCAGTGTCGTAATTCAACTTCAACATAAGAAATGAAGCTAAATATAAAAAGCCAAGGAAAACATCTTATCTCAATAATTAACAATATACTTGATAGAGCTAGCTCAGGGAATATCTGTAAAATGAGTGAAGTTCGTTTGGAAACTTCACATAATCTCCATTCTAATACATTTTCCCAGATGTTCATTGACATCTTGAGACCCTTCTGTCCAGGTTTTATTCTCGCAGGATTTACATCCATATTCTATTTACCCTGGAGGTTTTTTTAGGGATAGTGCTATCTGCAAGACCATAGTTTTGACTTGACAGAGACTTTGGAAGAGTCTAGGGGAGGTTAGGAGTCATCCGAAAATACTTCCAGAGTGTATATCAAGTCAAAACTATTTTTACAAGACTAGGATTTTTTGGTGAAGTTTTCCAAAGGATACATGACCTATTATTAGAATAATTTGAATGCAGAGCTAATATGACAATCCAGTTGTCTTTTATTAGTCAAGCATTAAAGAAATTTACAAAACTGTAAAGCAATGACACTCTTCAAACCATTCTTTTTCTTTGGGAAGATACAGTTGACCCTTGAGCAACACAGTGGTTGGCATGCCCACAATCTGAGCAGTCAAAAATCTCTGTGTAACTTTACAGTTGGCTTTCTATATCTGCAGTTCCTCATCTGAGGATTCAACCAACTACCAGTTGTATAGTAATGTAGCATTTAGCATTCAAAAAAACTACCAAAACGCACACCCTCACAGTTCAAACCCATGTTGTTCAACAATCACTTGCATGTTATAGTGTAAGTACCTGATAATTGGTTTTTTGATTGTAAACTAAAGCTGGTATTAAACTTTGATTGCCAAGACATCCATTCTAAAGATATCCATCTGAAATAAATATATTACCAACTCCACAACTAGATAAAGAGCCTGGTTGCCCCAACTGTAAAGTTCTCCTTTTAGAAAACCCTGGTTAACCTAAGTAACTGACTGCTTGAATGACCCTACTTTTCCTCTCCCGTGCTTGAATGACCCTACTTTTCCTCTCCCGTGCTTTAATTCTCACTCTCATGTTTTAAATTTGCCAGTAAAGGATGAACCTGCAAAACCCTTGGCACCTCACCCTTTACACCCATAAAAGCAGAATTCCGGGTTCACTCTCTCTCACTCTCCCCATGACCTCAATGTGTGGCCCCAGGTGTACCATGCATTCTTCAGGACTTATGAGTAATACACCTTGTTTTTTCAAAGTTCTTTAATGATTGTTGCTGAGCTGCATCTTGCAATCACATGGACTACAAGGTTGGTTCAACCACAATGTAAGTTCTGGCTGGTAAACTGTCTGTTGGGACCCCCACAAGTAATACAAGCTCCGACAAGTGCTCTAGGCATTCCTACTCCATAGCTTCAGTATCAAAATGGTGAGGCCAGCATAAAAAATGTTTTTTCATTAAAAATATGGGATTGATGTTAATAAGGGGTTGGTTTATTATTACTATTTTCAAGTTAATCAGTGAATATTTATAAAACATGTTATTTAAAATTTTTGAATCCAAAATATAGGTAGCTATAAACAAATAGAGACAAAAGTTCCCTGGGTTCCTAAATAAGTTTTAAGAATGTAAAGGGGTCCTGAGGCCAAAACTTTCAGAATCACATGTGCTAGACAGTCTGGAACAGGTGGGATGTTAGCTGAACATTTCTGATAGTAAATTTGTATTTTACCAAGAGCCTCCTGGAATACTGATGCTTTACCCCAAAGTAACACACTTAAGTATGATTTTTTTGTAAATTGGGGCAAGCTATTAAAACAGATTTTATTATGAAAATGGGGGAAAAAATGGTCAGGAAAGAAAATTCCCATTCTATAGAGTAATATATTTACTTTTGCATAGCTGGTAGTGATGGATTTTCAGATTCTGAATACAGCTTACTGACTCTACCATGATATGGGTTTTGCACTTTAAAAGTAGAGCAGGTAGCAGATGGAACCCCATGTGTCTAAAACCATTTTCTGAACATGTGAATGTTTTTCTCTGTTCCTAAGGGATTACTATAATTACATGTGCTATTTTGGTTAGTTCTACAAAGAAAAAAAATTCCAAATTACATCAAAAAATCTTATTCTAGTTTTGTTTAGTTAGTTATTAAAACACTAAGACATAACTGAAAATACCTGTATACTCACATTTTTAAGCAATTAATTTTTTTATGTCTGAACATTTCTTCTTTTGAACTTAAATAATGTATCACCTGAACTGTAAAAACATAAATACCCCATTTAATTATATTGAGTCTTTGTTGAAAATCACACTGATTATTCCTTGAAAGCTTGATGAAAATGGCCTTTGAAATGCCCAGATGGAAAAAAGTCTAAATACAACATAAACAGGAGAAAAAAAAGAACATTAGGTGGAAATACTAAGAGGATATTTGTTGAATGGCTTGTTTATAAATATAATATAAATGTCGAAAATTTTAGTTTAAATATGGCTAGCTCATTTTCTGCTAAATATTTTTATTTACTTTAGTATATTTTGCAAATAGTGCACATAATTTGCCAATGTATTTTGTTTGGCACATTTGGCCTAAACCACCAAAATGAATACAATTAAGATAGTTCAAAATTTATAGAAATTTTAAATTATCTTAATTTTATATCACATATATATTTATATTTCATTTATATATATATATATATATATATATATATATATACTTTTTAATGTATATCCATACTGAACCATGAGAATAATTTAAATGAAGTATTCGCAATTCTTTAAAGGAGTAAAGATAATGTATTCATCCAGTTTCCCAAATATTTTTTCAGATAAAATGTTCACATGGAACTTTATACACTTCTATGAAATAAGTCAGGAGAATATTGCATACTTAACCTCACTTGGATATGTACAATGTACATTAGCTTTTTATTTATTTTATTTATTTTATTTATTTTTTTCATTTTTAACATCTTTATTGGAATAAAACTGTTTTACAATAGTGTGTTAGTTTCCCCTTTACAACAAAATGAATCAGTTATACATATACATATGTTCCCATATCTCTTCCCTCTTGCATCACCCTCCTTCCCACCCTCCCTATCCCACCCCTCTAGGTGGTCACAAAGCACAGAGTTGATCTCCCTGTGCATTAGCTTTTTAAATACTCAGAAATGTTCCAGGATAAGTACATGTGCATTTTCTGTGTGCGTGTGTGCATAATTTGATCTTATGAAATCATTTGTTTTGGATGATCAGTTAATAATTATAGGTATAAATATCCAAGAAAACTGAATTTGAAATGCTTTTTGAGATGATTTCAGCTGCTTTTAATTTGGGTAAAACAAATTCACCATTTCTCAGTTTCTTCTTGCCTGTAATTATAAAAGAAAAATGGTTTATCTTGTTCAAACAAGAAAAAAATGGATGTTATGAGTGTTTTGTGAATAACTTTCATCTAGGCAAATATAAAATATATCAGATATTAGAAATATAATGTCTATGCATTGAGTATTAAGCTATAACACTAATTCTTAGGACTTTTATTGCATTCCAATTGCCTTTTGCCCAGATAAGTTTAGATATAGAACCCATTCACACTCATATTCTACATGTAGTTGTCTTTTTAAAACCTGAAATGTCATTACATGTTTTGATATTATATCTTTATTATCTCTTAGAGAAGGCTTTAAGGGATAGATTTAAATTTTCAAAATTGTATATGGATATGGGTAGATAATTAGTGAAAGAAACTGAGATAAGAATGCTTTATTAAGTACATTTGATTCTTGAACAACCCTGGAGTTAGGGGTGCCAATCCCTTCCACAGCTGAAAATCCACATATAAGTTTTGACTCCCCTAAAACTTAACTATTAAGAGTCTACTGTTGACTGGAAGACTTACTGATAGCATATAGTCAATTAATAGATATTTTCTACTTTATATGTATTAAATACTGTATTCTTACAATAAAGTAAGCTGGGGAAAATAAACTGTTATTAAGAAAATCATAAGAAAGAGAAAATACATTTAAAACCCTGTACAACAGGGGTCCCCAACTCCCAGTCTGCAGACCAGTACTCATCCTCAGCCTGATAGGAACTGGGCTGCACAGCAGGAGGTGAGTGGTGGGCGAGCAAGCAAAGCTTCATCTGCCACTCCCCATCGCTCACATTACTGCCTGAACCACCCACCCCTCACTCTGTCTGTGAAAAATTTGTCTTCCATGAAACTGGTCCCTGGTGCCAGAAAGTTTGGGGACCACTTCTGTATGATATTTATTGGTACTATAAGTTTACCTTGTCTGTTTACAAGATGAATTGTCTGTCTCTCAGTACCTATATAAATAGTGTCTTATATGATACAGAACACTGTGGATGTTATACATATCGCTAACACTAGCTGTCAAGAATGAAAAAATAATGTGAAAAAGAAATTCATATTTATTTACTGGTAAAACTGTTTATGCATTGCTAATGAAGAAGCAGCAATGTGATTATTTTATGGTGGCCTAGTGTAATCAGTATGATTGTTTCACAGCAGCCCAGCCTATACACTGATAAATGAATCATTATAAAATTTTTATGGCATACAGTATTGCTGTCATATCCATAATACAGTATTGGAAACACTGTTACATTAAAAAAAAACACTTACCTATGATGATAAGCTGATAGGCAGTTTTCCCAATTACTAGAGAGTGACATACTGTACAGTAACATAATTCTTTGAAAGCTAAGTTATAAAACAGTATGAAAACTAACACATTATTAATTTTATATTAAATATCACTTACCTTACATCTAAATATAGGCTATCCACTTCAAGTCTTGCACACAATGTTCTACACAACACTTAGACGATAATGATGATAATGATAGCACAAAAATGTCTCATACAGTTTTTATCTTACTGTTATTAGATTTTCACACAAAGACCCACATACACAACAGGTTACTTTATTAACTGTATAGCATGGTGATTATTTATTATTCATTAAGTGGAATCGGATCTTCATAAAAGTCTTCATCCTAATCATCTTCAAGTTGAGTAGGCTAAAAAGGAGGAGGAAGAGGAGGTGTTGGTCTTGCTGTCTCGGAGGTTGCATAGCCGGAAGAGGGGAAGGATATGGTAGGGAAGGCAGAAAAGGCAGACATACTCAATGTAAATTTACAGAAATACATCTTACTTTCTGTCTGACATTTTTACTTTTTCATTTCTCTAAAAATGTTTCTGTACAGTACCAATCTTTCTTCCACCAATTACTTTACTTGCAGTGCCCATATCATAGAAGAGTCCATGTCATAAAATAAGTCAAAAGCAGTCTTAAATAATGGGAATCCTTCTGCCAGATTGTCTAATATCACTTTGCTTTCTGGTACTGCTTCTCCTTCGTCTTCTTCCTCTTTTGCACTGGTTTGGAAGTGCTCATCTCCATCAACATGTCTTCTGTTAATTCCTCTGGTGTGGTGTCTCTTCGTTTTTACATTTCCTCAAGATACACATTTTGAAACCCTTCACCTTGTACCTTTTTTACCATATCCACAATCTCTTTCATAATTTCTTAATTGGCTCTGTAGTAAATCCCATTAAGTCATGTACCACATCTGGACACAGTTTTGTCAGCAGGAATTTATTGTCTTGAGCTTGATGGCTTTCACCATTTTTCTACAACAATGGCATCTTCAGTGGTATAAGCCTTCCAGATATTCATAATGTTCTCGCTATAGGGGTTTTCTTCCATAGTGTTGACAATCCTTTCCATAGAGTACCATGCATAGTGAGCCTTAAAGGCCCCTGTGACCCACTGATCAGGAAGCAGAATTAAAAACCTTGTGTTTCGGGGCAAGGATACCAACCTTGATGCCTTCAATTTTGAATTCATGGGGTTCTGGGTGGCCAGGGGCATTTTCTAATATCAAAAGAACTTTAAAAGGCAGTTTTTTACAAGCAAGGTACTTCCTGACTTCAGAGAAAAAGCATTGGTGGAGCCTATCGAGAAAGAGTGTTCTCCTTGTTCAGGCATTCCTGTTGTACAACCAAAAGACAGCAGCTGGTGTTTATCTTTTCCATTGAAGACTTGGGGGTTAGCAACTTTATAGATAAGGGCAACCCTGATCAAAATTTAGACTGCCTTTGCTCAAAATTATAGATGTAGCCTATCCCTTCCTGCCTGAAATCCTGGTGTTCGCTTCTCTTCTTTATGAATAAGTGTCCTTTGTGACATTTTTTTCCCACAGAATAGGGCACTTTCATTTATATTAAAAACCTGTTCAGGTAGATATCCTTTCTTCCTCAATGATTTTTTTAATGGTGTCTGTGAACTCATCTGCTGACTCTTGGTTGGTAGAAGCTGCTTCCCCTATTATCTTGACATTTTTATGCCAAACATCTTTCTCAAATTATCAAACCTAGGGGCAAAACAGGAATAAAGACACAGATGTAGAGAATGGACTTGAGGACAAGGTGAAGGGGAAAGGCAAGCTGGGACGAAGTGAGAGAGTGGCATGGACTTATATATACTACCAAATGTAAAATAGATAGCTAGTGGGAAGCAGCCGCATAGCACAGGGAGATCAGCACTGTGCTTTGTGACCACCTAGAGGAGTGGGAAAGAGATGGTGGGAGGGAGATGCAAGAGGGAGGAGATATGGGAATATATGTATGTGTATAGCTGATTCACTTTGTTATAATGCAGAAACTAACACACCATTGTAAAGCAATTGTACTCCAATAAAGATGTTAAAAATTAATTATCAAACCATCCTTTGCTGGCATTAAATCCTTCACCTTCTTTTTTTTCTAAGTGGTCATATAAAGATTTTGCTTTTTCTTAAATCATACTAGTGTCTAGAGGTATGCCTTTCTTACAACAATCCTTCTTCACCCACATAAAAGTTGCATTTTCAACACAAGACAAAAAGATATTTTGGTAAAAGCACAAGGTTTTTGTGTCTGCTGGCATAGCTGCAGTGAAGGCTCCACAAATTTCCTTTTCTTTTTTTTTATAATAGTCTTTATGGTGGATTCATTTATCTTGAAATTGTGGGCAACTGCAGCTGCAGACCCTAATCTATGGTACATATGAAACAATGAAACTTTTTCTTGTAATGTCATGACTTTTCTCTGCTTCTTGGGAGTACTTCCAGCATTGCTAGTGGCAATTCACATGGGTCCCATGGTGTTATTCAAGGTTTATGCTATTGCACTAAAAGAAATGAAAAATACAAGAGAACCGAGAGAGATCACTCCAATATGAAATTTACTGGAGGGACAAACTCCTAACACAGAGATGATTAGCATTGCATGTGTCTTAAGCAGATACTCCCAACACTTGATTTTACCACAATAGCAACAGGAGGTGGCTAGAGATTATTACAATAGTAGTGTGTACTATAATTAATTTTATGCAGTTATGATTTAATACCACCTCTTTATGTTTGTTTACATTTTTTAGATTGCAAATAACACAATGTACAGTCTGTAAGTGTGTGTAAGTTTGAGAAATTTTAACTTTTGATAACAATAGTTTTGTGCATATTTTATACTAATAAATTATAAAAATAGACTAGTATCTACATACATTTTATGAAGTCATGACGTACTTTTTTCTTAATATTTTAATATTTCTGGACCACATGGTCCATCTTCAAGTTTTTTTCAAACTGTCACAGATTTATTTAATATCCAATATATTTATTGAAAAAAAATATATGTATAAGTAGAACCATGCAGTAAACGTGTTTTTTCAAAAGTCAACTGTACTATGATCTCACTTAGTGTTTTTGTAATGTGTTAATCTGTTAAACATGTTGTTCAACAGATTTGATGTAAAGTCAGAGGAGGCTATAAATCATTCACCTTATTGGGCCATAATGAAAGATACTTTTTAAAGTCCCATACTATAACTGTATTGCTGCCAAATTTTCCCTTTAGACCTGTTAACATTGGCTTTATGTATTAAGGTGCTTCTCTGTTGAGTGGATAAGTATTTACAAATGTTATATTTTCTTGTTGAATTGACCCTTTTATCATTATGTGGTGCCCATCTTTGTCTTTTATTATCATCTTTGTTTCAAAGTATATTTTGTCATATAAGTATAGCTACCCAGCTTTCTTTTGGTGTCTGTTTGCATGAAACATCTTTTTCCATTCTTTCATTTTCAGTCTGTGTGTTTCCTTACATCTGAAACAACTTTCTTATAGGCAACATATAGATGGGTATTGTTTTTCTATTAATTTGGCCACTCTATGTCTTTTAAATGGAGAATTTAGTGCATTTACATTTAAAGTAATTATGGAGAGGTATGTATTTTTACCATTTTGTTGATTGTTTTCTGGCTCTTTTCTAGTTCATCTTGGTTTCTTTTCTTCTTTTGTTCTCTTGTGTTTTGATGATTTTCTCTAGTGTTACATTTAGATTCCAGTCTCATTATTTTTTATGCATCTACCATAGAATTTTGCTTTGTGTTTACCTTGAGGCTCACTTATATCTATCTATCTATCTATCTATCTATCTATCTATCTATCTATCTATCTATCTATATATACAATTAACACCTATATATAGGGGTTAATTCAACAAGAAGGTACATAATTAATGTATAAAACTTGATGAACTTGGAGATAAGTATATACCTGTGAAGCCATTATCAAAATCTATACAATAATCCTATTCATCACTTCCAAAAGTTTCCTCCTGCTCTTTTCTTTATTATTAGCATTGTGGTTATTTTGTCATAAGAATACTTAACATAAGATCTACCTACTTCACAAATTTTTAAGTATATAATTCAATATCATTAATTATAAGTACTGTGCTGTACAGAGTATCACTAGGATTTATTCATCTTCTGTAACTGAAAATGTGTACCTTTTGAATAATATCTCCCCATTTTCCCCTCAATTGTCAACCTCCATTCCACTCTCTGCTTCTATGAGTTTGACCAGCCTAGATTCATCATATAAATGGTGTCTTGGAATATTTATCTTTCTGTGTCTAGCTTAATGTCCTATACACCTAGTATAGTATCTTCCAGTTTAATCTTTATTCTTGTGAATAGCAGTATTTCCTTCTTTTTTAAGGATGAATACTATTCCATTGTATATATATGATACATTTTCTTTATTCATTCACTCATCAATGGCTATTTAGATTGTTTCTTTGTCTTGACTATTCTAAATAATGCTGCAATGAACATGAGAGTGTAAATACTTCTTTGAGATCCTGATTTCAATTCCTTTAGATATAAAAGCAAAAGTAGGATTGATGGGTCATCTGGTAGTTTTATTTTTAGTTTTTCTGAGGAAACTCCATACTGCTTACAATAGTGGCTGCACTAATTTAATTTCCCACAGTGTAAGGGATTTATTTCTTCTCATCCTTGCCAACACTTGTTACCCTTTGAAGTTTTGATAGTAACCATCCAACTATAAGATGATATCTGATGATGGTTTTGATTTGCATTTCCCAAAGTTTAATGATATTAAGTACCTTTACATAGACCATTTAACCTTTTTTAGTCCTTCTTGAAGAACATTATTTTCAGTTTCATTGCACTTTAAAAAAATCATGTTGTTTTTGGCCATGGAACTGTATGAGTCCTTTATATAATTTGGATATTAATGCTTTATAAGACATCTGGTTTGCAAATGTTTGCCTCCATTCTTCAGGTTGCCTTTTCATTTTACTGATAGTTTCTTTTGCTGGGAAGAAGTTTTTAGTTTGTCATAGTCCTATTTGTCTATTTTTACTTTGATTGTTTGTGCTTTTGGTGTCATACTCAACAAGTCATTGCCAATATCAATGCCATGAAGCTTTTTATCTATGTTTCTTCTAAGAGTTTTAATTTACAGCTTACATTTATGTCTTTAATTCATTTTGAGATGACTTGTGTCATCAAATTTGTGACTCAAATTTCATTTTTTTTTTTTTTTTGTGGGTATCCAGTTTTCTCAACACCAGCTTTTGAAGAGACTATACCATGGCTATTTTGCTTTTTGGTACCCTTGTCAAAAATTATTTGACAATATATATGTATGTTTGTTTGGGGGCTCTCTATTCTGTTCCATTGACCTGCATATCTGTTTTAATACCAGTGCTTTACTGTTTCAATTATTTTAGCTTAGTAATATAATTTAAAATCACAAAATGTGATGACTCCAACTTTGTTCTTTTTTCTAAAATTTTCTTTGGCTATTTGAGAACTTTTGTGATTCCATATGAATTTTAAGATTTTTTCTATTTCTATAAAAAATGCCACTGAGATTTTGATAAGGATTGCGTTGACTCTGTAGATCACTTCAGGAAGTATGTACATTTTAACATTGTTAATTTTTCAAATCTATGGACACTGATTGCTTTTGAATTTATTTGTGTTTGCTTTAATTTCTTTTGTCAATATTTTATATTTTTTAGTATATAAATTTTTCACTTCCTGGTTAAGTTTATTCCTAAGAATTTATTCTTTTTGATGATATTGCAAATGGAGTTGTTTCCTTAATAGATAAGCTTCTTAAAGGTGGAATTGAATATTTATTATTTATATTTCCTTGTTATATAAGAATTCAAAGATGCAAATTTTCTTTTAAGTAGCATGTTAGTCACATATCACACATTTTGATACATTGTATTATCAGTATCATTCAATTATAAATTTTTGACACTTCCTGAGTGATTTTCCTTTACCTGTGAGATATTTAGAAATATGCTGGTTAATTGTCAGATAAGTGGAACTCCTTCTAGATTGCTGGTGCAATTGTTTGCCAATTTAATATATTGTGATTAGACAAATAACTATGTGTGGTTTCAAATGTTTGTATTTTTTAGATCTTTTTAATAATTCTTTATATGGTCTATTATGTTGTATATTCTTTCAAGGCCACATGCATTCAAAAATAATGCATTGTATAATTATTTCATGGGTGTAATATATGTCATTAGGTAAAGGTAGTTAACCTAATTATTTAGATTATGTTTTTTGGTTTGGTTATATCATCAAGTAATGGAAGTGGGGTACTATGGAAATGTTCCTTTTGGCTTCAGCCATTTTAAATTCTCCTATTAGGGGTCCAAATATTTGTGACTGTTATGCTTTCTTGATGACCAAATATCTTATCAAGAAATTTCACTTTATCTCAACATTGTACTGAACTCTATTTTGTCTGATATAGAAACACACCCTAACTTTATCATGCTTATATTATATGTACTTTTCAACTCTTTAATTTTCAATTGGTCTTGGTCTTTATGTTTAAAGTGAATGTCTTGTTAATGGAAGAAAATTGAGTTTTTCTTTTCATCCATTCTGACAGTTTTTGCCATTTACTTGGATTACAAACTAATTGGAGTGCAAATTCAATTTATATTTAATTTAATTATTGGTATGGCTGGGTTATTTATATCATTTTGCAAGTTATTCTCTATTTGTCACATATGGTATTGTTTTCCTTTCTATGTCCCTCCTTTCCTTCCAGCATATTAATGTATTATTTGTTTTTCCATGTGTTTACTGTATAGTATTCCTATATTTCCCAGCATTATTTTTATTTTATTTTAATGTCTTGTTGGTTCTCTCCAAATTAAAATATACATCCTTAATTTATCACCAGAAAAGAACTGGTGTGACCACACTATTACCGTAAAACATAAACTTTAAAAAAAAGCTACCACAGCTAATAAGCAAATTCAGCAAAGCTTCAGGGTACAAGATCAGTGTAAAAAAATCACTTGTGTTTCATGCCAATGAACAATCTGAAAAGGAAATTAGGAAAATATTTTTATTGACAATACCACCTAAAGGAATAAAATTCTTAGGAATAAAGTTAAATAAGGAGGAAAGACCTGCCATTGAGTACTACAAAACATTGTTGAAATAAATAAAGAACACCTAAATAAATGGAAAGACATCCCATGTTTATGTATTGGAAGACTTAGAGTACTAAGGTGGCAATATTACCCAAAGCAGTCTACAGATCCAATGAAATCACTATCAAAATTTTATTTTTTTTTAGAAAGGCAAAACAGAATCCTAAAACTTATTTGAACCTCCAAAGGATCTCAGATAACTACAATTATATTTAAAAAGGAAAACAAAGTGAGAGCATCCATACTTGCTGATTTCAAAACTTGCTACAAGGTTAAGTAATCAACATGGTCTGGTACTAACATAAATTACTGGCATAAGGCATATATATATGAACAAATAGAATAGAATAAAGGGTCCAGATTAACCCAAATATTTGTGACCAAAATATTTTCAACAATGGTGTCCAAACTAGCCAATAGGGAAAAAATAGTCTCTCAACAAATATTCTAAGACAATTTGATAACAGCATGGAATAGAAAAAAAGTGGGACACCTACCTACATCCATATGCAAAACAAAACAAAAACTAAAGACCTCAAAATGGATTAATGACCTAAATATAAATGCTAAAACAATTAAACTCAGAAGAAAACATGGGATAAATCCTTATAACATCAGATCTAGTAATGAATTTTATGATTTGACATGAAAAGCATGAATACAAAATTGGACTCTATAAAAATTAAAAATTTCTGTGCATCAAAGTATGTTATCAAGAATATGAAAACACAAACTCCAGAATGAGAGACAGTATTTCCAATTCATATATCTGTTATGTGTTTAGCACCCAGAACTTGTAAGGGTTCTAACAAAGAACTGTTACAAGTTGACAACAAAAAAGACCAAAAAAACAATTAAAATTGGGCTAAGGGCTTAAAACAGACATTTCTTCAAAGAAGGTATACAAATGGCCAATAAGCACAGGAAAAGAGCAACATCATTGATCATGAAAAATTCAAGTCAAAAACCACAGTGAGACACCTCTTCACATCCATTAGAATGGCTTTAATCAAGAAAATGGAAAATAACAAGTTCTGGAAAATATGTGTAGGAATAGGCATCTTTGTACACTGCTAGGATAAGTGTAAAATGGTGCAGCCACTAAAGTAAACAGCTTGATTGTTCATCAAAAAGTTAAACATGGAAATACCATATAACCCAGCAATTCTACTCTTATGCATATATCCAAGAGAAATGAAAACATTATGTCCACACAGAAACTTGTACATAAATGCTTATTTCAGAATTATTATAATATCCAAAAGGTAGAAACAACCTAAATATCCTTCAACAGATGAATGAATAAACAAATTGTTGTATATATGATGTTATGTATAACATCAAAAAGGAACTTAAAACGGAACGAAATATTGATACATGATACAACGTGGATGAACCTTGAAAACATGTTATGTGAGTGAGAGGAGACAGACACAAAATGTGACATATTGGATTAGTCTTTTTATATTATATGTCTAAAATAGGCAAACCCATAGAGATAGAAAGCAGATCAGAGGTTACCAGAAAATAGTATGTAGGCATATGGATGATTATGTAAAGAGTATGTGCTGTTTTTGTGAGGTGATTAAAAAAATTTGAAATGAGAGAGTTGGTGATTGTACAACATTGTGAAGACACTAAATATCAATGAACTGTACACTAAATACCAGTATATTATATATTTTAAAATGATTAATGAATTTCACATCTAGTTTAAGGAATCATGCACAACTATTATAGCCTTTCATTGCCAATAGGAAATATAACTTTAAAGTTCATTATATGTGTTCCAAACCAGAGTGTAATATTTATATTTTACCATAAATATAATATTTTTAAAGAATTGAAGTACCTAGCATTTTACTCTTATTAGTGATATATTATTATGTAGCTAAACTTTTCAGTTGTGGAAATATTATTTTATTAACCTAAAAAGAGGGTGGCAAACTTCATTAAACTGGTTATAGAACATAAGTAAAATATTAAAATAGTGTTACTTATAAGTAAAGCACTATTCTTCATCTTGCTAAATTTCACACAGGGGTTCAATATATTTTGTATGACATGCATCTTACTCAGGCTTAGCAAAGATAGTGATTAAAATAATGACAGAAGTTTTTATAGATAATAAAATGAATGTAGAATAGTAAAAAATAAAACCACTAGAGTTGGGTTTACCTACCGAATAGTTTAATATAAATTACAATAACCTCTAGAAAATATTACTGTTGTTGTGTTTTAGTTAAGCAAACTAGAGGTAGCAGAGATATACATATGGCTATTGTATCATTTCTACAAATCTTTCTTAATTCACTATTCAGAAGATTTAAGAACTAATGATAACTAATGACACTGCATTAAGATTGCTTTTCTCTTTTCATCATAAAAAGACATACTAAAAATGATTAAAGATTACATTGTAATTTAGCTGTAATGTCTGTTTCAACTTAACTGACATAAGTTTTTCCCTAAGTTGTACATGAAGTTATTGGAGAAAATATGTTAAGAAATTTAGCATGTTCTGTGTTTCAAGAACTGAATACTATTTCCTCAGTTACCATATTTTTCTACGACATAATCAGTGATATCCTTAACAGAGTCAGCATGCATATTATGAACTCATCTGTCTGTTTTGTGACATATTTCTGGCAAGGCTGACCTAAAAGGAGAGTTAATTTTACTGTGTAAGTTATCAGTGTTCAATTAAATAGAAACCCAAATCAACCTGCCTTTAAGAAATAAAATAATTTATTATCTTGTACAACCAGAAAGTCCAGAGGTTGTTTTGGCTTCAGGAACAATTGGATCTAGGGACTGAGATAATTTTATTAGGAATCAATCTTTCTTCTTCTCATGACTCTGCTTACCTGCCTCTACAACATTCCACCTCTACAACTTCAGTGTAAAAAGTGAACTTCTTTCCAAATATGTCAAGTAATAGTTCCTATAAGGTTCTCCTTGACTTGGTTGATTTTTACTTACCCTTGAATTGATCACTGTAGCCAACGACTTGGTACTCTGATGGACCAGGTCTGTGTTATGTGCTCCAAGAATTTGGATGTGAGCCAACCCTAAGAGTAGCCATATACTGAGAGCAAGGAAGGAGCATTCACCAGAGAAATATTACGGAAACTTCATCAGAAGAAAGGTAGATAAATGTTAGGCTAAAAACGTACATATACACATAATTTAATAATAAATGTTATAATTTTTATGCAACTGAAAAACTGTTCATATACATTAACCACTAGACACTGATGAAATTATAAGTTAACTTGTACACATACACATTGAAAAATAAGTTTTATAAGCAACATGCTTTCTACAGAAACGCATGCCAGGTTCAATATGAGCTATATTGCCATCTTAGAAGAATTTTGTGTAACTGGAATCAGCAGTTTGAATTCTCTCAATTATGCATGTAGAATAGAGGTTGCACATTTTGAAGATTTGTTTAATACTCTGATTGTATAATAAATGGGAACAAGGATTAACTAGCAGCCATTTTAGAATTACTATTATAACAATGAGAAAGTCAGCATATTACATATGAACATACAGAGGCATATATTTTAAAGAAATCAACACATTACCTATCACAAAACCAAGTTACGGGTACTAGAACCTGAAAAAAGCTGGAAGAACGGTGCTGACAATTCTTTAATGTTAAGCCATGTTATAACCTAAAATATACTCTTATTACTCAAATTTCAATGATATCTATATATCCTAATTTAAAAATAATGTACTTCTTTATTTTTCAAATAAATGTTGATACTGAATCTGAAGCTCCAGGTTTTACCAGTAAAACTCAGGAGTTTAGTTTTTACATGCTAGCTATCCTAACATAAGTTTAAAAAATAAACCTGAGTAAAATACAGCAAAGTTGGTTTTAAATTGTCTCACAGTCCACTAATATTTATCAACAAAAGAGACACTGAAAACTATGATGCAATTTAAAATATATAGGGCTTCTCTGGTGGTACAGTGGTTACGAATCCACCTGCCAATGCAAGGGATACGGGTTCTATCCCTGGTCCGGGAAAACCCCACATGATGCAGAGCAACTAAGCCCGTTTGCCACAACTACTGAGCCTGTGCTATAGAGCCCACAAGCCACAAATACTGAGCCTGTGTGCCACAACTACTGAAGCCTGAGTGCCTAGGGCCCGTGCTCTGCAGAGAAGCCACTGCAATTAGAAGCCCGCACACTGCAACAGAGAGAAGCCCATGCACAGCAACGAAGACCCAACACAGCCATAAATAAATAAATAAAATTTATAAAAATAAATAAATTAATTAATTAAATAAAATATATCATAATTGGTATATTATGCAGTATTGAGGGAACATATGTGAGATAGTAAATGATTCCATATTTGGATGGGTAGAGGAAACAATATGAATAAGTAATGTTTAAATATTTTTTTGTAATATAAATGGAAATATGTCAGGTGAAGAAGGGGAGCATTACATGATGGAGGAATCGTTTGAAAGGTTTCATGGAAGTATGCAGGGATATGGCATTTCAATAGATTATTTAGTGTCTATGGTGTGTGAAGGAGTCACTCATGAAATTTCTGGGAAAGGAAGCTGGTGCTGACATTAATATATAACTATCTAAAGAGCTTAGATTTTATCCTGTAGACAAGCGATCCTCAACATTTTGGCTTCAAGAACTCTTTACACTCTTAAAAAAATTGTTGACTCCAAGGAGCTTTAATCTATCTAGTTGGATATTTAAGGTGCATAGTCTCTGTAGTGGAAATTAACACTGAGAAAATGTTAAAATAATAATTTAATATTATTTAACTGAGTCATGCAGACCTTAAATGTACTAACATTTCAATTTAGATAAAAAATTAATATCATTACTAATCTTTTCTGTAAAGTTTGTAAGTATTTAGATGCTATGACAGTTACAAGTTTTTCAAAGCTCTAATTTTCACTTAAAAGCATGCATGTTAATATTGATATCAGATACTTCTATTTGTTTTCCTTGGAGTGACTATCTTTGTTCCTTTTTGAGAAAATGTCTACCAAATACCCAAGTCTGCATAGTTTCCCTGTTGTTCATTTTTTTTTAATAAAAAAGGCGTTCAATGAAAATGCAGGTAGTTCAGCTCATACTGCAAACAATCACTCATGTGTTTTCCTCAAATCAACTGTTATATGGTAAGGCTGAAATTATTTATGTTTACTTCCCATTTTCCACACAGTGTGATGAAAACAAATGTACCCAGGGTCAAGATTTAATGCAATTAATATTTTGTACTGATTTACCAAGGGCATTCTTAAATGAACCTATGCAACAGTTACTTTAAAAAATAAGACAGAGTGTGTAACGCTGAAGAACATGGTTCTTAGAGTACTCTGGCTCCGTTGGCTTGATTTCATTCCAATGTGCTTGCAGTTTTACCCAATATTACTTTTTCAACAATAGTGCAAAATGTCAATACAGTAAAAAGGTATGTTCACTTTTAATATTATTATGAAAATATTTTTGACCCTGAAGATACCCTGAAAAATGTCTTGGGGACGTCCATCATCTGTAGAACACTTTGAGAACTGTTGTCATAGGTAATGAGGAGTATAGAAAAATTCAAAGTTGATATTTTAAAATTCCAAATATCTGTGAGGTATAGTATATGCAAGGTTTCTAAAGTTTTACTGAATATGATGACTTAATTATATTTGGGTTCTATAAATGTCGTTTGTTTCATACACAGAATGGAGAGGGTTGGAGAGAGGCAAATTCCAGAGTTTTCAGTAGAACATTATTCAGTTGTCCAGCAACAAGAGACTGAAATGAACCACAATGTCAATGGAAAAAAGCAAGGAATATGATTAATTTTGCAGATAATAAAAAGAGACTTGGAATTGATTAAATGAAGGGATTGGGCCAAAATACAGTGCTCATTAATGCTTCAGATATCACATTTGATTGACCAAGTGAGTAATGATGTTATTACTCAAGATGGATTTGGCCAGGAAAATATGTATTTAGTTAAGTTTGAGACAATAATGCCAAGCATTTTACATGTTTTTCAAAACATGTTAACATTATGGTACTTATAAAAAATAATAGTTAATAAACATATAATGAGATTTTAATAACTAAGAAATATGCTTGGGAAAGCAAAGGTTACTATAAAAACTGACTCAAGCATCAGTTGTACAGATGAACTTATGGGAGGCTAGCTATGAGAACTGTTCCTCTAGTTCTGTGCATCGTGGTCCTAGTGCCTGAAGCCTTCATCTATTCCCTAGTACCCAACACAGGCTATGATATAGAGTAGGTGCTTAAAAATGGATGGGGAATCAATGAATGAATGAGAATCATCAACTGACAAAGCAAATAACAAAAATCCAGAGAAAACATTTATTCAGTTAGCAGAACAATTACATAAAAATAAATGGCAATAGTGCTAAGCCAGGAATAGACTGAATAGTACAAAATAATTCCTTAAAAACTTGACTCTAAGAAATATTTAATAATTTAATAAATGAAGGCAGGATTACAAATGAAGGATGAAGTGATTATATGTTAATATTAAGAGAATTAATTAGAATATATAGTAATTCAGCCTTACACAACATAAAACATAAAGTGTTAATATTAACAGCAATCTAATAGAAGAAACTAGCTGTAAACATTTACTTATAGTTAAACAAGGAGTTTCTAAGCATGGAACAAATGGAAAAGCCAATAAGAAAGTGGTGATAAATTTTACAAAATAAAAATTAAAATATACAAGATTTAAGATAAAACAAGATATAATATATTTAAAATATAATTTTCTCTTTACCCATTCCTACTTTTATGCTCAAGATGCTGCAAAGAGTTAAAGAATATATAAAGATGTGCTACAAGAAAAAATAATTTTCCCAGTTTCCATAATGAAAAATAACATTTATTGTATGTTTAATTAAAGTCATATTGCCCTAAACTTTTAATATTCATTTTCTTGTTAACTACTACTTTGTTGAAACAAAAACAGATATTTGTCTAGCAAGATTTGAAAGTGAATCTTTGTTAATGAACATATTTGAATGAAACCTCAAGGAGAAAACTTTTTTTCTTGTCTAATTGAAAAATGTCAAAAATAGACACACTCAATGTGCATGGGGTGAAAAAATACTCCAATTCTCTGCTTTTATGAGAATAAATTGGTGTAATTTTTCCCTATTTGTAATTTTTTCTGCATATTGTAACTACATAATGAATATTAATACTTTATATTTATTATGAAATCAGAGACATAAAGGGAATGGATAAAATTAGCATTTAGGATGAAAATGGAAAATAAATGCTCAAAAAGCCCATTTAGTCAATTACCATTGTCAAGTGCTATATAAGTATTGGAGAGGGGTGAGATTCAAGCACCTAGTATGTGGCTATTAGTGACATTTTCAGGGCAACTTCCAGATTACCAATTATCTCTGTTCTATATGCAGTAGAATATGTGCTTGTGTGTGTGTACGAGCCCACACATGCTCATGTATGTTGAAGGCCAGTGTGAGGTGTGTGGAGTGAGAGAGAGAGCACGAGATTGAGACTGATTGAGAGAGAGGGAATTAACTCAAGCAATAAGTAATAAACAAGTTCCTCACTTAGGTAAATTTCCTGACGGCCTCTTGCTGTAGAAATTTCGAAGATTATCATCTGTAATATCCAAGTTGACGCTTAACCATCTCCCTATCTCCTTCAGTAGTTAGCCATATTAATTTTCCTCCTGAGTAATTTTGATATCATATTTGTACTTATTTTTACATCGGTGTTTATAATTGGCTGCTTAATGTTATTTTTTGAGTACGCATTTGTTAAAATAATGGGCACCATATATCTAAGGAAAATTTATTGAAGAAATGGTAAATATTTGTCCAATGGGAATAAAAGTGTCAAATTTCACTGCCTCAAATGTTTTGATTGTAAAATATTAAAATGTAATATGAACCAGAGACCTATGTCCAGTAATATTAAATTTTTACACCTTCCTATTGTTCTTCATTTTTCTTCTGCTATGTTTCTCTTCTTTCCTTACTACTTTTTACAATATGAAAGTCACAACCTTAGCATATTTATTAGCACTAAGGACATTAACAGGAAAGTGATTCAGTACAGAAAAAATAAAATAACTACAGTTCTAGCAATTCTTCTACTAAAATAAAAAGTTCTCTAGAGGTAATTAAGAATGATCAGCTGGATTCTCCTGTGAGCATGAATTCCCTGCTCTCCAAGAAATGGTTGTTTTGCTTTTGCCCCCTCGGGAGACTGCATTTTATTCAATGAAAAGCAACATTAACAGTGTAATTTGGGAAACTCTGATAAATTTCATATATTCATCTTCAGTCACTCTTCTATGTTCGTAAGTCATTAAATGCCTGCTTATATTGGCACTCAATTACCTTGGGTAATGAACAGATATACAGTAACAGTTTGTCAGCAAATTAGTATATGTCAAATGTGTCCCCTTTATCTTTTTCAATATCACAAACTTACTGCAAACCATTACCATATTTCTCCTATCTAAAAAATCCAAGTTCGTCCGTGCAATCCCATATCTAGAAGACAATATAGGAGAAAATCTATGTAACCATGGTTTTTTTTTGTTTGTTTTTTTGTGGGTTTTTTTTTGTAGTACGTGAGCCTCTCACTGTTGTGGCCTCTCCTGTTGTGGAGCACAGGCTCTGGATGCGCAGGCTCAGCGGCCATCGCTCACGGACCCAGCTGCTCCATGGCATGTGGGATCTTCCCAGACCTGGGCACGAACCTGTGTCCCCTCCATCGGCAGGTGGACTCTCAACCACTGCACCACCAGGGAAGCCCATAACCATGGGTTTTTTAAATGAATGTTTAGATAACCACCAAAAGCACAATCCATGGAAAAAAAATGTAATTGGACTTAATTTTGACAAATAAACCATCCTAATGTAACACGTTGATAATAGGGGAAAATGAGTATGAGATATATGGGAAATTTTTGTATTATATTTGCAATTTTTCTGTAAATATAAATCTGTTCTAAAAACATTTATTTTGAAGAAAGTTAGAACAATATTTCAAAATGTATAAAATTTGATGTCATTTTTATTGAAAAATGCTTTGTACTATATTTTGTACTATGTACTATGTTTTACATCAAAAGTCCATCATTAATGATTTGTAAGATACTTTAATATGGTTAGTAACACCCTGAATGATACAGTCATGATATCTCTCTCCAGCTTCTTGCACTACTCACTACCTTTATGATTTATATTTTTATAGTTCTAATTTTTATTGAAATGTAATTAATGTACAATATGTTAATTTCTGGTGCACTACATAATGATTTGACATTTGCAAATTTTTCTTTCTGATAATTACTTACTAATGTATAGAAACAACAGATTTCTGTGTATTAATTTTGCATCCTGCAACATTACCAAATTCATTGATAAATTTTGATGGTGCTTTTAATAATTTTTGTATATATTGATAGTATCATGTCCTCTGTAAAGTTACAGTTTTACTTCTTCCTTTTTGATTTGGATTCTTTTTATTTATTTATTTATTCTTGTCTGATTGCTGTAGCTAGGACTTCTAATACTATGTTGAATAAAATTGCCATAGTGAGTGAGCATCCTTGTCTTGTTCCTGATTTTAGAGCAAATGCTTTCAGCTTTTCACCACTGAATATGACGTTGCCTGTAGGTTTGTCATATATGGTCTTTTTTATGTTGAAGTATGTTCCCTTTGTGCACACTTTATTGAAAGTATTTGCCATGAATGTATGTTGAATTTTTTTCAAAAGCTTTTTCTGCATCTATTAAGATCATATTTTTTTATTTTTCAATTTGTTAATGTGGTGTATCACAGTAATTGATTTTCAGATATTGAACCATTCTTAGATCCCTGTGACAAATATCAATTGCTTATGGTGTATGATCCTTTTAATGTATTGTCAGATTAGGTTTGCTAATATTTTGTTGAGGATTTTTGCATCTGTGTTCCTCAGTGATATTGTCCTGTAATGTCCTATTTTTTGAGTTGTCTTCTTCTGCTGTTGGTATCAGAGTGATGTTGGCCTTGTAGAATTAGTTCAGGAGTGTTTCTTCCTCTTCAATTTTGGAATAGCTTAATAAGAAAGGTGTTAACTGTCCTTTAAATATTTGGTAGAATTCTCCTGTGAAGAAGTCTGGTTCTGGACATTTGATTGTTGGGATTTTTTTTTTTTCAATTACTGTTTCAATTTTATTACCGGTGATTTATCTGGTCATATTTTGTATTTCTTACTGATTCAGTGTTGAGAAATTGTACTTTTCTAGGAATTTACTCATTTCCTCTAGGTTGTCCATTTTACTAGCACATATATATTTATAGCAGGCCCTAATCTTTTAAATTTCTGTTTTGTTGGTTGTGACTTCTCTCTCTTTTTTTTTTTTTTTTTTTTGATGAGTCTGTCTAAAGGATTATCAATTTTGCTAATCTTTTCAAAGAACCAGCTTTTAGTTCCATTGATCTTTTATATTGATTTTTTTAGTCTCTACTTCATTTATTTCCACTCTGATGTTTATTATTTCTTTCCTTCTACTAACTTTGTTTTTTGTGTATTCTTTTTCTAGTTTATTTAGGTGTAAGTTTATATTGTTTGTCAAAGATTTTTCTTGTTTCTTTAGGTAAGTTTGCATCACTATAATCTTCCCTTTTAGAACTACTTTTCTGTGTCCAATAGATTTTGGATATTTGTATTTCAATTTTCATTTGTTTTTAGGTACATTTTTATTTCCTCATTGATTTCTTTGATGATCCATTGTTTAGTAGCATATTGCATAGTCCCCAGGTTTTTGTATTTTTTTGCAGTTTACTTCTTGTAGTTGGTTTCTAGTCTCACACCCTTGTGGTTGGTGTTTTGTGCGCACTTGCAAAGAATGTGTATTCTGCTGCTTTAGGATGGAATGTTTGCTATATATTGATTTTCTGCCAGGATGATCTGTCCATGATGTAAATGGTGTGTTAAAATATCCTAGTATTATTGTTACTGTAGGTTTCTCCCTTTATAGTGCTTGTATGTTTAGTGCATATATATATTTACAGTTATTACATCTTTTTGTTGGATCGATCCCTTGATTATTATGTAATGATTTTCTTCTTTTCTCTTGTTACAGTCTTTGTTTTAAAGTCTATTTTGTCTGATATAGGTATTTCTTTCCCAGCTTTCTTTTCATTTCTGTCTGTATGGAATACATTTTCCATTCCCTTACAGTCTGTGTGTGACTTTGGATGTGAAATGAGTCTCTTGCAGGCATCATATATGTGGATCTTGTTCTTTTTGTCCATTAAGCCACTCTATGTCTTTTGATTTAAGCATATAGACCATTTACAATTAAAGTAATTATTGATAGGTATGTACTTATTGAAATCTTGTTAAACATGTTGTTGTTTTTGTAGTTGTTTTTTGTTCTTTTCTTCTTCTTTTGCTCTATTCCTTACTGATTTGATGACTATATTTAGGGTTATGTTTTGATTTCTTTCTTTTTTATGTGTGTGTCTATTATTGGTTGTTGGTTTGTGGTTACCATGAAGTTCATATATAATGATATATATATACATGAGTATTTTAAGTTGATCTCTTATGTTTGATGGCATACCAATAACCCTGCATTTTTAATTTCCAACACCCCCGCTTTTAATGTTTTTAACATCTTATTTGACATCTTTTTTGTTTTGTGTGTTTCTTAAGTAGTTATTGAAGATATAGATGATTTTATTACTCTTTTCTTTTAATGTTTCTACTGTATTTGAAGTGGTTGATCTACTACCTTTACCAATGAGATTTTTGCCTGTTTGTCTTTACTAATGAGATTTTTCCTTCTGTAATTTTTATATTTCTATTTGAGGTAGAGCATAGAGCAAAGGTAGTTTCTACTGACGTTTTCAAAGTTGGAATGTGTCTCCAATTTTTTATATGATATACAAGAGTTATTTTCTTGAACATGACCCACTTATATGTGCACTTATATGTGCATATTTTAAAATTACACTATTAAGTTTTGAACTTTTTATATGATTTCATTCTTTTTTTCTTTTTATTTGTGAACTCTCAAAAGTTTGTAAAGCAGACTAGGGCATTGTATTGGCTCAGGTATCAGATTTTCCAAATTTATAAAACTAACAAATTTATTCCTACACAATTGTATTTCATTTTTTAACCCAATAATCAATTATTCTTTCTCCAGCTGTTAAACAGATAGGAATGGAGTTAAAAATGAAGATGTTTATGAACTGACATAAAATATGGGGCTTAAAAAAGGTCTCCACAGAATTAGGAAATATTATATAGTTACATTATTTCTAGAATAAAGACAGTTATTTTTATTGTAGGTTAATCCTCATGCCAGTATATACTGTTTAAGTCTTTCCCTAAACATCTGTCAATTGTCATGGATACAAGCCCATAGAAAGGAGATAAAGAAAAAGTGCTGCTATAATGTGATTGGTGTCAGAATCAATAGCAAATCATTGCATTATCAAGAATAATCAGATTAGACTTTTCTTTAGACTGTATCCAGGTGGAATAAGGCCAATAAAACATCATTAATTCTTTGAGCAATATGGACATTTATCTCAGGTATTCTACTTGCATTACCTGTGGAAAAATGGTTTGCAAGGCAATTTAATAGTATGGAAAAGGGGCTATTTCTTATATTTTTATTTCAACTTTAATATTTTATAATTTCTCATATTTGTTCTGTATGCTTTCAATGTATATGTTATAATTAAAATCTCAAGAAGCCACATAGTCAATAAATGAAACACAATGTTCATTTATGTGATTATGGAAAAAAATATGGGTTGTCACTAAAATGTCAAATGAAGTTTGCTAGACCACATATTGTTTCTGCATTTTAGATTTGAAACATTATTATATCATTCAAAGTAAAATTAATAGAGATAATTAAAAAGTATTTTAAAAATTAAATGAAAAATTTTGAAAATAGAAATTAGGAATCAGATTAGTGTTATGACAGAAAGTAAGCAAAATAGAAATAATGACCCAGATATTAGCAAGTTATTTGTCTATCTAGTTAAATCACTTAAGGTATCATAATTTGATTATCACTATCAACAATAGTAGTCCCATCACCATCATCATCATCACCAACAGTAATTATTACTTAAGGGTGAGAGAATATTTCAGATAGAAATATTATATGAAATTACAGGAAGATAAATTTGAAATAATTTTCAACTTATTAATGAGATACCCACACTCTGAGTAAATATTATCCACAAGGTGAATGTAATAATTAACTTTTAACTAAGGGATTAAAAAAAACCAAGAATATAAACTTGGTATTGGTATGAAAGAATATATTAGCCATTAGAATCATTATTATTCATAAAATTGAGAATACATTAAATAATATGATTGTACTAAGAGAAGAGTGAATTAAGAGAGGTTGCTGCATTCACGAAAAGTTTGGTATTTTTAAGTAGGAAAAAAAGGAAGATAATACAAAATTCTAGCTATTTTAGAGTGTGATGGAGTTAAAATGTATTTGCCTTTCTTTGACTCCACTGTTGGTTATACAGCTCTGCTGTATAACTAATGCATATTCTTATAGTAATGTCTAGCATGATATGGTGTAATCACTTAAGGATAGGCACAAACTCCTCAGTATGGATTATTAAAGCAGTTTGAACCTATTCATAAAATATGTTTTATAGACATAACACTAAGGACTTTTCCTTTTGATAATGTTTGTGGAGTTGGTGAAGCCTGACACACTGGCTGTGGAAACTGTGAAATGAAGGAGCTATCAATGATGGGTGTGGAGGATGGGCTCCTTGGCTCATATAACCCAAGGAGTATTATATTTTATGACTCAGTAAATCTATGAGAAGAGGAAGAACTAGGCATTCAAAATATGCATAATATTTTCTATCCAAGAATCATTATATACAACTCTAATTTAATGAAATTATGAACTGTCAAAACACATCTTTAAGGTAAGTTGTGTTTTTGGTGATGTTATTTATTTGATTATTAGGCCTGTGTGTAAGATGCAGAACTATTATTTTTAATGAGTAAGCTGTGGGTTTGAAAGTGGCAGAATCAAACTGCCCTTTGGCAGGAGTGGCAGGTAGACAGTTTCTTCCCTGGGCAAAGTCAGACAACATATTTGACTAGAAGTCTTGAAGAATTTGGTGGATTTTCCTTATTTTAACAATAAGGACAGAAAGAATAAACAAATTTTTCTGCTTGATATTCATGAATTTGACTACTTCTATTGTAAAAGTCCATGTATTCTAAACCAAAAGTCTTGAACAAAGGTTTTTACCTTTAAATAATGCATGACAAAAGAGATAATTTTACCAGCTTTCAGTCACTCTAAAGTTTAATTTAATATCTACTGAAAAATAATCCAATATCTGTGAAAACTCTGAACCTAATTGGATCTTCTTAAGATTATCACTGTTCTTTAGATTTACCAAAAACAATATCTATCACATTTCCTAAACTGAACAAACAAGGGGACAATTAATAACATCACTTTAGTTCTAAGAAATTATTACTGTAATTTATTTCTAATCTCATAGCATTGTGGTTGGAAAAGATGCTTGATATCATTTCAATTTTCTTAAAGTTACCAAGGCTTGATTTGTGACTCAAGATGTGATCTATACTGGAGAATGTTCCTTGTGAACTTGAGAAGAAAGTGTAATCTGCTGTCTTATAAATATCAATTAATATATCTGGTCTATGGTGTCATTTAAAGCTTGTGTTTCCTTATTAAGTTTCTGTCTCAGTGATCTGTCCATTGATGTAAGTGAGGTGTTAAAGTCCCCCATTATTATTGTGTTACTGTCAATTTCCTCTTTATAGCTATTAGCATCTGCCTTATGTATTGAGGTACATCAATGTTGGGTGCATATATATTTATAATTGTTGTATCTTCTTCTTGGATTGATCTCTTGATCATTACATAGTGTCCTTCCTTGTCTCTTATAACATTATTTTAAAGTCTACTTTATTTGATATAAGTATTGCTACTCTAGCTTTTATTGATTTCCATTTGCATGGAATAACTTTTTCCATCCCCTCACTTTCAGTCTGTATGTGTCCCTAGGTCTGAAGTGGGTCTCTTGTAGACAGCATATATATATATATAGATATATATATATATAGATAGATATAGATATAGATATGGATCTTGCTTTTGTATACATTCAGTGAACCGGTGTCTTTTGGTTGGAGCATTTAATCCATTCACATTTAAGGAAATTATCGATATATATGTTCCTATTACCATTTTCTTAATTGTTTTGGGCACTATTTACAATAGCCAGGTCATGGAAGCGACCTAAATGCCTGTCAATAGATGAATGGTTAAAGAAGATGTGGAACATATATATGATGGAATATTACTAAGCCATATAAAGGAATGAAACTGGGTCATTTGTAGAGACATGAATGGACATAGAGACTGCCATACAGAGTGAAGTAAGTCAGAAAGAGAAAAACAAATATTGTATATTAATACATATATGTGGAATCTGGAAAATGGTACAGAAGACATGGTTTGCAAGGCAGAAATAGAGACACAGATGTAGAGAACAAATGTATGGACACCAAAAGTGGAAATTGGGGCTGTGGGGTGATGGTGATGGGATGAGTTGGGAGATTGGGATTGACATATATACACTAATATGTATATAATAGATAACTAATAAGAATATGCTGTATAAATTTTTTAAAAAAAGAACCTTCAAAAAAATTTTAAAAATAAATAAAAAAATACTTCCCCTGAAAGAGATAATTAAAATATTTAAACTGAATTTCAAATTGGAAATTACTAATGTTATCTTGTGAAAATATAACTGAAGATTTTCTGATTAATAGAATTTTGATGAGATTAGATTCATAAGTTATAATACACCATCTCCAGATAAGTTGATTTAACTTGTGGCTACTGAGAGCTCAAGTACATGGACAACATTTTGAAATGGTAACCAGACATATTTTTGTTTTTGTTTTATAGACGTAGATGTTCAAAAGAAAGAAAAAATGACAAATGGTTTGGCATTAACTGATTCAAGAAACCAGTTATCTATCTCAGCATGCAGTCATAAAAAAAATTAAAAAATTCTAGAAACAGTGTGGGTTCCACACTTCAGATAAACTTCAAATAGCTAGTACATTTCTATTATTCTTGATTCTTAGTGCTATTTACTTTTCCTATGTTAAATTTCCCAAGTAATTGAAAAACATATGTATAATTTTTATTTAATAGTAAATATGCTTTATTCAGAAAAGGTAAAGTTTATCTATAACTGTTAACCAAGATGTTTATTGCTCATTCAATAATAAAATAGTTATTTTTTACACTATTTTATTCCATTTCCAAATCTATGTCTTGGTTTTAAGATGGTATAAAATAAAGGGAACATTTTTTTTAATTAAAATAATACCAAGATCAAAATGTGAAAGGATTATTTTTGCACATTTTAAGCTTATAAATAATCTTTTTTAACACAGGTATATTTGATTTACAATATTATATAAGTTTCAGGTGTACAACATAGTGATTCACAATTTTTAAAGGTTATATACAATCTACAGTTTTTATAAAATATTGGCTATATTCATTGCATTGTACAATACATCCTTGTAGCTTATTTATTTTATATATAGTAGTTTGTATCCCTTATACTTTGCCCCTTCTCCCTTTCTTCTCCCCACTGGTACTACTTTATTCTTTATATCTGAGGTATGTTTCTTTTTTTAATATACACTAGCTTGTTTTATTTTTTAGATTCCACATATAAGTGATATCATATAAGTAATATCCACATATAAGTGATATCCACATATAAGTGATATCATATAAGTGATATCATATAAGTGATATCATTCAATGTTTGTCTTTCTCAGTCTGACTTATTTTACTTATTTTATTATGCATATGAAGTCCTTCAAGTCCTTCTGTGTTGTTGCAAATGACAGAATTTTATTCTTTTTCATATAGCTGAGTGTGGTATTTCCTAATATATATGTAACATGGACATATATATATGTCATATCTTCTTTATACATTCATCTGTTGAGGGACACTTAGGTTGCTTCCATCCTTTGGCAATTGTAAATAATGCTGCTATGAACATTTAAGGTGTAGGAATCTTCGCAAATTTATGTTTTTGTTTTCTTTGGATATGTACCCAGGAGTAAAATTTCTGAGTCATATGGTAGCTATATATTTAGCTTTTGTGCAAATGCCATAATGTTTTTCACAGTAGCTGCACAAATTTACATTCCCGCCAATGCTGTATGAAGGTTCTTGTTTCTCTACATCCACACCAACATTTGTTATTTGTGTTCTTTTTGATGATAGCCATTCTGAGAGTTGTGAGATGATATCTCAATGTGTTTTTTAATTTGCATTTCTCTGATGACTAACAACATTGAGCATCTTTTCTTATATCTGTTGTTCATATGTAAGTCTTGGAAAAATATCTATTCAGGTCTTCTGCCCATTTTTTAATCAGGTTATTTTTTCTTGTTGTGTTGTTCTTGTTGTGTGGCTTTTTTTTCTTTTCTGATGTTGAGTTATCTGAGCTGTTTATATATGTTGGATATTAATCCATTATTGGTCATATTATTAGCAAATATTTTTCCCTTTAGTAGGTTGTCTTTTTTTGTTGTTGATAGTTTCCTTTGCTGTGAAAAAGTTTTAAAATTTAATTAGGTTTCATTTGTTTATTTTTCTTTTTATTTCCTTCGCTTTAGGAGAAAATCCAATAAAATATTACTACAATTTATGTGAAAGGGTGTTCTGCCTATGTTTTATTCTAGGAGGTTTATAGTACCAGTCTTACATTTAAGGGTTTAATTCTTTTTGAGTTTATTATTGTATATGGCATTAGAGACTACTATTTAATAGTAATTGAGCTTCATAGAAAGATATTATGCTCCAACATGTAAATCCTATATCTTTGTACAAGTAGAAGGTATATTCAAATTTTCTTAATATATTAGTATATTATAGAAAACTGATAGAAATAAGATTAAGGATAAGTGGAAAATATAGAATTAAAAGTGCTCATTATTTTAATCACCTAGCTGTGTGGTACAGGTTTCAGATATTTAGGACATTTCCTGAGATTCATAACTATAAGGTTACTATGTGAAGCAGGGGTCTAAATTCCAAGTGACTTTATAAAGTCATGCTTGATATATGGAAATATACAATATATTTCATCAACAGAAAAATGACAAAAACAATAAGATCTTCTCAATTGATGCAGAAAAGTCAATTAACAAAGTTCTCTGCCCCTTCCTTATAAAAAAATTCAACAAAATAGAAATAGAAGAAAATTACCTTAACATAATAAAGGCTAAAATGAAAATATCACCAGCTAAGAACTGTGACTTCAACAGTAAAAAACTGAAAGATTTCCATCTAAGATGAAAGGATTCCCACTCTTACCTCTTCTGTTCAACATAATACTGGAAGTCTTAGCCAGAACAATTAGGCAGGTAAAAGAAATAAAAAGCATTCAGATTGGAAAGGAAGGTAAAATTATCTCAGTTCACAGATGACATCTTTTTATATACAGGAAATTGTAAAGATTCTAAAAAAAAAGTTTATAACATAAACAAATGCAAAAATCTTGCAAGACACCAAGTCAACACATACAAATATCAGTTGCATATCTATACACTTACAATGAAAATCTGAAAAGGAAATTAATAAAACAATCCCATTTATACTACACACAAAAATAATAAAATACTTAGGAATAAGCTTAACCAAGGAATTGAAGACTTGTACACTGAAAACTACAAAATATTACTGAAAGAAATTTTAAAAGACACAGTAAATTGAAAGACATCCTATGTTGATGAATTGGAATACAATATATTTTAAACGTTCACATTACCCAAATTAGTCTATAGATTTACTGCACTCCTTATCAAAATCCCAGTGTCATTTTTTTGAGAAATAGAAAATAACCATCCTAAAAATTCATATGGAATCACAGGAACCCTATTTAGCCAAAAAAATCTTGAAGAAGGAAAACAACAATAGAAGCCTCACACCTCCTAATTTCAAAACATATTACAAAGTTAATATTTAGATATAATGAATTGAAATATAGGAGCACACATTTAAAACAACTATCATTAAAATATAATGAGCTTCCAATTGATCTATTCCATTTATTTACTATGAAATAGGTCTTTAATAATATCAGAAGACATAAATTCTTCAAAAGTATAAAAAAAATTACTGATTATCCTATTCTCCTCAGCTATTTTCTTATTTAGTCTCTTGCATATTGGGTGCCAGAGATAACACTATGAATTATTACAACAATATTACAAGGCACTGCTTTATAAAGTCTGGTTAACCATAAAAAGAAAGCAGACGGTGATGAAGGGTCTAAAATATTCAGAATATTGTATACTAAGCTCACAAATTGTTAAACGTTACTAGTTCTGAAACATTTTTTTATCTGCAAAAATTTCTGTAGTTTTTAATTACCGAATATCTCTAGCATCTCCAAAGCTAAAATTTACACTCAGAAATTAGGTTAGATACTTGGAAATTAGTTTAACTCTTTCATTATCCTAGAGGACAATTTAGTACAAATAGAGAAATGGGGCTTTTTCTGAATTCTTTTAAACAAATATTGACTCTGCATCTTAGTTTGTGAACACTTTGTTAGGAAACAATCATTCAAAGATGGGGCAGACTAGGGATCAAGATGGCACAGTAGGAGAAAGCACAATTTACCTCCCCCCACAAACACATTAAAGAAGCAACTACATGTGGAACAATACTCACTGAAAACTAACTAGAGAATGGTGGAAAGACTGTTGTACAACAAAGGCTGTGAGAAAGATCTATATGAAATGAGGTAGTATGGGAAGAGAAATGATAAGGTGGGTACCCATGCCTCTTGGAAGGGACTTAGAAGAGAGGGTAGATTATGTGGGTGGAGATCCTCCATGGGGAGAGAGTCATTTGATACACATATTAGGTGTCCCTAGCCTGGGGTACAACACCAGGAAGACAAGTCCCCTTGGCTGGTTGGAGGGCTGGCAGGACTAACGAGACAGTTGTGGGAAGTCAGGACTCTACTGGTGAGGTGTGCAAACATGTTAGCTTACTTCCAAAACAGAGCAGAGACAGCAGATTTAAACTGCACAGGTGTGGCTCAGGAGCTTTCCATGACTGCCCCACTTGAGCTCCAGCCTGTGTCAAATGACCATTTCTGCCCCACTTGCTTCACAGCATTTCCACAAGGAGCAAAGGCTGCTACAGCTAAAGAGAACTCCACTGTGAGACACAAAAGCAGCTCAGACCCAAAGCATCATCTGAAAAGAGCAAGGAGTGGCCATTACTGGCTCTTACATGGGCAGTGCATCAGAAGAAATCTCAATTTCTGTCTTCAGACAATGGCAACAGCCCATGCCCCAACCCATGCCAAGCCCCTCTTGCTCCAGTACTGCTCCCCTCTGGGGAAAGGGTGCTGGTGATAAGAGGGGGCAAAGCACAAATTTAAAGGGAACAGACCTGGCTTTAACCAAGCCTTGGGGCTTCTGTTCCAGCAATATGGGAAAAAACCCAGACCCCAATAGGGCAGTGACAGCCAATTAAGAGGAAGAGAACACCAACTCAGACTTGGCTCTAGCCCTAGCTCCTTCATCTCCAGCCCCACCTCCTATAAAGGTGATAGCCTGGCAACACAGCATGAGAAAAAACATGACTTGTGTTCATGTCAGATCCAGCTCTCCCATCAAAGGCAGTGGGCATATGCAGATGGTAAAGGAACACTCCCATGTAAGGACTCCCATTCAAGACCACAGAAGGTAAATTACCTAATTTCATAGAGACAGAAAAGTTAACAAAAATGAGAAGACAGAGGTATTACTTTCAACTGAAATAGTGAGAGAAATCCCTGAAAAAACAACTAATGAAATGAGAATAAACAATTCACCAGATAAAGAATTCAAAAGATTCGCAATAAGAATGTTAACTGAATTTTGGACAGGAATAGATGAAAACGGTGAGAATTTTAAGAAGAATCTAAAAAAAAAAAAAAAAAAAACAGTCAGAATTGAAGAATAAAATAACTGAAATAAGGGCTTCCCTGGTGGCACAGTGGTTGAGAGTCCACCTGTGGATGCAGGGGACACGGGTTTGTGTCCCAATCCAGGAAGATCCCACATGCCACAGAGTGGCTAGGCCTGTGAGCCATGGATGCTGAGCCTGTGCATCCAGAGCCTGTGTTTGGCAATGGGAGAGGCCACAACTTTGGGAGGCCCATGTGCAGAAAAAAAAAAAAAAAAAAAAAACTGAAATAAAAAAATACACTGGAAGGAATGAAGAGGAGACTAGATAATACAAAATAAAACAGGTGATTTGGTGAACTGAAAGATAAAATAATGAAAATTATGCAATCAGATACAAACACCATGGCAACCAAAAATCAAAAACGTACAGTAGATACACAAAAACCAGAGAGAAAGGAAAACAAGCATACCACTGTGAAAAGTATCAAACCACAAGAGGAGAAATTTTTTAAAAAAGGAAAAGAAAAAGAAAAGGAAAAAACAGAGAAGAACTACAAAAACAAGCAATAAAATGGCAATAGAACATACTTATCAGTCATTACTTTAAATGTCAATGAACTAAATGCTCCAGTCAAAGATAAAAGGTGGCTGATTGGATTAAAAAATTAGGACCCATCTTTATGCTCCTTACAAGAGACACATACAGACAGATAATGAGAAGATGGATAGCCTCATCCACCAGAAGACAGACAACAGAAGCAAGAAGAACTACAATCCTGCAGCCTGTGGAACAAAACCCACATTCACAGAAAGATAGAAAAGATGAAAAGGCAGAAGGCTATGTACCAGATGAATGAACAAGATAAAACCCCAGAAACACAACGAAATGAAGTGGAGATAGGCAACCTTCCAGAAAAAGTATTCAGAATAATAGTGAAAATGATCCAGGACCTCAGAAGAAGAATGGAGGTAAAGATTGAGAAGATGCAAAAAATGTTTAACAAAGACCTAGAAGAAATAAAGAACAAACAAAGAGAGATGAACAATACAATTACTGAAATGAAATACACACTAGAAGGAATATATAACAGAATAACTGAGGCAGAAGAGCGGATAAGTGACCTGGAAGACACAATGGTGAAATTCATTGCTATGAAACAGCATAAAGAAAAAAGAATGAAAAGAAAGGGAGACAGCCTAAAGACCTCTGGGACAACAATAAATACGACTACATTCACATTATTAGGGTCCCAAAAAGAGAAGAGAGACAGAAAGCTTCCAAGAAAATATTTGAAGAGATTATAGAGGAAAAATTCCCTAACATGGGAAAGGAAATAGCTACACAAGTCCAGGAAGTGCAGAGAGTCTCATACAGGATAAACCAAAGGAGAAACATGCCAGGACCCAGAGAAATCAAATCAGCAAAAATTAAAGAAAAACAGAAATTATTGAAAGCAGCAAGAGAAAAAAGACAAATAACATACAAGGGAACTCCCATAAGGTTAACAGCTGATTTCTCAGCAGAAACTCTACAAGCCAGAAAGGAGTGGCATGACATACTTAAAGTGATGAAAGGGAAGAACTTACAACCAAGATTGTTCTAACCAGCAAGGATCTCAATTCAGATTTGATGGAGAAATCAAAATCTTTACAGACAGGCAAAAGCTAAGAGAATTCAGCACCACCAAACAAGCTCTAAAACAAATGCTATAGGAACATCTCTAAGTGGGAAACACAAGGGAAGAAAAGGACCTACAAAAACAAAAACAAAAACAAAACAATTAAGAAAATGGTCATAGGAACATACATATCAATAATTATCTTCAATGTGAATGGATTAAATGCTCCAACCAAAAGACACAGGCTTGCTGAATGGATACAAAAACAATACCCATATATATGCTGTCTACAAGAGACCCACTGCAGACCTAGGGATACATACAAACTGAAAGTGAGGGGATGGAAAAAGAAATTCCATGCAAATGGAAATCAAAAGAAAGCTGGAGTAGCAACACTCATATCAGATAAAATAGATTTTAGAATAAAGAATGTTACAAGAGACAAGGAAGGACACTACATAATGATCAAGGGATTAATCCAAGAAGAAGAGGTAACAATTATAAATATATATGCACCCAACACAGGAGAATCTCAATACATAAGGCAACTACTAACAGCTATAAAAGTGGAAATAGACAGTGACTAAGTAATACTGGTGGACTTTAACACCTCACTTACACCAATGGACAGATCATCCAAACAGAAAATTAATAAGGAAAAAAAGCTTTAAAAGACACAATAGACCAGATAGATTTCATTGACATTTATAGGACATTCCATCCAAAAACAGTAGATTATACTTTCTTCTCAAGTGTGCACGGAATATTCTCCAGGATAGATCACATCTTGGGTCACAAATCAAGCCTTAGTAAATTTAAGAAAATTGAAATCATGTCAAGCATCTTTTCTGACCACAATGTTAAGACATTAGGAAGCAATTACAGGGAAATAAAAGTAAAAACACAAACATATGGAGGTTAAACAATACGTTACTAAATAACAAAGAGATCACTAAAGAAATCAAAGAGGAAATCAAGCAATATGGAGACAAATAACAATGAAAGCACAATGATCCAAAACCTATGGGATGCAGCAAAGGTAGTCCTAAGAGGAAGTTTATAGCAATACAAGCCTACCTCAAGGAACAAGAAAAATCTCAAATAAACAATCTAATCTTACACCTAAAGGAACAGGAGAAAGAAGAAGAAAAAAACCCTAAAGTTAATAGAAGGAAAGAAATCATAAAGATCTGAGCAGAAATAAATGAAATAGAAACAAAGAAAACAAGAGCAAAGATCAATAAAACTAAAAGCTGGTTCTTTGAGAAGATAAACAAATTGATAAACCATTGCCAGACTCATCAAGACAATGACGAAGAGGACTTAAGTCAATAAAATTAAAAATGAAAAAGGAGAAGTTACAACAGACACTGCAGAAATATAAAGCATTCTAAGAGATTACTACAAGCAACTCTATGCCAATAAAATGGACAACCTGGAAGAAATGGACAAATTCTTTGAAAGGTATAACCTTCCAAGACTGAACCAGGAAGAAACAGAAAATATGAACAGACCAATCACAAATAATAAAATTGAAACTGTGTTTAAAAATCTTCCAACAAACAAAAGTCCAGGACCAGATGGCTTCACAGGTGAATTCTATCAAACATTTAGAGAAGATCTAACACCCATCCTTCTCAGACTCTTCCAAAAAATGGGGTAGGAAGGAGCACTCCCAAACTCATTCTATGAGGCCACCCACACCCTGATACTGAAACTAGACAAAGATACTACAAAAAAAGAAAATTACAGATCAATATCATTGATAAATATAGATGCAAAAATCCTCAGGAAAATACTAGCAAACAGAAACCAACAACACATTAAAAGTATCATACACTACAATCAAGTGGGATTTATCCCAGGGATGCAAGGATTTTTCAATATATGCTAATCAATCACATATGGTGTAATGTGATACACCATTATAACAAATTAAAATATAAAACTATATGATAATTTCAATAGATGCAGAAAAAGTTATGACAAAATTCAACACCCATTAATGATAAAAACTCTCCAGAAAGTGGGCAGAGAGGGAACCTACCTCAACATAATAAAGGCCATATATCCACAAACCTACAGAAAACATCATTCTCAATCGTGAAAAGGTGAAAGCATTTCCTCTAAGATCAGGAACAAGAGAAATTTGTCCACTCTCACCACTATTATTCAACATAGTTTTAAAAGTCCTATTAATGGAATCAGAGAAGAAAAGGAAATAAAAGTAATACAAATTAAAAACTGTAATACTGTCACGGTTTGCAGATGACATGATACTATACATAGAGAATCCTAAAGATGCCACCAGAAAACTACTAGAGCTAATCAAAGAATCTGGTAAAGTTGCAGGATACAAAATTAATGCACAGAAATCTCTTCTATTCCTACACACTAACGATGAAAAATCTGAAAGAGAAATAAGGAAACACTCCCATTACCACTGCAATATAAAGAATAAAATACCTAGGAATAAACCTACCTAAGTAGACAAAAGACCTGTATGCAGAAAACTATAAGACACTGATGAAAGAAATTAAAGATGATACAAACAGATGGAGAGATATACCATGTTCTTGGATTGGAAGAATCAATATTGTGAAAATGACTATACTACCCAAAGCAATCTACAGATTCAATGCAATCCCTGTCAAATTACTAATGGCATTTTTTAAGGAACTAGAACAAAAAAATCTTAAAATTTGTATGGAGATAAAAAAGACCCAGAATAGCCAAAACAGTGTTAAGGGGAAAAAAACAGAGCTGGAGGAATCAGAGTCCCTGACTTCAGACTATACTACAAATCTACAGTAATGAAGACAATATGTTACTGGTACAAAAACAGAAATATAGATCAATGGAACAGGATAGAAATCCCATAGATAAACCCATTCACCTTTAGTCAACTAATCTATGAGAAAGGTGGGAAGGGTATACAACAGAGAAAAGACAGTCTCTTCAATAAGTGGTGCTGGGAAAACTGGGTAGCTACATGTTAAACAATGAAATTAAACACTCCCTAACACCATACAAAAAATAAATTCAAAATGGATTAGAGAACTAAATGTAAGACTTGACACTATAAAACTCTTGGAGGAAAACATAAGAAGAACACTCTTTGACATAAATCACAGCAAGATCTTTTTTGATCCACCTAGAGTAATGGAAATAAAAACAAAAATAAACAAATGGGGCCTAATGAACCCTAAAAGCTTTTGCAAAGTAATGGAAACTACAAAGAAAAGCCTTAGAATATTGCCAATGAATCAATGGACAAAGGATTAATCTCCAAAATATATAAACAGCTCATGCAGCTCAATATTATAAAAACAAACAACTCAATCCAAAAATAGGCAGAAGACCTAAATAGACCTTTCTCCAGAGAAGACATACCGATGGCCAAGAAGCACATGAAAAGCTGCTCAACATCATTAATTATTAGAGAAATGCATATCAAAACTACAATGAGGTGTCACCTCACACCAGTTAGAATGGGCACCATCAGAAAATCTACAAACAACAAATGCTAGAAACGGTGTGGAGAAATGGGAACCCTCTTGCCCTGTTGATGGAATGTAAATTGATACAGCCACTATGGAGAACAGTGTGGAGGTTCCTTAAAAAACTAAAAAATAGAATTACCATATGATACATCAATCCCACTACTGGGCATATACCCTGAGAAAAGCATAATTCAAAAAGACACATGCACCCCAACGTTCTTTGCAGCCCTATTTACAATAGCCAGGTCATGGAAGCAACCTAAATAACCATTAACAGACGAATTGATAAAGAAGATGTTGTCCATTTATATAATGGAATATTACTCAGCCATAAAAAATAATGAAATTGGGTCATTTGTAGAGATGTGGATGAATCTAGAGACTGTCGTACAGAATGAAGTAAATCAGAAAGAGAAAAACAAATATCATATATTAATGCATATATGTGGAACATAGAAAAATGGTACAGATGAACAGGTTTGCAGTGCAGAAATTGATACACAGATGTAGAGAACAAACTTATGGACACCAAGGTGGGAAACTGGGTGGCAGTCTGGTTGGTGGTGTTGTGATGAACTGGGAGATTGGGGTTGACATGTATATACTAATATATATAAAATGGATAAATAATAGGAACCTCCTGTATAAAAAAAAATAAAATAAAATTCAAGAAAAAATGAGAAATGGAAATACGTGATGCAAATGGAAATGACAAACAGCTGGGGTAGTGATTCTCATATCAGACATCGTAGACTTTTTTAAAATTCTGTAATAAATAAAAGAAGGATATTATATAATGATAAAGGGATTAATAGAAGAAGAGGATATTACACTCATTATCATATGTGCACCTAATACAGGAGCATATAAACATAATGCCAATATTAACAAACATAAAGGGAGAAAGTGACAATAATACAATAATAGTAGGGGATTTTAACACCCCATTTATACCAATGGGCAGATCATCCAAATGGACTCAATAAGGAAACAGTAGTCCTAAATGACAAAATAGATATACATTTAATCAGGTTTATCAAAAAATAAAGTGAGGGGATCCAAATAAACAAAATAAGAGAAGACAGAGGAGAAATAACAGCCAATAACACAGAGATACAAAAACTCATAAGAGAATATTATAAAGAGTTATATACCAATAAATTGGACAATCTAACCTGCCAAGATTGAATCAGGAAGAAATAGACAATCCCAAAAGACTAATCACTAATTGTGAAATTGCATTTGTAAAAAACAACAACAACAACAACAACAACAACAACAACAAAACACGTCTCAGCAAATGAAAGTCCAGTACTGGATGGTTTCACAGGGGAATTCTACCACACATATAAAGATCCAACAACTGTACTTTTCAAACTCTTCCAAGATGTTAAAGAGAAATGTGCACTCCCAAATTCATTCTATGAATCCACCATTTCCCTGATACCCAAACCAAAGAAACTCCAAAATTAAAATTATAGACCAATATCTCTGATAAATACAGATGAAAAAATTCTCAACACAATACAAGCAAACCAATTTCAACAATATATAATCAGCATCATAAACCCTGATCATGATGGATTTATGCAGAGAACCAAGGATGGTTTTATATTTGCAAGTCAATCAATGTGGCATACTACATTAACAAAAGAAAGGACAAAAATCACAGGATCATCTCAAAAGATGGAGGAAAAACATTTGACAAAATTCAATATCAATTCATGACAAAAACTTATTAAAATTGGTATAGAGGGAGCATATATCTCAACATAATAAGGACCATTTATGACTAACCCACAGCTCACATCATACTGAATGGTGAAAAGTTGAAAGCCTTTCCTTTAAAACCAGAAACAAGACAAAGATGTTCATTTTCACCACTTCTATCTAACGTTTTTGTACTGTAAGTAAGTCCTAGCCATAGCAATCAAACAGGAAGAAATAAAGACATCCAAATTGGAAGGGAGAAGTAAAACTGTCCTTATTTGTAGGTGTTGTGATACTATATATAGAAAATCCTAGGGTCTACCCAAAAGCTATTAGAACAAATAAATGAAGAAAACTAAAATACTAATTTGAAAAGATATATACACTCCTATGTTCATAGCAGCATTGTTTGCAAAAGCCAAGATATGGAAGCAACCTAAGTGTCCATCAACATATGAATGGATAAAGAAGATGTCACACACACACACACACAGAGTGGAATATTACTCTGCTATAAAAATAATGAAATTGTGTCATTTCCACCAACATGGATGGACTTGGAGTATATTATGCATAGTGAAATAAGTCAGACAGGGAAAGACAAATACTTTATTGTTTCACTTATATCTAGAGTCTAAAAAATTAAAACAAATGAATATATATAAGAAAATGGAAATAGTCTCACAGAGAGCCAACTAGTGGTTACCATTGTGGAGAAAATAGGGGATAGGGACATAATAGGGGTAAAGGATTAAGAGATACAAACTACTACATATAAAATAGATAAGTAACAAAAATATATTGTACAGCCCAGTAAAATACAGACATTATTTCATAGTAAATTTAAATGGAGTATAATTTATAAAACTATTGAATTATTATGTTGTAAATTGAAACTACTATAATACTACAAATCAACTATACTTAAGTTCAAAAATAGATGAATGCAATCCCTATCAAATTACCAATGGCATTCTTCACAGAATTAGAACAAAAATTTTACAGTTCATATGGAAACACAAAAGACCCCAAATAGCCAAAGCAATCTTGAGAAAGAAAAACTGAGCTGGAGGAATCAGTCTCCCCAACGTCAAACAATACCACAAAGCTACAGATATCAAGAGAGTATGGTACTGGCACAAAACCAGAAATATAGATCAATGGTACAGGATAGAATGCCCAGAGATAAACCCATGCACATATGGTCACCTAATTTATGACAAAGGAGGCAAGAACATACCATGGAGAAAAGACAGCCTCTTCAGTAAGTGGTGCTGGCAGACCTGGACAGCTACATGTAAAAGAATTAAATTAGAACACTACCTAACACCATACACAAAAATAAACTCAAAATGGAGTAAAGACCTAAATGTAAAGCTAGACACTATAAAACTCTAAGAAGAAAATAGGAAAAATATTCTTTGACATAGACCACAGCAAGATCTTTTTTGACCCACCTCCTAGAGTAATGGAAATAAAAACAAAAATAAACAAATCGGATTTAGTTAAACTTAAAAGCTTTTGTAAAGCAAAGGAAACCATAAACAAGATGAAAAGACAACACCCAGAATGTGAGAAAATATTTGCAAATGAAACAACAGACAAAGGATTAATCTCCAAAATGTACAAACAGCCCATGGAGCTCAATATCAAAAAAACACAAGCAAGCCAATTAAAAAATGGGCAGAAGACCTAAAAAGATATTTCATCAAGGAAAACATACAGATGGCCAAGAGGCAAATGAAAAGATGCTCAACATCGCTAATTATTAGAGAAATGCCAATCAAAGCTACAATGGGGTATCACCTCATGCTGGTCAGAATGGTCATTATCAAAAAATCTAGAAACAATTAATGCTGGAAAGTGTGAAGTGAAAAGGGAATCCTCTTGCACCGTTGGTGGGAATGTAAATTGATAGAAACACTATGGAAAACAGTACAGAGATTCATTAAAAAACTACAAATAGAACTGCCATACGACCCAGCAATCTCACTACTGGGCATATACCCTGAGAAAAACATAATTCAAAATGAGACATGTACCAAAATGTTCATTGCAGCACTATTTACAATAGCCAAGACATGGAGGCAACCTAAATGTCCATCAACAAATGAATGGATAAAGAAGATATGGCCCATATATACAACGGAATATTACTCAGCCATAAAAAGGAAAGAAATTGAGTTATTTGTAATGAGGTGGATGGACCTAGAGTCTGTCATACAGAGTGAAGTAAGTCAGAAAGAGAAAAACAAATACTGTATGCTAGTGCATATATATGGAATCTAAAAAAAAAAAAAAATGGTACTGATGAACCTAGTTTCAGGGCAGGAATGAAGACATAGACATACAGAATGGACTTGAGGACATGTGGTGGGAGTGGGAAGCTGGGGCGAGTGAAAGTAGAATTGACATATATACACTACCGAATGTAAAGTAGTTAGCTAGTGGGAAGCAGCAGCATAGCACAGGGAAATCAGCTCTGTGCATTGTGATGACCTAGAAGTGTGGGATAGGGAGGATGTGAGAGAGTCTCAAGAGGAGGGGAGATGGTGATGTATGTACGCATTTGGATGATTCACTTTAGTGTACAACAGAAACTTACACAGTATTGTGAAGTAATTACAAGCCAATAAATATCTATTTTAAAAAAGCAATATTAAAAATGTAAAAAATTTAAAAAGACGTAATCATGTTCTCTAGTAATTCACTTCTATACACACAATCACTCACAGATTCACACACAGACGTACACACACAAGCATACTATCCAATAGAAATGATATAGAAAAGCACTGAATTAACAAAGGATTGAGTTAAGGTTTTAAGACAAGTCAGAGAAATCTTCATAGAGGACATAATGTTTAGTCTGGATTTTATAGGATGAATGAATATGTGCCAGGTAGACAAAATGGCTAATACTTACCAGAAAAGAGGGGGAATTTGTTTAAAAATATGAAATAGAATAAGTTTTTCTGGGGACAGCAGGTAGTTGGTAATCATGCAGAACTTCTGGAGAAGTAGTAACCAGAAGTCAGAGTATAGATGCTTTTTCATTTGAAAAAAATAGTATTTACTTTAGGAAATCTGTCTGTGTATGTTTGTGTGTATATCTATTTGGTCTAAAATAGTTAATATAATGCCTAAAATATTCAAGAGGGAGTACTGAACCTTTAATATTGAAAGAATCTGGACATTTTACTGGAAGACATCAATCATTAGTTAAGGGTATCTAGATATGCACGTGCTCAGTTTCTTACAAACTATTTTGTATATAATTAGAATTGTTTTTATTTTTTTAGTTGAGATAAAACATTCTATATTCCAATTATAATATAATTGGAGTATAACATTGTCTAAGTTTGATGTGTAGCTTTTCTTGGTTTGATACATTTATATAGTGCAATATGACTGATGCAGAAGCATTAGCTAACCCCTTTATCATGTCACATAATTATCATCTCTTTTTGTGTTGAGGATAATTGACATCTAGTCTCTTAGCAACTTAGCAATCTTGAAGTTATAATACAGTATTGTTAACTATAATAAATATGTTGTGCCTTAGATCTTTAGAAGTTATTTATCTATCAGGTGTATATTTATACACTTCAACAATATCTCCTCAATTTCCCCAACCACCATATTTTGGTAATCACTTCTCTACTCTCTGTTTTCACAAGTTCAGATTATTCATATTCACATATAAGTGATATCATACACTTTTGTCACTCTCTGTCTGGCTTATCTCACTTAACATAATGTCCTCAAGATCAACCCGTGTTGTTGCAAATGGTAGGATTACCTTTTTTCTCATGGCTGATTAATATTTCATTGTACGTATATACCACATCTTTTTTTTTTTTTTTCATCTGTTGCTGGACAAAGGTTATTTCCATATCCTGGCTATTGTGAATAATACTGTAATAAACATGGGTGTGCAGTTATCTCTTCAAGATACTGATTTTGATTTCTTTGAATACATACTCAGGAGTGATATTGCTTGATCATATGATCAATTTTTAATTTCTTTTAGGAACCACCATACTTTTTTCCATAATGGTAGTACTAATTTACATTCCTATCACCAGTGGGTATAAGGGTTCTGTTTTCACTACATCCTTCCTAAGATTCCTTATCTCTTGTCTTTTTTATAAAAGCCATCCTAACGGGTATGAGGTGATATCTCATTGTGGTCTTAATTTGCATTTCCCTGATAATTAGTGATGTTCAACTTTTTCCATATACATATTGGCCATTTTTATGTCTTCTTTGGAAAAATATCTATTCAGATCTTTTGCCCAATTTTCATTTGGATTATTTGCTTTTTTGCTCTGGAGTTGTATGGATTCTTTATACATTTTGGAATTAATTCCTATCAGGTGTATATTTTGAAATATTTTTTTTTTCTCATTCTGTAGGTTTCCTTTTCAATTTATTGACTATTTCCTTTGCTGTGAATAATCTTCTTATGTAAGATAGTCCTACTTATTCTAGTTCTTGTTGCCTATGTTTGGTGACTTATTCAAGAAATTATTTACTTGGACTAACTTAGTGTTTATTAGAGGAATAAAACTAACTTAGTTTTATAGAGGAAAACTTATTGTAAACAAGGAACAAATTCAGGTCTTGGGGAGAAGTGAAAGCCACCAGAGCATAATCATATTATCACATTTTATTTTTCATCAGTCATAACTACATTTTCATCACTTAGCCATGCTGTTCCTACACAGAAATTTTAATATATATATATTATAATTTTTAAGAATAGTAGCATGGGGACTCCCCAGGTGGCACAGTGATTAAGAATCCACCTGCCAATTCAGGAGACAAGAGATCGAGCCCTGGTCTGGGAAGATCCAACTTACCGTGGAAGAACTAAGCCCATGGGCCACAACTACTGGAGTCTGCATGTCTAGAGCCCGTGCTCAACAACAATAGAAGCTACCACAATGAGAAGTTTGTGCACTTTAAAGAAGAGTATCCCCCACTCGCCATAGCTAGAGAAAGCCCGTGCACAGCAACAAAGACCCAATGCAGCCATAAATAAGTAAATAAATAAATAAATAAATAAATTTTAAAAGTAACACAACATTATGTGTCTATTATATCTCAATGAAACTGAAAAAGAACAATTTAAAAGCACAAAAAAAGGAAAAAAAAGAATGATAGCATGTATATAGATTGAGTATGGATATTTAATGATATTTTTGATACCAACCAAAGTCAAATGGACAAATAAATACTTAAAATATTTCAGTTAAAAGTTATAAAATATGCTATAGCTTGTACAAATTTTGAGTTTGCAGAAAAACAACAGAATGTAATAAAATGTACTGACAAGTAGAAAAGCATTTAACTCTCAATATTTAATTTAGAAATCTCTGCACCATTATGAAACTTATGTGGTATTTAAAATAAAATTTTATTTGTTCAAATGTCAGCTACTACCTGCTAACTATATATTCCTGTTTTCCCTCTCTTAAACTAATAACAATAACTTGCATAGTTTTTGCAAGATTTCACTGAGACAGTATTTTACAGGACTTTGTGATATCTAAATTTATAAACAATATTTTCTTTTATTTTTGCTCATACATAGTAAATTCTGGCACATGGTAGAAATTTATTACAAGATTTAAAATGAATGAATGAGAGTATGTTATTATCCTGCTGCTATTGTGTCATTATTAGCATATATTATGAATCTGGAAGAAGAGTAAGAGAAGAAAAAGGAATCTGATAGATACTGAAAGCCCTCCATTTTCATAGAATCACTGTTCAAAAAAGCTAAACTTCAAGAAATAAACATTGGCAGGTAATATATAATTACACAATACTATTAGTTGTTCAAAGTATTAAACAGGTGTTCATGGAGGAAAGAAAATATTTGAATGCCTTGGTAAATGTCTTTTAAAAATTGTTTAAAATACTCTAACAAAATAAAGAATGGGTCATGGCTCCTCTCAATATTCAGATTTTATAATCTTGTTTATTTATATCACATATTTTAAGGCAAGCTACCAGATGGTGAAATCTACCTGTTTACAGGGCACGAACCCATGTTCCCTGCATCGGCAGGCAGACTCATAACCACTGTGCCACCAGGGGAGACCTATTTGTAATTTTTAAGGAACCTCCATACTGTTCTTCATAGTGGCTATATCAATTTCCATTCCCACCAGCAGTGCAAGAGGGTTCCCTTTTCTCCACACCCTCTCCAGCATTTATTGTTTCTACATTTTTTGATGTGGCCATTCTGACCAATGTGAGATGTTATCTCATTGTAGTTTTGATTTGCATTTCTCTAATGATTAATGATGTTAAACATTCTTTCATGTGTTTGTTGGCAATCTGTCTATCTTCTTTGGATAAATGTCTATTTAGGTCTTCAGCCCATTTTTGGATTGGGTTGTTTGTTTTTTTGATATTGAGCTGCATGAACTGCTTGCTAATTTTAGAGATTAATCCTTTGTCAGTTGATTCATATGCAAATATTTTCTCCCACTCTGAGGGTTGTCTTTTGGACTTGTTTATGGTTTCCTTTGGTGTGCAAAAGCTTTTAAGTTTCATTAGTTCCCATTTGTTTATTTTTGTTTTTCTTTCCATTTCTCTTGGAGGTGGGTCAAAAAGGATCTTGTTGTGATTCATGTCATAGGGTGATCTGCCTCTGTTTTCCTCTAAGAGTTTGATAGTTTCCAGAATTACATTTAGGTCTTTAATCAATTTTGAGCTTATTTTTGTGTATGGTTTTAGGGAGGGTTCTAATCTCATACTTTTACATGTACCTGTCTAGTTTTCCCAGCACCACTTATTGAGGAGGCTTCTTTTCTCCACTGAATATTCTTGCCTCCTTTATCAAAGATAAGGTGAGCATATGTGTGGGGGTTTATCTCTGGGCTTTCTATCCTGTTCCATTGATCTATATTTCTGTTTTTGTGCCAGTACCATACTGTCTTGATTATTGTAGTTTTGTAGTATAGTCTGAAGTCAGGGAGCCTGATTCCTCCAGCTCCATATTTCTTTTTTTTTTTTTTTTTTTTTTGTGGTACGCGGGCCTCTCAGTATTGTGGCCTCTCCCATTGCGGAGCACAGGCTCCGGACGCGCAGGCTCAGCGGCCACGGCTCGTGGGCCCAGCCGCTCCGCGGCACGTGGGATCCTCCCAGACCGGGGCATGAACCCATGTCCCCTGCATCGGCAGGTGGACTCTCAACCACTGTGCCACCAGGGAAGCCCTTTTTTTTTTTTTTTTTTTTTTTTTTCATATTTCATTCTTATGATTACTTTGGCTATTTAGGATCTCTTCTGTTTCCATACAAATTGTGAAAATTATTGTTCTAGTTCCATGAAAAATGCCAGTGGTAGTTTGATAAGGTTTGCATTGAGTCTGTAGATTGCTTTGGGTAGTACATTCATTTTCAAAATGTTGATTCTTCCAATTCAAGAACATGGTATATCTCTCTAACTATTTGTATCTTCTTTAATTTCTTTCATCAGTGTCTTATAGTTTTCTGCATACAGGTCTTTGGTCTCCTTTGGTAGGTTTATTCCTAGATATGTTATTCTCATTTTTTCAATGGTAAATGGGAGAGTTTTCATAATTTCATTCTCAAATTTGTCATCATTAGTGTATAAGAATGCCAGAGATTTCTGTGCATTAATTTTGTATCCTGCTACTTTACCAAATTCATTGATTAGTTCTAGTAGTTTTCTGGTAGCATCCTTAGTATTCTCTATGTATAGTATCATGTCATCTGCAAACAGTGACAGCTTTACTTCTACTTTTCCAATTTGGCTTCCTTTCATTTCTATTTCTTCTCTGATTGCTGTGGCTAAAATTTCCAAAACTATGTTGAATAAGAGTGGTGAGAGTGGGCAACCATGTCTTGTTCCTGATCTTAGTGGAAAAGGTTTCAGTTTATCACCATTGAGGATGAAGTTGACTGTGGTTTTGTCATATATGGCCTTTATTATGTTGAGGAATGTTCCTTCTATGCCTACTTTCTACAATGTTTTTATCATAAATCGGTGCTGAATTTTGTCAAAAGCTTTCTCTGCATCTATTGATATTATCTTATGGTTTTTCTCCTTCAATTTGTGAATATGGTGTATCATTTTGTTTGATTTGCATATATTGAAGAATCCTTGCATTCCTGGAATAAACCCCACTTGATCATGGTGTATGATCCTTTTAATGTGCTGTTGGATTCTGTTTGCTAGTAATTTGTTGAGGATTTTTGCATCTATCTACACCAGTGTTATTGGCCTCATGTTTCTTTGTGACATCTTTGTCTGGTTTTGGTATCAGGGTGATGGTGGCCTCGTAGAATGAGTTTGGGAGTGTTCCTCCCTCTGCTATAATTTGGAAGAGTTTGAGAAGGATAGGTGTTAGCTTTTCTCTAAATGTTTCATAGAATTCACCTGTGAAACCATCTAATCCTGGGTTTTTGGTTTTGGAAGATTTATAATCACAGTTTCAATTTCAATGCTTGTGATTGGTCTGTTCATATTTTCTATTTCTACTTGACTCAGTCTTGGCAGGTTGTGCATCTCTAAGAATTTGTCCATTTCTTCCATGTTTTCCATTTTATTGGCATAGAGTTGCTTATAGTAGTCTCTCATGATCTTTAGTATTTCTTCAGTGTCCGTTGTTACTCTTATTTTTTCATTTCTAAATCTATTGATTTGAATCCTCTCCCTTTTTGTCTTGATGAATCTGGCTAATGGTTTATCAATTTTGTTTATCTTCTCAAAGAACCAGCTTTTATTTTTATTGATCTTTGCTATCATTTCCTTCATTTCTTTTTCATTTATTTCTGATCTGATCTTTATGATTTCTTTCCATCTGCTAACTTTGGGGTATTTTTGTTCTTCTTTCTCTAATTGTTTTAGTTACAAGGTTAGGTTGTTTATTTGACATGTTTCCAGCTACTTAAGGTATGATTGTATTGCTGTAAATTTCTCTCTTAGAACTGCTTTTGCTGAATCCCAAAGGTTTTGGGTCATTGTGTCTCCATTGTCATTTGTTTCTAGGTATTTTTTTATTTCCTCCTTGATTTCTTCAATGATCATTTCATTATCAAATAGTGTAATGTTTAGCTTCCATGGTTTTTTTTTGTTTGTTTGCTTGTTTGCTTTTTTTTATAGATCTTTTCCTGTAATTGATATCTAGTCTCCTAGCATTGTGGTCTGAAAAGACACTTATACAATTTCAATTTTCTTAAATTTGCCAAGGCTTGATTTGTGACCCAAGATATGATCTATCCTGGAGAATGTTCCAATAGTACTTGAGAAAAATGTGTATTCTATTGTTTATGGATAGAATGTCCTAAAATATCAATTAAGTCCATCTCACTTAATGTACCTTTTAAAGCTTGTGTTTCCTTATTTATTTTCATTTTGGATGATCTGTCCGTTGGTGAATATAGTGTGTTAAAGTCCCCTACTATGAATGTGTTACTGTCAATTTCCACTTTTATGGTTGTTAAGATTTGCCCTATGTATTGAGGTGCTCCTACATAGGGTGCATAAATATTTACAGTTGTTATATCTTCTTCTTAGATCTATCCCTTGATCATTCTGTAGTTTCCTTCTTTGTCTCTTGTAATAATCTGTATTTTAAAGTCTATTTTGTCTAATATGAGAATTGTTACTCCAGCTTTCTTCTGATTTCCATTTGCATGGACATCCCCTCACTTTCAGCCTGTAAGCGTCCCTAGGTCTGAAGTGGCTCTGTTGTAGACCACATATATATGGGTCTTGTTTTTGTAACCATTCAGCTAGTCTGTGTCTTTTGGTGGGAGCATTTAATCCATATACATTTAAGGTAATTATCGATATGTATGTTCTTATTACCATTCACTTAATTGTTTTGGGTTTGTTCTTGTAGGTCTTTTCCTTCTCCCGTATTTCTTGCCTAGAGAAGTTCCTTTAGCATTTGTTGTAAAGCTGATTTGGTGCTGCTGAACTCTCTCAGCTTTTGCTTGTCTGTAAAGGTTTAATTCCTCCATCAAATCTGAATGAGATCCTTGCTGGGTAGAGTAATCTTGGTTGTAGGTTTTTCTCCTTCATCACTTTAAATATGTCCTGCCACTCCCTTCCCTTCTGGCTTGCAGGGTTTCTGCTGAAAGGTCAGCTGTTAACCTTATGGGGATTCCCTTGTGTGTTATTTTTTGTTTTTGCCTTGTTGCTTTTAATATTTTCTTTGTATTTAATTTTTGTTAGTTTGATTAATATGTTTCTTGGTGTGTTTCTCCTTGGATTTATCCTGTATGGACTCTCTGTGCTTTCTGGACTTGATTAACTATTTCCTTTCCCATATTAGGGAAGTTTTTAACTGTAATATCTGCAAATATTTTCTCAGTCCCTTTCTTTTTCTCTTCTTCTGGGGCCTGTATAATTCGAATGTTGGTGCGTTTAATGTTGTCCCAGAGGTCTCTGAGTCTGTCCTCAGTTCTTTTCTTTCTTTTTTCTTTATTTTGCTCTGCAGTACTTATTTCCACTATTTTATGTTCCAGGTCACTTATCCATTCTTCTGCCTCAGTTATTCTGCTATTGATCCCTTCTAGAGTATTTTAAGTTTCATTTATTGTGTTGTTCATCATTGCTTGTTTCCTCTTTAGTTCTAGGTCCTTGTTAAATGTTTCTTGCATTTTCTTTATTCTAGTTCCAATATTTTTGATCATCTCTACCATCATTTTTCTGAATTCTTTTTCAGGTAGACTGACTCTTTCCTCTTCATTTGTTTGGTTGGGTTGGTTTTTATCTTGCTCCTTCATCTGCTGTGTGTTTTTCTGTCTTCTCATTTTGCTTATCTTACTGTGTTTGGGGTCTCCTTTTTGCAGGCTGCAGGTTCATAGTTCCCGTTGTTTTTGGTGTCTGTCCCCAGTGGCTAAAGTTGGTTCAGTGGGTTGTGTAAGCTTCCTGGTGGAGGGGACTAGTGTCTGTGTTCTGGTGGGCAGGTCCACCTCTGGTGGTGTGTTTTGGGGTGTCTGTGGCCTTATTTTGTTTTTAGGCAACCTCTGTGTTTATGGATTGGGTTGTGTTCCTGTCTTGCTATTTGTTTGGCATAGCTTGTCTAGCACTGTAGCTTGCTGGTCATTGAAGCTGGGTGTTGGTGGTGAGATGGAGATCTCTGGGAGATTTTTGCTGTGTTATAGTACGTGGTGCTGGGAGGTCTCTTGTGGACTGGGGTCCTGAGTTTGGCTCTCCCACCTTAGAGGCACAGCACTAACTCCTGGCTGAAGCACCAAGAGCCTTTCATCCACACATCTCAGAATAAAATGGAGGAAAATTACAAAGAAAGAAAGAAAGAAAGAAAGAAAGAAAGAAAGAAAGAAAGAAAGAAAGAAAGAAAGAAAGAAAGAAAGAAAGAAAGAAAGAAAGAAAGAAAGAAAGAAAGAAAGAAAGAAAGAAAGAGGATAAAATAAAGTTATTAAAATAAAAAATAATTATTTAAGAAAAAAATTTAATTAAAAAAATAATAATAAAAAAAGGACGGACAGAACCCTAGGACAAATGTTTAAAGCAAAGCTATACAGATGAAATCTCACACAGAAGCATAAACACACACACTCACAAAAAGAGGAAAAGGGGGAAAAAGAATATATCTTGCTCTCAAAGTCCCCCTCCTTCTTGGGCTTCCCTGGTGGTGCAGTGGTTGAGAGTCTGCCTGTCAATCCAGGGGACGCGGGTTCATGTCCCGGTCTGGGAGTATCCTGCATGCTGCGGAGAGGTTGGGTACATGAGCCGTGGCCACAGGCCCTGCGCGTCTGGAGCCTGTGCCCTGCAACGGGAGAGGCCACAGCACTGAGAGACCCTCATACCACAAAAATAAATAAATAAATAAAAGTCCACCTCCTCATTTTGGAATGATTCATTGTCTATTCATGTTTTCCACCAATGCAGGGTACATCAAGTTGATTTTGGAGATTTAATCCACTGCTCCTGAGGTTGCTGGGAGAAATTTATTTTTCTATTCTTTGTTTGCACATCTCCTGGGTTTCAGCTTTGGATATGGCCCCACCTCTGTGTATAGGTCGCTGGAGGGTATCTGTTCCTCACTCAGACAGGACACAGTTATAGGAGCAGCTGATTCGGGGGCTCTGGCTCACTCAGGCCTGGGGGCTGGAGTGGCATAGAGTGCCAGATGAACCTGCGGTGGCAGAGGCCGGCATGATATTGCACCAGCCTTAGTTGTGCTGTGCATTCTCCCAGGGAAGTTGTCCCTGGATCACAGGACCCTGGCAGTGGCGTGCTGCACAGGATTCTGGGAGGGAAGGTGTGCAGAGTGACCTGTGTTCACACACAGGCTTTTTGGTGGTGGCAGCAGTTACCTTAGTGTCTCATGCCTGTCTCTGTGGTCTGCACTGATAGCCGTGGCTTGTGCCCCTGTCTGGAACTCCTGTCAGCAGAGCTCTTAATCTCTTCTCCTAGTGCACCAGGAAACAAAGAGGGAAGAAAAAGTCTCTTGCCTCTTTGGCAGCTCCAGACTTTTTCCTGGCCTCCCTCCTGGCTAGCCGTGGTGCACTAACCCCTTCAGGCTGTGTTCACACCGCCAATTCTCTCCCTGTGATCCGATCGAAGCTTGAGCCTCAGCTCTCAGCCCTAGCCAGTCCCGGTGGGTGAGCAGACAAGCCTCTCGGGCTGGTGAGTGCTGGTCAGCACTGATTCTCTGTGCGGGAATCTCTCCACTTTGGCCTCCACACCCCTGTTGCTGTGTTCTCTTCCATGGCTCTGGAGCTTCCCTCCTCCTCCACTCACAGTCTCTGCCCATGAAAGGGCTTCTAGTGTGTGGAAACCTTTCCTCCTCCACAGCTCCCTCCAACTGGTGCAGGTCTCATCCTTATTCTTTTGTCTCTGTTTATTCTTTTTTCTTTTGCCCTACCCAGGTACGTGGAGAGTTTCTTGCCTTTTGGGAGGTCTGAGGTCTTCTGCCAGTGTTCAGTTTTTGTTCTGTAGGAGTTGTTCCATGTGTAAATGTATTTCTGATGTATCTGTGAGGAGGAAGTTGATCTCCACATCTTATTCTTCCACCATCTTCCCAGCTCTCTCATTAGTGTCTTGTTGTATTCTACATACAGGTCTTTTTTTCTCCTTAGGTAGGTTTATTCCTAGGTATTTTATTCGTTTTGTTGCAATAGTAAATGGGAGAGTTTCCTTAATTTCTCTTTCAGATTTTTCATCATAAGTGTATAGGAATGCAAGAAATTTCTGTGCATTAATTTTGTATCCTGTTACTTTACCAAATTCATTCATTATTTCTAGTATTTTTCTCATAACGTCTTTAGGATTCTGTATGTATATTATCATGTAATCTGCAAACAATGATAGTTTTACTTCTTCTTTTCTGATTTGGATTCCTTTTATTTATTTTTCTTCTCTGATTGCTGTGGCTAAAACTTCCAAAACAATGTTGAATAATAGTGGTGAGAGTAGGCAACCTTGTCCTGTTCCTGATCTTAGAGGAAAAGGTTTCACTTTTTCACCATTGAGAACAAGGTTGGCTGTGGGTTTGTCATATATGGCCTTTATTAGGTAGATGAAAGTTCCCTCTTGCCTACTTAGTGGAGGGTTTTTATCATAAATGCATGTTGAATTTTGTCAAAAGCTCTCTCTGCATCTATTGAGATAATCATATGGTTTTCATCTTTCAGTTTTTTAATATGGTGTATCATATTGATTTGCATATATTGAAGAGTCCTTGGATTCCTGGGATAAACCCCACTTGATCGTGGTGTATGTTCTTTTAAATGTGTTGTTCGGTTCTGTTTGTTAGTATTTTGTTGAGATTTTTGCATCTATATTCATCAGTGATATTGGCCTGTAGTTTTCTTTGTGACGTCTTTGTCTGGTTTTGGTATCAGGGTGGTGGTGGCCTCACAGAATGAGGTTAGACGTGTTCTTCCCTTTGCTATATTTTGGAAGAGTTTGAGAAGGATAGGTGTTAGCTCTTTTCTAAATGTGTGACAGAATACTCCTGTGAAGCCATCTGATCCTGAGTTTTTGTTTTTTGGAAGATATTTCATCACAGTTTCAATTTCAGTGCTCGTGATTAATATGTTTATATTTTCTATTTCTTCTTTATTCTGTCTCAGAAGGTTGTGCTTTTCTCACGATTTGTCCATTTCTTCCAGGTTGTCCACTTTATTGGCATAGAGTTTCTTATAATAATCTCTTATGATCCTTTGCTTCCTGTAGTGCAAGTTGTTACTTTTCCTTTTTCATTTCTAATTCTGTTTGAGTCTTCTCCCTTTTTTTCTTGATGAGTCTGGCTAATGGTTTATCAATTTTGCTTATCTTCTCTAAAAACCAGCTTTTATTTTTATTGTTCTTGCTATCATTTCCTTCATTTCTTTTTCATTTATTTCTGATGTGTTCTTAATTATTTCTTTTGTTCTGCTAACTTTGAGTTTTTGTTTTGTTTCTGATTTTTTCTTTTTTCTCTAATTGCTTTAGGTGTAAGGTTAGGTTGTTTATTTGAGATGTTTCTTGTTTCTTGAGGTAGGTTTGTATTGCTATATACTTCCCTCTTAGAACTGCTTTTGCTGCATTCCATAGGTTTTGGGTAACTTGTTTTCACTGTTATTGTCTCTGGGTATTTTTTAGTTTCCTCTTTCATTGCTTCAGTGATCTCATGTTTATTTAGTAGTGTATTGTTTAGCCTCCATGTGTTTGTATTTTTTACAGTTTTTTTCCTGTAATTGATATATAGTCTCATAACGTTGTGGTCAGAAAAGATACTTGATGTGATTTTAATGTTTTTAAATTTACCACCTAAGATATGATCTACCCTGGAGAATGTTCCATGAGCACTTGAAAAGAAAGTGTATTCTGATTTTTTTGGGTGGAATGCCCTTTAAATATCAATTAAGTCCATCTTGGGTAATGTATCATTTAAAGCTTGTGTTTCCTTATTGATTTTCATTTTGAATGATCTGTCCATTGGTGAAATTGTGGTGTTGAAGTCCCCTTCTATTGTTGTGTTACTGTCATGTTCCCATTTTATGACTGCTAGCATTTACCTTATGTATTGTGGTGCTCTTATTTTATGTGCATAAATATTTACAATTGTTATATCTTCTTCTTGGTTGATCTCTTGATCAATATGTAGTGCCCTTCTTTGTCTCTTGTAATAGTCTCTTTAAAAATCTAGTTTGTCTGATATAAGAATTGATACTTCAGCTTTCTTTTGATTTCCATTTGCATGCAATAACATTTTCTATCCACTCACTTTCAGTCAGTATGTTTACCTAGGTCTGAAGTGGGTCTCTAGCAGACAGCATATAAATGGGCATTGTTTTTGTATTCATTCAGCCAGTCAATGTCTTTTGTTTGGAGCTTTTAATCCATTTACATTTAAGGTAATTATTGATATGTATGTCCCTATTACCATTTCTTAATTGTTTTGGGTTTGTTATTGTAGTTATTTTCCTTCTCCTTTGTTTCCTGCCTATATAAGTTGCTTTAGCATTTGTTGTAAAGCTGGTTTGGTGGTGCTGAATTCTCTTAGCTTTTTCTTGTCTGTAAATTTTTTAAGTTCTCTGTCAAATCTGAATGAGATCCTTGCTGGGTAGAGTAATCTTCATTGTAGGTTTTTCCGTTTCATCATTTTAAATATGTCTTGCCACTCTCTTCTGGCTTGCAGAGTTTCTGCTGAAAGATCAGCTGTTAACCTTATAGGTATTCCATTCTATATTATTTCTTGCTTTTCCCTTGCTGCTTTTAATATTTTTTCTTCATATTTAATTTTTGATAGTTTCATTAATATGTGTATTGGTGTGTTTCTTCTTGGATATTTCCTGTATGGGACTCTCTATGCTTCCTGGACTTGACTGACTATTTCTTTTCCCATATTAGGGACACTTTCATCTATGATCTCTTCAAATATTTTCTCAGACCTTTTCTTTTTCTTTCGTTCCTCTGGGATCCCTATAATTTGAATGTTGGTGTGTTTAATGTTGTTCCACACGTCTCTGTGACTGTCCTAAATTCTTTTCAATCTCATTTCTTTATTCTCCTCCATGGTAGTTATTTCCACTCTTTTATCTTCCAGGTCACTAATCCGTTCTGCCTCAGTTATTCAGTTATTGATTCCTTCTAGATAATTTTTAATTTCATTTATTTGTTCATTTTCATTGTTTGTTTGCTCTTTAGTTCTTCTTGGTCCTTGTTAAATGTTTTTTTTGTATTTTCTCCATTCTATTTCCAAGATTTTGGATCATCTTTACTATCATTATTCTGAGTTCTTTTTCATGTAGACTGCCTCTTTCCTCTTCATTTGTTTGGTCTGGTGGGTTGTTACCTTCCTCCTTCATCTGCTGCATATTTCTCTGTCTTCTCATTTTACTTAACTTCCTGTGTTTGGGGTCTCCTTTTCACAGGTTACAGGTTTGTAGCTCCCATTGTTTTTGGTATCTGTCCACAGTGGGTAAGGTTGGTTCAGTGTGTTGTGTAGGTTTCCTGTTGGAGGGGACATGTACCTGTGTTCTGGTGCATGAAGTTGCATCTTGTCTTTCTTGTGGGCAGCATGGTGTCCAGTGATCTGTTTTGTGGAGTCTGTGACCTTGGTATGATTTTAAGCAGCCTCTCTGCTAATGGATGGGGTTGTGTTCCTGTCTTTCTAGTTTTTTGGCATGAGGTTTCCAGCACTTGAGCTTGCTCATCGTTAAGTGTATCTGGGACTAAGTGTTGAGACAGAGATCTCTGGGAGAGCTCTCACCAATTGATATTACATGGGGTCAGGATGTGTCTGTTAGTCTAATGTCCTGTACTCGTCTCTCCCAACACAGATGCCTTGGACTGATACCCGGCTGGAGCACCAAGATCCTATCAGTCACACAGCTCAGAAGAAAAGGTAGAAAATGAAAGAAAAACTGATAATAAAATAAATTTATTAAAATTAAAATTAAAAAAAATAAAATAAATATTAATTTTTAAAAAGATTAGAGCAATCAAACCAATATACAAATCCACCAATGATAAAAAGCACTAAAAACTATAGTAAGATAAACATAAAAATCAGAAACTAGTCTGTAGCATGCAGGAAACCCCAAGTCTATACTTGCTCCCAAAGTCCATGGCCTCAATTTTGGGAAGATTCATTGTCTAATCAGGTATTCCACAGATGCAGAGTACATCAAGTTTATTGTGAAGATTTAATCTGCTGCTCCTGAGGTTGCACAGAGAAATTTCCCTTTCTCTTCTTTGTTCACACAGCTCCCAGGTTTCATCTTTGTATATGGCTCCACCTCTGTGAATAGGTCACCTGAGGGTGTCCAGGTACCTGGAGATTTTCTTGCCTTTTGGGAAGTCTGAGGTCTTCTGCCAGGGTTCCGTACATTTTCTGTAGGAGTTCTTCCACATGTAGATGTATTTTTGATGTATCAATGGGGAGGAAGGTGATCTCCACATCTTACTCCTCTGTCATCTTGATGGTCCTCCACTTCCTGACTTTTACATCCTTGTTTTACTAGTGCACAGAATTCATTGTCTTTCTGGGTAAACTTGTTAACATATGGTTTTACAAATAATATCCTATAAATGATATATGATAATGTGTATTTATACTCATCCTACATAGTAAGTATACTTTATTGTTTAAAATTCTAGATTGAAAATACTTTTCTTGCAAAATTGCTCAATTGTCTCTAACTTCCCTTGGTTCTGGAAATAAATTTAGTTAGAGTTAGAGGAATTTTCCTCCAGTAGTTATTCAAAAATATCTTTTAATTTACCTTACTTTCAATAATTATTATCAAACAATTCAAGAATTAAAAAATGTTTTAAAATATTATAGCATAAACCCGTTTACCTACCACCCAGCAAAAGTTGTTGTGCAAAACTGTTAGAGGTATCTTACCATAAGGAAATGGATCAAAGAGTATGCATAGCTTCAAATAACATTAGATATTGCTAAATTGCCTTCTCAGTCATATTCCTAATTCAGCTAGATCAGCAGCACATGGGAGTTGCTTTTGTTCTACATCCTTCCCAACACTTAATATTGTGATTTAAAAATTTTGCCCATATCAAGGGGAAGAAATAGCATTTCATTATTTTTTGTTTGTTTCAGAAAGCAGTTTTTTATTCAGTGACAGAGAATGATAAGGAAAGGGTGGATTAAAAATGCATAATATTATCACTCGATGGTATTTTTTTGTTTAATTATGAAACAATCTGCTAAAGGCACTTCCTGTCTTTAGATAATCTCTGGTATGAAATTTATTTCTTTTTCTTTAATTGAAGTATAGTTGATTTACAATGTTGTGTAAATTTCAAGGGTTCAGCAAAGTAATTCAGTTATACACACACACACACACACACACACACACACACACACACACATATATATAGCTATTCTTTTTCAGATTCTTTTTCCTTATAGGTTATTAAAAAATATTGAGGATAGTTCCCTGTACTATACAGTAGGTCCTCATTGTATATCTATTTTACACACATTAGTGTGTATGTGTTAATCCCAAACTTCTAATTTATCCCTCTCCCTACCCTTTTCCCTTTGGTAATCATAAATTTGTTTTCCCTGTCTGTGGGTCTATTTATGTTTTATATATATGTTCATTTGTACCATTTTTTATTAGATTCCACAAATAAACAATATCAATATGATATTTGTCTTTGTCTGGTTTACTTCATTCAGTATGATAATCTCTAGGTCCATCCATGTTGCTACAAATGGCATTATTTCATTGTTTTTTATGGCTGAATAATATTCCATTGTATACATATGCCACATCTTCCTTATCCATTCCTCTTTTGATGGACATTTACACTGTCCTTGATGTTTTAATGTGCATTTTTCTGATTTCCAGGGTGTTAGAACATTGTGTTTTCTTATGTTTCATGCTTCTTCCTTTCTTACATATGGCACTTTCAGTGCCTACATATCAAGGGCCAAACCCAGATTCCAGATGTTAGGCACAGATGATATTGATCTCTCTCACATTGAAATTTAGAATGTATTTTCCATTTTTGGTCTGTGGAGACATTCAATTGGTTTCTTTAACTCAATTATGTGTTTTGAATGTACATATACACATATTTATACACATTCATGTTCATATATACATATGTGTATATATTTCTGGGTTTTTAAATTGTATCTCTTTCTGAGGGTTATAAAACATACCAAAACTACCTTCTGTGTCTTTTGCTGTGAATTAGAGTGGAACACTGATTTAGAATTATTTTTGTCATTAGATTTATAATCATTAAAACCTTGAAATGTATAATTGAAAAATATTTGAGTTTATGAAAGTTGAAGCTATGAAATATAATCCATTAATTTTTAAATGTAAATTAAGGTTTCTTATGATTTGTAATATTTGTTAATTTATGAAATTAGGGTTGCCATAATTAGCCAACAAAAATATAGGTTGTGCAATTAAATTTGAATTTCAGATAAACAGCAAAATTTGTTTCAGTGTAAACATGTCCCAAGTGTGCCCAACTGGGATATCCAGTATTTTTTGTAGTAACAAAAATAAATTCATATTTATAATTAAATATTTTGGCAAATATTACCATCATTTTACAGTTTCTTGAGTTTTTTGCCCTGGTGGAATTTTCTACTGCTTGATTTTTCTAATTTATTAAAATCAGCAATAAAATGAAAAATACATGCTTTTGAGTGACAATAGGCTGATGAGTACAAAGTGTGACTGCATTGGGAGAAGTATAATATGGAGCCTATGAGTACTTTCTCTGGAACCAGATTGCCTGGCTAGAATTCTGGCTTCAACATTTCCTAGCTTTGTGAATTCAGTCATACTCTGTAAACTCTCTGTGTCTTAGTTTCCTCTTCCAGAAATAAGCTAATATGTGCATTAAATATGTGACTCAAAAAAGTAACTGGTATGTGAAAAAAAATCTATAGTCTTAACTATTTTTATCTTCTATCTCTGCATTTATTTATTTTAAATCTGTAAATATGTTTGCATATTTTAATATTAGAAGATAAATAGGAATAACTTAATGATTCTAGGCTTGACAGCTTAAATTTAATACATGAAGTGATACTGAGAAAAGCCATCACATTATTAATTTACAGTTCACTAGAATAATAAAGTTTACAAGCACTATATTATTTTAGAGAATACCTATTATAAGTCCAATTTGATATGCATCTGTAATAGAATGACTTTTTATGTAGACAGAGAAAAACCAAAATATAATCTCTATGATTTCAGTTTAATCTTGAGATTTTATCTTATATCATATTTTCATAAATAACTAAGAACCTGCAGTGGAAATTGAAATACTGTTGTGTGAACATAACTGCCTAGAGAATGCCATTCAAAGATTCCTTGCCATTAGTTCACTGACAATCTTAGAGCTGCAGAAGACTGGTATCATTTAATTATTGTACTCTCTTTGCCAGTGGATTAGTTTCTAGAGTACCACTTAAGCTGAGATAATGCATTAACACTGGTGAAATTCACCAGTACTTAGGAGCAAAGTTTGGAAAGCATCGATCTCCATTAAATTTTGTTGGAAAGAAAAATTTGAGTGTTAATTGAACCACATTATGAACACAGGTAACGTTTGAACAGCGACCTTAATGTGTTAGAAATAGTAAGTAAGCACGAAAAAAAAGTTGACCAGCATACCTAAGCAAAACAATAACTAAACAAATAAATATATATACTATGTAAAACAGTTATAGAGTACCATTTTTTTAAATTAAATAAACATTAGTACTTGACTAAATTAGTACTTGACTGAATAAAACATTATATATGACTAATTGAATTATAAAAATTGCCTCAATGAATATTAATATATTAATACATAAATATCTTCTACATTTAAAAAATTAGGTAATAGAATGAATGAAACCATTCATAAAAGCAGAAAAACATATATACGATATAAGAATATTATGAAGGGAAGAGTACTGCCTATATGAATAAAATTTACAGATATGGTGAGAATCTGTTTTAAAAAATGGAGAGATATTTTGTGTCTTTCTAAATAGCTGTGTTTGCCCCAGTTTACCATCCTGATGTGTAATTAATTTGGTGTATGTGTGTCACTCATTAAAATGTTAACAATAATTGAGAATAGTGAGATTTAGCATGATATTTACTTTCTTTCTCATTTTTTCTTATAGTCTTTGAATTACTATCTTATCTTATGTATTTCTTTCACATTAAAAATATTTTCAACTAAACAATCAAGGAAATATCACTCACAGTGTTAACATCTAAGTTATAGAAGACACACATTTATTTATTTATTTATTTATTTAAATTTAATGAAGATTTTAGAATTTTCTTTCTATATTAGTATACTTTTTAGCTAGATTTTTCCTCTTACTTTTAATCATACTTTCTTTTAATAATATGTGAATTTTCTCTTGTTAATTTCCTAATATGCTTTCTTCTTCCCTTACAAACACAAATAACACATTTATTTTTGCTTGGAATTGTTTTATTTTTTTCTACCCGATGTGTCACATTACTTGGGCTATTGTTGAGCATCTCTAGTTCTTTTCTATCCACACAATTCTTGTGACAGAAAGCAGACCACGTATCACTCTTGAAAACTAACTGTACCTTTAAGGATGGGGGTAAATCATTCTTAAAAAGTGTAAAGATATTTTAAATGCCTTAAATAAATTTTCCACTTAAATTTTCATTAATTATTTTTTAAATCATTTGGCAATGCAGATACAAAACTCTTTATCTGTCAGTCTGTATTTTCACTTTTCAACATCTTACAATTGAGGATAATTATATTCTTTTAATGAAAGATTTTTGAACAAGGTAGAAAGACAATTTTCTAACTCTGCAATACATTGAACAAGTAACACAGTGGGGTATTTTGTTACTATTTTTTATAAAAAATAATATTTTTGTAAGTTAAAGACAAATCCATTCTCATTGAGCCTTTTCAAACAATAGCATGGAATCTAGAAGGTAATTATTATTCACAATGATCTCTCCACTTGAAATAGTCTGTTACATATTTTTCTTGCAGTGCTTTACCTATACTACTTCACTTTTTTTACTTTTCTAGAACGTTAAACTAATTTTGCATACAGTTTTGCCTATTGTTTTTTTGGTTGTTGTTGGTGTTTCCTTTCAGTAGATATCATCTAATGAGAAATCGTTTCTCATTTCCTTCACTTCCCACAAAGTAAATACTGATTAGGCCCCTGCTCCATCCTTGTGACACTGCTAAACAACAAAATCTATAAGATATTGAAAACAGCAAAGGGAATGTAAACATTATTTGAGAGGAAAGATGGGGAGAGAGAAAAAGAGAGAGAAAGTGAAAGAAGGGGAGGAGGAGGAGAGGGGAAGGAGGAAAGAGAAATTAGGTTGACAATTGACTTCTTTTAAGGAGTATAATTTGGCTCAGAAAAACAAGTTTATTATCTCCAAAATGTTTATGGAAGGTAACTCTCAACCAACAAATTATACTTTCAAAGAAAAAGTAGAGTTAGAAACACTGAACAACCTCAATCTTGAAGTTGCCTGTAATAATATACAACTTAAATTGTATCTTTCACAGTTTTTTGTACACAAATTTTCTCTACGAATTCAAAGTGATGTGTGGAAAACTTTGTTAGCACGTGTGACAGCAGCATAATATACTATAAACATCTTTTATTTTGTACTTTTTTTTTTTTACTTCTCCATTTTTTTCTTGACCCAGTCTGAAAAGTAATGAAAGCACACCAAAAAGAATAGTATACTTGGAGCACTTCACAGGTATTTATACCTGCAATGCAAAATGTTGACACTCATAATAGCATGTTTGCCATTCTTATCCACACACATTGTGATCTCTGTGTTCTTTTAGTTGATGACAAAAATTAATTACTAACCCAATGTTTTTTAGTAACATGCTTACAATATAATTAACCCTGGTGGGGCAAGTATAAATATGCCTTAAAAAAATGTACTTTCATGTGATTTGTTTATTTTAAAATGAAATCCTTAGAGTCATTATATAATTTAAGAATTTTTTAATTTATCAATTTTAAAATCAATTCAGTCATATTTTTGTAAATTGACTGTTTTTATTATTAATCACTTAAAATATTTTAGAATAATGTGTTATGAATATTTCTTTATTTGTAAAACAAATGTAAGGGACCCATTTATATATTTTAGTGCTAAAATATTTGCTTCAAAACAAGCATGACATATGAGAGCAAAATGAAAGGAAAATCAGAGAAATATTTTCTACAATGTGTTTAATCCTGAATTATACAAATATATAGCATTTATTTTAATTGAATAAGTTTAGGTTAGTTTACAATCATATGCTCTATTATATTAGTATATTAATCAATTTTATCAAATAATATCTGTTTTTTCAAAAACTTCTGTAAAAGGAGCTAAATATTTACAATTCATATGGTATATTATGTCAGCATGCATTTCAATTTAAACGTAATTACAATATAAACCATAGAAGTATGTCAAACTCTGGTGTTAAAATTATGAACCTACTATGCACTGACATTATATTAGGAAAGATACAAATGTATTTGGGTGATGAATAACATGATATGTAGATAATTAAAAGGAAATTCTTAATCTAAAAATAATTGAATGATAGTATGAAGAATCCTTAAAAGCTATTTCTTAAAAGAGAAGATTCTGCCTCTAGTCATAAGTATATTTCATCTAAGGTAGATAATCATCTTTCAAATTTTACATGGATCAAATCAATTTATACTTATACCTGCAAATCCATATCACAAGTGAACATCTATCAATAATGTAAAGGTTTTAAAAATGTTCCTTTAATCTAGAAATTCCACTGAATGAAAACATTAAAATGGTGTTTTATAGTTATCATCATATCTCCGGTCCAAATAGTTCTCTGATTCCCCACATATATTTTTTTACCAGCAAAATTTGTATTAGTTATACCTTTTTATAAATTTACCCACATGTATTTATGTACTTAAAAACAAGTAACCAATTTCATTGGTTTTGTTTATATATATATATATTTTATTTTCCCTACTAAGCAAGAAAATTCTGTTACATAACATTGTGGTAATGGTGATTATTTCTCCATTGAAAACTGATAAAATGAGACATTCAAACAGAAAAGAGATTTCATAAAAATGATATGTTTGACAGTTTCTTGTCATGCTCTTATTTGTATCCTCACAAGTACCTAAGATGTATTGGGCATCTAGTAGGTACACAAATGCCAAGATGCTTAAAAATCAAATAAATTCATACTGAGCTTGTGTTATGAGAGAGAGTATAATGGAATAAGGGAAAATAACATAGTCTCCTTTTTTATGCACTTATTGATTATTCATAGTTATTTATTTAACAACTACTATGTGTCACTGTAGATACATAGGTGAATAAGACAAAATACAAATTATTACATATTCAATATATCATATGGTGAAAGGTGACATTTAGAAAAGTAAATTAGGTCAAAGTGAAAAATGTTGATAAAGAATTTTTATACATATGTTTTTTCATGAGCATGTGTATGGGAGGCACATACATGCTTATATGTATAAATGATCTATTCTTTAATATTACTGTGGTGCCACTATTATAAAAATAACTTTTCCATCTTTATGCTATTCTCTTATCCTTTCCAGTTCCCATCTGGACAGAGGTCAAACATTCATTTGAGGAACAGCCAATGGTTCTAAAATTTTAACCTGCTAAGAAACATTCAGATTCTGAAAACTTGAAATTTCACCCAAAGGTTTAGTTTAAGGGCAATAGTTAGATTTATATGCTTTTGGATTTCTTCTGAATACATCACCAAAGCATAATACAAAGGCCTGTAATGGTTCCAAATATCAATGTTATTTGTAGCTCCAGGTCATATTTCTATTACAGGAGATATGAGAGTATAAAAATTGCATTGCATAGTGCATCAATAAAAGAACACTATGGGCCTTATCTTATCTTACAGAAATTTCCAATTTGAAATGTGCATTTGTGTTGTGAAAATGTTTTAAAAGTTCACAGTACTTTCTGCCTCTACTGTCTGAATTATATCCAAGCCATTTTAGGCTAAGCTTTTGTTCTGGTTGAAGATCTATGAACAGAAGTGATGCTTTCCTAAAGGAGAAACAGAGGGGAGTTGGGTAGAGAGCATACTGCTGGATGATAAACTGAAGGCAACTTGGGATAGCATTCTAGTAAGAGATTCAAGGAAAGAGTACATCAATTTTGACGGTAATATTGTTTTTCCAAGAAGAAAATAATAAAATAATTTATTCTCATATCTTCCAGCTTACCTTCTCAGAAACCATCTTTTAAAAAAATATCTCTGTGAGTATTGTCAAAATAGCATATTCTATGTGGCTATTTACTTCACATTGGCAAGAAAACTAAAACGAATGAAGCACATCTGTTTTATTTTTTCTTACCTCTTATCAGTACTGGCTTAAATTATTTACCGGTCTCTATTTTTTTTTTTTTTTTTTTTTTTTGCTGTGGCCTCTATCTATTTGAATAATATTAATTCTAATTAGTAGTATATTATTTTTACTGGGTCATGCAAAGTTCTCCATTAGTAAGATAGATGTTTGTTAAAAACCTTAATGAAAATAACCTAGGAATTATCTTCTTTTACTTAATAAAAATTGATTTGTAGATGAATGTGAAAATAATTAGTCAAATATAGGGATATTACAAGGAAATGAAAATAAGCTAATAAGAAACAACAGAAGTATCCAGCTTTATCTGTATGTGTTACAGCCTCAAAGCAAGAACATATTGGACATATTTAGTGAATAAATTAAACCCTGGGCATAAATTAGGAATTTATAAGATTTATTTACTCTTACAGTGCCTGAAGTATCAGTTATAAGAACTTAAATAAATAAGTAAACATGCAAACAAAATAATTTATTAATTTGTTCAAACAAGCACACAGCTTTAGTATGTTTTAATGCACCAGAGTTTGAAAAAGTAAACAATTTTTTCTAAGATCCTAGCAACTATATTGCATAGATACATTTTATTAATGTGCTATTACTTATGTGAATATTATTTATTTAGACTATTGTTTACCCAAATACCCAGTGTTGTGAGATCATCATCCTTGAACATTTTGCAGATACTTATTGACTACTTACTCTTTAGAATCTATGTTCACTAGCATTAGTTTCTTTTTCCTGGCAGAGTTTTATAACCCTGTGTTCTTTCTAACCTCTACATTGGGCAACATTTTTGCTTGAAAAAAAAGGAGAAAAGAAAGAAAAAATAAGTCAAATAGTACATATTTTAGTGAAATATTTGGACTTAATACCATCAAAGCAACTAATTCAATTAAAAAATTACAGTCCCTGTTAGATATGTAGTTCTTGGCTATGACTGGGAAAAGAAATACTATTAGGTCCCAAACTGAATTTGAACCAGGGCTTAGGCTCCTGATCTAATCACCAAAATGAAACTGTATGTACTGAAACAACCTCTTAGAGAATAAATCGGAAGTGATGGTTGAAATGTTAGTAAGTCCCTAAATACTAGCCCTCTTTACTGCCTATGCTTGGAATAAATTGGGGAACAGACACAGGAGTTATACAGATGGAGACCAAATAGTCAGCTTTATTGGTAATAAAAAATAGATCAAAGACTTAAGGACATGACTTAGATACATAGCCAAACAGACTTGAGAACACCTTCTAGAACTGAACCAACTTATTTACCCAGTTACTAGGAGAATTTCAAGCTGTTCTCCCAGAGCATCACCAACACCGCAAGCTCATCACAAAGCTGAGAAAGCAGGTCAGACACATCTGTCCATATGCAGGCTTGCTCCAAAGTGGAGTGCTCTTTCAAACTCATTAGCTGGATAACTCACTTCTTCCTTGGAGGGGAATAAATGAAGAGTCTAAGGGAAAGGGTTGTGACAAGGAGTATTAGTCCAACTGAAATCCCTCCACAGAGAAATCCGAGGAGCTGTGGTGACTGTTTTCCCTAAGGGCAATGCCATGTGGTAGAGAATGTATAATTAAACGTGGGGAGACTTGCGTCTAAGTGCCTCACTCTACCAGTCTGCTTAGTTGGAAGTCTCACGTGCTCTTGGAAAATCCTTGATTTTGCTTCCTTTTCCCTCTTCCTAGTTTTAGTTAAGTGACCTTTCATAACAATGATTTATCTTCATCATCATCAAGGCTGATACATTTTACTTAACCATTCCCCTCTTAGGTTTGAACTCCTTGAGGATAGAGACTGCGCCATAATTATTACACTGTCTTTATCAACTAGTATGGTGCCTGGTACATAGGTCTGTTTAATTGAATCTGATGTTTTATTAAGACCATTCCTTCTTTCAAAATGCTGAGCATAGATTAACAAAAAAGATAATGAACAAGTATAATATGGTCCACACTCAATAAGATGCTCTTTATCTCATTTTGCCTTCTACGTGTGTCTAACTTATCAAAGCATAACTTAAGTAAGATTTGTTTAGAATGATTGAAAAACACTGAAAGCTATGTATACTTTATTGCAGCATTTAGAAAAGATAACAGATAGATGATTGATGATAGATAGATAAATAGATAGATAGATAGACAGATAGATAGATAGATGGAATGCTCCTTCCCTTGATACTTATCACTAAAGAATCAGAAACAATCCTATGGTAGCTACTAAAACTATTTATAAATAAGTGGTTCTCTCTCCTGAGCACAAGATAGGATTGACTTTCCCAACAAGTTGAACTCAAGTTTAGGTAGATGTCATGCTTTTTCTGTCTTTGGAAAAAACTCACTAATTTTCTAAACCCACTATTTTTTTTACATAGATCCTTATTCATACATTAATTAACTACATTTTATTCTTCCTGAATATTTTACAAAATCCATGCTGATAAATTTTTTATTATCAGAATATAAAATTATTTGAACAACTGATACCATATTGGTGCCATTTACAATCTTACCCTTTAAGATTGTTAGATCATGTGTAGTCTAGGGAGTCCAGGAAGAGGAGCCAGAGCTATCTGAGCCAATGTGGTCCCACTAAGTGAATTGTGGTAGCAACTACTTAATAACTGATATAAAATATTGAAACATTTATATTCAGATTGTCTGTGATGTATGATGGTTCAACTTAAGACTTTTTAAGATGGTGTAAAAGTGATGTCCATTCAATAGAAATCTTACTTCAAATCTTTTCCTAGGCTAGTGACAGGGAGTCCTTATTCTCTTGTGATGCTTGGCAGTAAGCTGCAGCACCCAGTTAGCTTATGCAATAATGAGAGTAAACAACCCATAGACTTACAACCCTTCTGAACACAGACAACCATTCTGGTTTTCACTTTCAGTACAGTATTTAATAAATCACATGACATAATCAACATTTTATTATAAATTAGACATTGTATTAGATGATTTTACCCAATTGTAGGCTAATGTAAATGTTTTGAGTGTGTTTAAGATAGGCTAGGCTAAGCTATGATGTTTAGTAGGTTAGGTGTATTAAGTGCATTTTTAACATAACAATATTTTCATTTTATAATGGATTTATCAGGATGTAACCCCACAGTAAGTCAAGGAAGATCTGTAATATTTTAACAGTTTGTACAGCTAGAAATCAATCTTATTTTTATTCCAAAGAATGTTCTCTCTCCTTCCATCCCTTCTCTGTCTCCTTTTCTTTCACCCACCTTATTTCTTTTTCTGTTTCTTTCTTTGATTTTGCTTGTTCTACTGTCTCTCTTTAATCTGAGCCTTCTGTGTTCTCTGGACCAAGATTTATTGTCCTTTCCTATGCTTTAAACTAATGGGAGGTAAAGTTAAAATTTGTTGATCTTTTGTTTTTTTCTTGTCTTAATTTCTTAACCTGAAAACATATATTTTTTTGTGTGTGTATGTATATATTATGGCACTGCCTTCTACACTGGCTCAGCTCAAGGTTTGGCTGTTTAATTCTGTCATAATCATTATCATGTGGGCTACATGAGTCACACAGTCTTAGCCATTCATGTCCTTTTTCTTACTGCAATTCTATGGAAGTAAGTACTGCAGTTGAAACTGAAGTCTGGGTATATTAATGCATCAATAATACAATGACACATCATTGTCCTTAGTCCAAGAGTGTCTCAGCAGTAGCAAAAATAATTTTTAACACTTTTTATAATCATTAGTTATATTTGATATGATACATGTACAATTTTATGTATCCTTCAAATAAATGTTAATTACATATACAGTTTTGGAAAAAGCATGAGTACTGTCAAGGTCAGAAAGTACAATATTTGTTAGAATAGTGCTTTCTTTTTTTTTTTTTTTTTACATTGTCCTAAGGTTAAAGCATTAGATCTTACATTTTAATAGTATATTATATTGTGAAGCAGTTTTATATTATTTACTAACCAGTCCCTATAGCTATGAACAGACATAGCTAATCTCAAGATATTCTTTTTAGGCCAATTATTCAATGGTTTTAATTTATTCTGATTCTCATCTTAATGCATGATTATGATAATACTCAGAGTGGTGTCAGTGTTTACACAGATTTCAATTTGGGGCAGGCTCTACAGTTATACTTTATTTTTTCCTCAGTTGAGTTTATACTATTAATCTTGGAATGAAACATACATATGCTATTTTAAGTTTTTAATCTCCTTCCAAAGAAAATAATAAAAATAAAGGCAATTTACCATTCCCCTTATATTCACATTATTTTGGAAATCTCAAAGAAAAATAAAATATATCCTTACCTTATTAGAAAATAAAACATAGCAAAAATTAAAAATTTATTTTAGTTTCAGAATGAATTTCAATATTTTAAAACAAATACTTATTTTATATATTACAGTTTGGCAAATATATATCTCTTAAGGAGAAAGTTACTGTGTTTTCTAGATGTGGTTGGACTAAGATTTCCCATGCTTTTTAGCTGAAAATATGCTAACATGCTGCTGTCTTTGGTATTAAAATGAGAAAACTCTCCTTGGTCTTCATTGTCTTTAAAGTCCTCAGCAAATGAGGTTGCCAAGGTAATTTGAACTGTCCAAGATCAATATGCTTACTTATTAATCACTTGAAAATATAAAATATATAAATGCCAATAAAATAAATGAGATTTTTACAAAATAGAAAAACACACAAATGAATGAAAATATAAGATTTTTAGAGTAAGAGTTTTTCACTGCTTTTTACTATGCATCTTTATGCTGATAATTCTTGGAATTTAGAAGGTACTCAATAAATATTTTGCACTAATAAATACTTTTTCACTAATTTTAAGCATAAGGTGTAACACTGAAAATTTATGGGTAATATACAAATTATATGTTGAATGTTATTTTCTATGAAATTTTCAGTGAGATTCCCAAATAGAAAAATAATTATTTCAAAATATAATTAAATAAAATACAATAACACTAAATTCACTTCAAAGAGCATACCCTCTACAAGAAATACTAGTAAAATACATATATGTGTGTATACTTGTCATATACAGTTAATTTTATATACAGTTAATTTTATGTGTCAGCTTGACTGGACTAACAGATTCCTCGATAGGTGGGAAAACATTATTTCTAAGGGTGTTTGTGAGAGTAGACATTCCAGAGGAGATTAGCATTTGAATCAATAGACTGAGAAAGAAGATATTTTCACCAGTGGGTGAGTATTATCCAAGTTGAGGGCCCAAATAGAACAAAAAGGTGGAGAAAGGGTATATTTGTTTTTGACTTGACCTGGGACATCCAACTTCTGACCTTGGATATCTGTGTTCCTAGTTCGCAAGGCTTCAGACTTGGACTGGAACTACACTACCAGCTTTCCTGGGCCTCCAGCTTGCAGAGAGCATATCTTGGAACTTCCCAGCCTCCATGATTGAGTGAGCTAATCTGACAATAAATCTCTTTGGATATAACTATCTTTTGTATCTATGTGATTAGTTCTTGGATAGTCCTGAATATTATATATATTTTATATATATATAGCATATAATATATAAAAATATATTATGTTACATATGATATATAATATATATAATATGAAAATTATCTTTTTGTACTATATTTACAATATATTATATGTTATTTTTATATATAACATAACATATGGAACTATAATATATAGTATGTATAATATAAAATATATTATATATCATATTATATATGTTATATATATTATACATGTCATATAAATATAATATATAAAGTCTACCAAGTCTAATATATCTGTATGTATATATAGTCTACCAAGCCTAATGAATATTTTGATATAAAAAGATGAGGAGCAACAATAAAATTATCCCTGACTAAAATAAATTAACTATGGAATGCATAACTTTTAGGATGAAAACACATAAAGAATTTAAAAAATTACAGATTCCTGAGATTGTAAGGGACTTGAGACTGCATTGTCTTCATTTGTCATCATCCAGTGCACAATGTGTGAGGACTGCAGTCTCCTGGTCTAGCACCAACCAATTCAAGGAGCATCTGGAGTCTTTCAGCACCTGTCTACTGTTCAACCTGACCAAGTGAAATGAAAGACTATATCTTTTGGAAAAATTGCGATGATAACACTGGAAACCCCTGATCAATCTTAAAAGTACCAAGAGAGAAACCACCAGATACTCTGCAACTCTGATATGTAATAGGAAGTACAGAGCATTTTCTATTAGTTAATCATGTCACAACTCCAACATGGATCTGAGAAAGTCTTCTGCCTTAAAATTTTAAAAGAAACAAAACAGACAGAGGGCCAAGTTAAACCACATCACAAGGAATCAATTATCAGAATCCAGCAGGTGGAGAATTCTTTACAACACATATCGTGCATTCTTTATCAAAAATATTTCTAGAACAAAAAAGAGTTGGGGCACTTATAAATGAAAAAAGAAAGTTAAAAAACTAACATATATGGGCATTGTTTGATATAATTTCCAACAAATGAAGAGTCAAAATGAATTTATGAAATAAGTGATGAACTTGGAATTCTAATTAGATATTTATTGATATTAAAAGTGAACCCTCTTGCAATGCTGGTGGGAATGTAAATTGATCGAGCCACTATGGAGAACAGTATGGAGGTTCTTTAAAAAACTAAAAGTAGAATTACCATATGACCCAGCAATCTCACTACTGGGCATATACCCAGAGAAAACCAAAATTCAAAAAGACACATGTGCCCCAGTGTTCACTGCAGCACTATTTACAATAGCCAGGTCATGAAAGCAACCTAAATGCTCATCGACAGATGAATGGATAAAGAAGTTGTGGTACATATATACAATGGAATATTACTCAGCCATAAAAATGAATGAAATTGGGTCATTTATAGAGATGTGCGTGGATCTAGAGACTGTCATAGAGTGAGGTAAGTCAGAAAGAGAGAAGCAAATATCATATATTAATGCATATATGTGGAACCTAGAAAAATGGTAGAGATGAACTGGTTTGCAGGGCAGAAAGAGAAACACAGATGTAGAGAACAAGTGTATGGACACCAGGGAGGGAAATGGCAAGGGTGGTGGTGGTGTGATGAATTGGGAGATTGAGATTGACATATATCCACTAATTTGTATAAAATGGATAACTAATAAGAACCTGCTGTATAAAAAAATAAATAAAATAAAATTCAAAATTTCAATATAATTAATTAATTAATTAAAAAAGAAACTATCATTATATTTCTAAAGCTTGATAAATTAATTTTGATTTTATGTTTTAAAATAAGAACACTTTCTTGAGGATACAAGCTCAAATATTTAGTTATAATTTTCTAGACTACTTATTTTTAAAGTTATGCATATTCAATACTTCATTTGTTTCAGGGATCTTATTTTTATTGTTGCACATCTTTTCAAATCAAAATATTCAATAGGGTTAGTAGGTAATCTTAATATCATCAAGAAATTAGCAATGGTATCAAGTCTCTATAGATCTCTGATTCCAAAGTTTTAAATTTGTTTTTTGTGTTATAGCTATTTAGAGATGAAATTTCTGAATAAACCAAAAATTTATAGAACATTCTAATCTCCATTTCTTTCTCAATTAAAGAAATAATTAGACAGTATTTTTCTTAAATGAGGGGAGAGTGGGAAGCAAACTCTGTGAAGGCTTTTAGCTCTGAACACTCAGTAAAATCTTTAGCGTTTTATTGGTTGAAATGTAATCTTCATCTTTTACCATCCAATAAACTCCAGACAGTGATATAGTGCAGCTACATCTGTTAAGGATAAATTAACTTGTTATCAATTTAATATTATGTATCAGTGATAAGTTAAAAAAAAGAGGAATAATAATTACCCATGATTTGGATGTGTATCTGAAATCAAATATCAAATAGTAAATATACTATAAAGAGATAAAAATGCCCATAGAACTTGAGTATCTATATAATAATTTGTACTTTTCTCTCACTATATATTTAACAGTATAAAATTCACACTGATTTCAAACAGATCATAGTTTATGCAAGGGAAAGTTCTTATCATTTTGTATATAATTTTCATTTCCTAATTATTCAAGCCCTTTGTTCCTGCCTTTCTTCTGTGATTATATGCTAATAATGATCACATGTGTCTGATGTTAAAAAAAAGAACAAAGAAAAAAAGACAGAGATGACAGAGAATTAAGGCACAAAGGTAAACTTGAGTATTGTTCTAGTAAAGTTTTATGAGGTCAAAAATAAAGAATAAGATAAAATTAGGACTTAATGGCTTCAATGATCCTGTCAATTTATTATTTACATGCATCATGGTTACTATAGTTCTTGGAGTGAGAAATTTGCTTTAGAAAAATTGAGCACAGCATGGTATAGGCCATTATATTTAAGCAAGACTGGGTCTTGTTTTGCCATCAACTATCTGTGTTCAACTTACCATGTTTTTAAATTGTTCTAAGTCTTAGTTGCTTCATTTGTCACACATGGATAACAAGTTATTTCAAGATGTTGTAAGAACTAAATAACTTTATATATGACACATACCTAGCACATGGTTTCTGTCATGTATTAGAATAATTAAGAGCCAGGTGCCTGGATTTGAACCCTAGCTATGACTCAGAATCTTCATAACATCGGAACATTTACATAATATTCCTATGTCTGAATTTTCTTATGTATAAAAGTGAGGACAATAATATATGCTTCTTGAAGTTTTTATGGTATTAAATAAGTTAGTATATAAGTAAAATGCTTAAAATAGAGTCCAAAACATGATATCAATAAGGAAACATTAAGCATTATTTTATAGGTGTGGTATCAATACATGTTTCTCTTTACTTCCTCCTTGTATTAGAAAATAAGAGTTTTAAAGACACGAGTGGTCAGAAATCAGTACATCCTCCACCCTTTCTATTTTAAGGCCACAAAATATCACTAATAAGTGTCAAAATAAATAAATAAATCTATGTTCCTGAACAAGATGATTGAAAGTATAGTTTTGTTTTGTTGTTTTAAGAATAAACAATTTCACTTGAAATATAATATCTGTATTTTTGTGTTTCTCAATATTTGGATTTAGGAATATCAATATGTTTCTGAAATTCCCTGGTAAGTATTATAATAACCTTTAACAGTGTTGAAAAATCAAAATTCAATCTGAGTAAATTTGAAGATCTAATTGGCTTTATTCAACAATTCATGGATCGGGCAGCATCCATCTAGCAATTAGAAAGGAGCTTTGAATAGTTGTACAAAATGGAAGGCTTTTATAGTTAGAAAGGGGGCAAGACAAAAAAAAAAGTCTATTGTTTCAGGCAAGGTCACCTTCCTTTGGGGGAGGGAAGTCTCTTGTGCGGATTACCTCACTAGTGCTGACCAGGTAATTCCAGATTAACTGGTTAAAGGTTATATTCCTAGGAGAGGCTGAAATAAGTTAGATATTAAGTTTTGGTTTGCTGACATAAGGCTTAGCACAAGTGAATCCATTTAGGGCCTTTTTTAACAACAGTAAATACTATTATCAGGCAATAATTGTCTGAAATGACCTACCAATTATTTTCTATGCTTTGTATCAAAGACAATTTGGATCTAGATGAAAGTACTGTATCATCAGGTACATTTATTATAATGAGAATTGCTAGTGGCATAAACAGCTTTAAATGGCCCTGTGCTGTGGTAACTCTCCAGAATGCAGCTGGTTTAACTTGGGAAGAGGCTGGTTGTAACACCAACTGAGCTATAATTCTAATACTCAGAATTTTCCATTTATATGGGGTTTCCAAACCACCTGTGAAGTCTTGGAACATTCCATTTTCAACAGCTTATGGAATATTCATGAGATACTGCTGGGAACGCTGGATAGTTCTTGAAATTATTATTCTAGATATGGTCACATTTAATTACTAAAATAAATACAATTGTTGCTATTCTATTCCATCAGATATGTAGTTTCCCTTGTAAGTGTATTAAATATATGAGTTAATTCAGAAATAAATAAATATAAGCAGTACAGGATGGTCTCATCCATTTATTTTTAAAAACAATGTTGAATTATTGTAGAAAAATGGAAGAAATGGTAGAGGAAAAGTGGGACAGATTTGATTACAAGGAAGAAAATGTATGCATGCTCAACACATTATAAACAGAAGCAAACACATTGGGAAAGTATGTTAAATACTTATGACATTTAAAATAGAAATAGAATGCAAGCTGATAAGATAAGCATGCATATATGCAGTTTGGGGTAGACTGCACTGCCTTTCTTAGTATACTCTCAGCTTACCTCTGGATCCTCATCTTTCATCACACCCTACTCTTACACTTACACTTTGCTTCAGCCACATATTACTTGGAATCACCACATTCTTACCCTTCTAAGACTTTAAACATACTACTATCTAAATTAAATGCAAAAACATTCCCAACTCATGACGAAGTCCCATTCTTTCCACAGGCAGTTTAAAAAATCATTTTATCCAGAGATCTCTGAGAGGCAAGATAGAGGCCTCTCTTTGCTCTCACCATATGCAATACTCATCCCACTCTAGTGTGATTCTTTTTCATCCCCTGTTGACTTCTCCTTCACAGTTATAGACAATGTTATTGTATCCACAGTGCCTAGAGCACAGTAGGTACTCAGTAAATGTGAACAGAAAACAAGCTCTCGATTTAAAATATGGGGCAAGAATACTGACAGTTCACAAAAGGGAATACAGATTGATAAAATAGGAAATAGAAACACATTCCAACACATAAAAATAAAATCAATAAAAGTCAGCAACAAATATATATTTCACCTATGGAATTAAATATCTAAGGGAAATTATAATGGTTAAAAATAAAATATCCAAATAAATGGGCCCTGTCATATAAATATGAGGAAAAATCAAAAATTGTTAAAAAAAATAATAGGGCAGATATGACATGGTAATTTCCATTTAAACTTGGTCATAGTAAATAAAATTCAGGAATAGCATTTTAAAAAGTAAATATTAAATTTGAAATAATATGAAGTGGAGAATTGGAAATACTTTCAGGGCCAAATTATAGTAAAAAGGTAGAGTAAAAAGGCTGTGAAAACCTAGGTATATTTATAGAATGAAGACTTTGTAATAATTTTTTATATTTAAGTTTTATAGAGATAATGGGTAATTTTTAAATGCTATATAAATAAATAAAATGGTATAGATACACACACAAACTAAAATGAACAAAAACAATGTGGAAATGAATCTTACATATACCCTAAATTATAAAATGTGGTTACTGACATGTTCCTCTACAATTCCAGTTAAGTTGTGCATGACATCTCTCTGATTGGTAAAATATCTATTGACTTAGAAGACTCAGAGCCCAGGCTCCATAGAGAGATAGTTTGGACTTGAGACCCAGCTATGTCATTTACTTGGCTTGTAATCATCAGCAATTGACTTTACCTAGATGTTCCCCAGTTATCAGTAAAAAAGAAAAACAAAAACATGCCATTACTAATGCCTGTCTTATATGTTATGAGGATAAATGGCCTAACACTTATGACAAAGGCTCTCTCTGTTGACCAAACTTTGATCAGGCTCTTAGGAGACCTCTTTCTGTCTAGGTCTTGCCCTTGGACTCTGCCCTAAACCAATTTAGTCCCATATTAGTGATATCTTACTGCATCAGTTTAGTGAAAATCCCCCACCCTTGAAAATGTGATCAAATGTCTTATCCTCCATCTTCAATATCTTATCACTTTGAACTGTCTTTAGCAAAAATTTTGTAAAATTGATTTAGTCTTAATACTCTTACCCTTAATATTATGTTTTAGTAATTTTTCATCCACTGACCCCACCCTGGCCTTTGGCTATAAATCTCCGTTTGTATTTATTGTTTTCAGAGTTGAGTTTAATCTCTCTCCCTTACTACAAATCTCCACTGTAGTAGTCCCCCAGAATAAAGCCTGCTTTTCCATCTTAACAAGTGTCAGAATAATTTTTCCTATTATACCTACAAAGTACATACAAATGCACTTCATAGAGTATGTGCTAGAGCAATTTTAGCTCTTTAAATCTTTATTACTATTATTATAATTTTATATTATTATTATTACTATTCCTTAAAAGTTTTCATACTTGTCTGGCTTTGGAAGTTCACCCTGGGTAGGTGATCTCATAGCAGCTTGTATTCCTCCTATCACTGCATTTATGACAGCTTATTTCCTTATATTCAATAAGGGCATACTCCATGTCTGACTTGTTCATGGTTACATCTCCAGTGTGAAGAAAGTTGTTTGATACATGAGAGACTTTCAATAATATTTCCTGAATATTAATTAATTAATTAATGTTTGAATCTAACACAAAACTTTTATCTTTCTATTATCTTTCTTTTAATCCTAGGAGATTCTCCTCAGACTCATCATCAAACTCTACTCAGCATTTCTTAACATGGTTCAATTTCTGTAAAATAACACTTTTTTTTGAAGTGGGTCTATTTTCAAAACAATGTTGCTGTATAACTTTTTATATCCATGAAGATAAACCTCATATAAATTGTAAGCTACTTGAGAGCAAAGGATTTGTCTCTTATTTTCTTTATGTTGTTCCATGGTTCTCCTGGAATAGTTTACATACAGTAAGTTTTTAGGCATGTTAAATATGACAGTAGTGTCTCACAAGAAGTGTCTAAAACTAGTGTTTGAACTAGAAACTTACTTGCAATTCCATCTTATATTTAAATAAATGCATTAATAGAAATGAGGTTTGTGGCTACAACCTTTTTCTACTGGTTCAATTAAACATAGGAAATCTTTAATGATAAGGCAACACATTTGACTTATGATAGAATATGATTGTTTTTATCAAAATAGTTAGTTAAAGCTCCAGCCAAACTATTTAATTAGTCATCTTTTCTTTATGGTGAATTTTAGGTAAAGGAAATTAATAGAATATCTTCAAAAGTTTATTATTAGGCATGTGGCTAACTGACAGTGTGCACTGTCTGCTGTTATTTTAAATGTTGAATGTTAATTACAGCCCAGAGGTTACTATATGTTTTTATATTTAGGTTATTCCAATTTTAGGTTACTTCCTTCTGAGAAATTTTAATTACTTAGTGGCACTTCTCACAAGGTATCAGGTGGAAGATTTTGAAATATATAAATTATTTTTGAAAAAGTTGAATAACATTTGCAGTTTAAAATATGTGTTCAGCAGGTGTCTTACAGAAGGACTGTTTTAAACCATATTAATATGGTGACTATGATACATATATCAATATAAAAGATGAACACATGTGAAGCTGGAAAGACTGTGTAAATTTTTAAACATCTGAACAGGTGGCTAACTTCCCAAAACAACTTAAACCTTTATGATACCTTATCATACTGAGACAGATCCTGGTGTTTTACAATGACATTAAAATTAAAATTTAATTTTTCCCATAGAGCTAATATAATTATGAGCTTTGTGTCAGAGACAATAGTGAGATCCATCTTTTGAAAGAAAAGGGGAAGATATTCTTCCTGTCAGGGGCCAGTGAATATTGGCATATACGATGGTGCTAAAATAGGGAGCTGTGAATATGGAGGTAAATAGTTTTTGATACTATTGCTGGTCTTATTTTAGGAATTGAGGAAAGTAAATGAGATATTACATTATAAGGTGAAAAGTTAGGGAACCTGTATACATTCAGATGTTGATTCAGTTTCAGAGCTCCTCTTTATTCTAAAAGCAAAGATTGACATTATACCAAACAAATGTCATAATAAACTATCAAATTTCTCATATTATAATATGAACTCGATAAACTTAAAGTACTTAGCCTATAGATACCTAGTATAGTTTAAATAAATTAATTATTCATGGTAACGTTTTTGGCTTGTTGGTTGGATGACACCCAATGAGAGTACACATTCTCCATGTCATAGAATAAATGGGAATTCCATTGAGACTTCCTCATTTACTGCTGGTTGAGCACGTGTGTGTACAAAGGCAAACATTAGGGTGGCTACTTATTGAATTTAGGGAGGCACTTAGAGAGCCTTAGAAGTCATTTGGGAATAAAATGTCTTGTTCCCAAATTCTTCCTATGTAATTTGTGCAGTTTATTTTCTGACTGGTTTGTTTCTTCCTGAAATGTCATCTCCCAGGAACTTGACCCATTGCCTGCTTCTAATACCTTCCTCCAGCCCTTGATTTATTTTTCTCTTTGTCTTTGGTTCAGGCTCTATTCCTCTGTGTACCTCCAATGACTCCAAGTCTACTGAGCAAACAGATGTGGTAACATACTGAGCCCATTGTTTCTCACGGCTTTTCTCTCTAACCCTGCAGCTTGAGGGTGAATCTTTCTTCTGGATCCAAGCTTCTGCCCTCCTCGTGTTTTGAAGCTCTTCAGGTTGTATCTGGGATCTATTTTAAGACTTCATCATTTCTGATTAAGGCTTTGTTCTCTATATGAGTATTTTTTGGCACTTTGGTCGGATTTTGAAATCAGACTGTTCCAACTGGTACTGGCTGGCCTTCAGCCCATTCCTTCAGGAACAAAGGCTGTTTCACTGAAACTCTGCCAACTAGCTATCAGTCTGTTCCTTTGGAATAGGGACTGTTCTATCACAACTGTGCTGAGCAGCCTTTGTCCTGGCCCTCTGGGACTAATACCGTCCCTTAGAACTGGCTGGTATTAGGACTGTAGGCTGTTTGAGCTGTTGGAGGTATTTAGGTGGTTTGAAAATTATTCTTTACTCTAGAGAAAAGCCCCTGAGAAATGGGATCCCATTTATCTAAATATTTAGAGGGAACCCCTCACCTCCCAACATGGCCCCTGGCCAATTTCATGTTTACAAACCACTATCTTTTCTCATGCACATTTCTAACTATTTCTCTGACTTTTATCAGCTAGTTCATATGGTTGTTGGAGAAGGCTAGGTCTAGCATTGGGTGGAAACTGCTATTTGGGAAAATGCTGAAAGGTCCTAGATTTACAACAGGGAGGTCAGCCTGTTAACTTACTATAGAATCAGGCTCTGGCAATTGTTAGGCAACTTCATTGAGCAATTCCAAAGGATTAAAAACAAAAATCTAGTCTCCTTTAATGTTGATTCCACCCAGGTAGCCTTTAACTTTATATTTATTAATAGGATGAAACAGGACCTTTCTCCTCTACTAAAAGGACCAAGATGGAATGAAAAATAAGGTACACTCCAGACTTAGTCAATCTGGCAAACCATCTCTCTTGTGTTATAGACGAGTCACCTAAAATTAAGATCACTAAAATTCTTAATCAACTTCAGCAAATAAATACTGGTTTGGTTAGGCAAAACCAAAACCCTCCTAGATTCTGTTATTATTATAAAGAAACAGAATATTGGAAAGGACATTGTGACAAATTGTTTTAGGCATCTTCAGCCCTCTAACCAGCATTCACAAGTTCTCCCAATTCTTAATGACAGCACTCAAGAAACTACAGAGGCTCTTCCCAATCCTCCCTCTGATTAAGAGGAGCCTTTTTCTCAGAGGACTAAAGCAGTTCAATTGTGGGGATCCCTAATGTACCCCAAGAGGTTACTATCTCTGAACCAACCTCTTTTTGTTTAGGACCTTTGAGGGATATGCACCCTTATGTCCATAATTTTTCCACCCCTACCCATTTATTAGCCTAAGACTTCAGAGAGAAGAATCATACCAAAATTTCTTTCTCCCAAAGAGGAAAATAATTATAGAACTTGGCAGTAGTCATCAAAGCAGACAACCAGGTGAATCAAATGAGCCTTTAACATCTTTTATTTGCTTCATCTCTGACAGTGCTAGAGCAAATTCAAAAATTATTGATCATTTGTCCCTACTGAATCAGATACCACCGTCCTTATGGGCAAAGTCTCCAAATGATACTGGCAAAATTCACAGCACACCTCCCATCAAGAATCAAATAGAATCCTCAAAGCCTCTCCCCAGAATTAATTGATATTCTATAAGTAAAGTAGGCTTTCAAGATATAAAGCATATAGTAGAAGATTACAGGACTCATATTATCTATTGTACTAGACTCTGTAATGCTTCTATTTTACCTGTGAGAAAAACTAAGGGTTGAGTGTTGAGATTTGTCCAGGACGTCAGAGAAACAAAAACAAAAAAAAATTACCTTTTGACACTCTATTGTAACTAGCACTCATACATTTCTAACATCTACTCCCTTGAAAGCAAATTTTTTACTGTAATTGTTTATTCAGTGCATTTTTCCATATTCCAGTTGATGAAGCTAGCCAATACATTTTTGTCTCCACTTACGAAGAAAAACAATTCACCTGGACATTAATACCTTGTGGCTTTACTCAGAGACCTTATTTATCACAAATTCTGAAGGCTAGAGTTTTGACTTTGCTGCACTATATGAAGGACTTGCTTCTTTGTTCTCCTTCTCAATCCTTTGCACAGTAAAATAGCATCCAGGAGCTATTGCCTTTAACTTTAAATAAGGTCACCAAAAAATCACATATATCCTAGCCAGCTTTGATATTTAGGGCATCTGATATCAGAACAAGGGCTATACCTAGATCCAGGTAGAATTTATGGTGCCTTAAGTTTCCACAAATCCAAAATTAAGTACCAACTGTGAGGTTTTCTTGGGCTAGTTGGTTATTGCTGAAGTTGGATTTCAAAGTTCTCTCTAATGGCCAAACCTCTGTATGTTTTTTCTAAACAAAACAACCTTGACCCAGTTTTATGGGAAGAAATGGACAACACAACCTTTAAGGTTTTACAGGAGAGTTTAATGAGCTTATCAGCCCATGGGCATCCCAATTGTCAGATTCCCTTTTTATTTTTTATATAAGTAAAGAAGGGGATGCCTTTGGTGTACTCATCCCAAAACACAGGAACCACCATCAACCCACAGGGTATAATAGCCAGGATTTAGACATTGTGACATGGGAATACACCCCTTGCCTTAGAGCTATTACTGCCACTACCTTTTTGGTGAAGGTCAGCAATAAATAGTTGTGGGATCTAATTTACCCATTTTTGTACCTAATGTAGTAGAAGTCCTCCTGAATTCTCATCACACTCAACATTTCTCAGTCAGTTGCCTACCTCCTATGAAATACTTTTGTTACCTCTTCCTACACAACTCTTTTATGTTGCAAAAACCTTGACCCTCCTACTTTTCTCCCGTCCATCCCTGAAGAAGTCCCTCTTGACTGCTTAACTGAAAGATCACCGCCTGACTCCTTGTGAAGATTTGCAGGAAATTCCTTTGGGTAATACTGGTTTCTCATAGTTCACAGATGGTTCTTATTTAAAAGGTGACAATGGCAAATATTGTTCTGAGTATGCTATTGAAACTCTTTTTGATGTTGTTGAAGCAGCATCTTTACCTATGGTTATGTCAGCCCAACAGGCCAAATTATACACTCTTACATGTGCCTGTACTGTAGCCAAGGACAAAATTGACAATATTTATACTGATGGTAGATATGGTTTCAGAGTAGCTCAAGACTTTGTAACGTTGTGGAAGCAATATGGCTTCCTGACTTTCAGCAGAAATGAAATTTAAAATAGACATTATGTTCATGAATTATTGGATGAAATAATTTTACCTGCCTTAAGATTTGGGGACATGCTAAAACTGACTCTCTGGAAGCTAAGATACATCAACTTATTGACATTTCCTAAAGGAATGCTGCTTTTGAATATTTTGTTTGTTTGTTTGTTTTTTTGTGATACGCGGACCTCTCACTGTTGTGGCCTCTCCCGTTGCGAAGCACAGGCTCCGGACGCGCAGGCTCAGCGGCCATGGCTCACGGGCCCACCCGCTCCGCGGCATGTGGGATCTTCCCAGACCGGGGCACGAACCCGTGTCCCCTGCATCGGCAGGCGGATTCTCAAGCACTGCGCCACCAGGGAAGCCCAGGAATGCTGCTTTTTAGGGACTAGCGGCAATCAAACCTCTGTCATGGTCCAAAAGGATGTTTCCCCAAATGATGACTTAGAAGAACTGACTAGAGAAGTCTAATAATTGGCCTCAGGACAGGAAAAGCAAAGAGAGAAAGCTCTCATTGCTAAAGAGAGAAAACTCTGGATTGATAAATAGAGAAAGCTCTGGTTTGGACCAAATAACAACCCAAACTCTAAAATCCCCATGCCTCTTTATGTACATACATTAAACCATTAGTCTACTGACAAAATAATACCATTCATGAATCAATATATGTATGGAAACATTAACAAGGCTGCAAAAGGTGCTTACCCTACTTAACCTACTTGTTCAAGTACAGCTCAGGGAAGCCTGCTCATACTTCTTTCCAATATTTTTAACTGCCTAATGGACCATTCAAGTTCTGGAAAATGGGTTTCTTATAACTCCCTCCATCTAATGGATATAAAAGTATGTTTTAGTCATTGTCTGTATGTCTTCATGCTGGACTGAAGCCTTCCTTTGCAGACAGGCTCCTGCTTCTTCTGAGACTAATAATCATTTGGAAATATTATCCATATCTGTGGAACTCCTTTTGAACTTCATAGAAATCAAGGAAACCATTTTACTAACCAGGCACTTTGACAAGTCTTTGCTCTTTAGCCAGTTTCACAACATTTTCACTGCACTTATCACCCTCACTTCTATGGTTTAGTCAAGCATAGTAATGACATTATTAAGACCTAGTTGGCAAAATTTGTAGAGGTCCTTCAAATACCTTGACCTCAAGTATCTCCATTGGTCCTTCTAAATCTTCGATCCACCCCAATTGGAACTCATAAACCCTCACTCTCTGAGATGGTCTCAGAATTCCCAATGCACTTCACTGCTTTGCCTTTTGACTCACTGCTGATGAAAGGAGAGATACTCTAATATTGCAAAGGCCTAATTGTTTCCATTAAAAGTAACCTTGCTTTGCTGAGGAACCTTCACATGTGTACTTAGGAGATGAAGAGCTTAAGGATCACACCTTGTGACCTGAAGATTTCCTCTGTTGAAAAAGATATCTCCAGAAGGATACTTTTCAACCTCATTGGAAAGTCCCCTATGAGGTACTGCTAACCAAGCCTTGTGCCACTAAACTCCAATTAAGAGACCCAACAGTAAAGATTTTCTGGGATTGAAACAGACAACATCTGATGAGACAGTTCTTCTGAGATATCTGTACCAGGCCTTGTTGGAAATTTATCTGCCAGACCTTTAATGATGACATAATACTTCAGTGATATCTGGTGTTTATGATTTTGATAACATATAGATTTCAGATTTCAAACCTGCCTGAGAGTTACTCAAGTGTGACTTCAATATGTTTGCAATCTGTGCACTTTCCAACATAGAACACTTTATCCAGGAAAACTCCATTCTGGCATTGAAGGAGTAAAAGCAGCTGAAACTAGAAAACTTAATTCTTGATCAGTGAACTTCTAGATAAAATTTTTGATCAAAAATGGAAAATGTAAAACATTAATAAGCAGAAAAATCAGTTAAATAAAATCAAAAGACCAGAATGGGGAGTTCTCATACACTGAGAGGGTAGTGGAGCCCAAAAGGAAGAAGAAAGACTTCTTTTCTGTCAAGAGTTCAGCTAATGAGAAACTGTCAAAATTCAGCCAATGAAAAACCATGGGCTATTTGTTTACTGTAGCCCTCTCAACTTTCTTTTCCCCTGTATAAAAGAGTTCTGTCCATTTATTTTTCTGGGGACTTGCAAGTGGCTCATCATATTTGCAGACCACAAATTGCAATTCTCTGCTGTACTTGAATAAATGCATTAGTCAGATAAACCTAAGTTACCTGTATGGCAAATGAGACATGCAAATGTCACTAATTTAAGGACCATGAATTAGGGAGATTATCCTGGAGTATCTAGGATGTAATCACATGGGTTCTTAAAAGCGGGGAACCTTTCCTGACTATGGTCAGAGGGAGATATGACTATGTAAAAATGGTCAGAGAGATGCAATATTGCTGACTCTGGAGATGAAAGAAGTGGGCAATGAGTCAAGGAGTGTGTATGGCCTCTAGAAACTGGAAAAATGTAAGGAAATGGACTCCCCCTAGAGCCTAGAAGGAAACGACCATGCCAACACCTTGATTTTAACCCAGTGAGACCTACATTGAACTTTTGACGTACAGAACTGTAAAATAAGTTTATGCTGCTTTAAGCCACAAAATTTGTGGTAATTTTACAGTAACAATAGGAAAACTAATACAGATGATAAAATCAGGTTCAATTTAATAAGCAGAATGTCAATTTCTTTATAATAGTCAAAACCTAAGATTGATTTGTAGTTGAAGCCTTCTCCTATTCTTCCTCTTTAGCCTTTTCCAGGCAAAATAGTGTGTAGATGGCTTCTACTTTTTGATCTTGTCATCTTTCCTGTTTATAATCCTTGTCATCCAGCTAGTTACCTTAAGTTTCTGAAGCTTCCAAAGTTGGAATATTGAGAGGCAAAATAAGAGATTTGGGACTGAATGTGTGCTAGACTTATAACACTGTGGTGATCTATAATCTCTGTTCTTTGTACTTAGGGTTTGTTTAATTTTCTTTTTCCTGGGCACTTCTATGCATTGTTGAAGACACCAACACCCCACCTTCACTCCTGCAGTATCTATTCCTCTAAGTATCTTAAATTCCCACAAGAATTACTAAGTTTTATGATGGCTAGTTATTTGCCATTCCTTTTGTAGCCTCAGTATATGAAAGTCTACTTTTAGCTCTCACCCACTGGGTGGCCCTGTTAGATATAGAGAGCTTGTGCATCCTTCATCCACTCTGAGTAGAGGTAACTCTCAAACTATAGTTAACCTTGTTCTTTAGATTTCTCAGACATTTACTTAGACACTATTTTTCTGTGTCTTTTCATATCTTGTTTAGTATGAAAACACTTGCTAAACTCTCACAATATGAATTTCACAATTCTCCTCTTCCTTGTCTTAAGGTAAAAGAGGTAGCACTTCCTTTCTGCCTCTATTGTGGTTTGAGATTCACAGTTGACTGCTAATAGCTCTCTCCAAAGAAATCCTTCTCAAGAAAGGTCTTCAAACATAGTCTAACTCCCATAATTTTATATCTTTGCCATGAAAGGGTGGTTTCATAGACATTTTACCCCTTTTTTAATGTCTACATTTAACCTTCTTCGAGTTAGTTTCACTTTGTCAAATTCTGGAAAGAAAAGACCCAGTGTAAAACTTTGTTTCACTTAACAATACTTTATTGCTGTAGATTTCTCAGGTTTTAGTCATTTTGTGATTCAAATGTATTTTTACTCACTTCCATTTTCCTTCATCTCTTAATTTCTCTCTTTCCTCTATTTTTCTCCGATATTTCTTGGGAAACATAAATAGTCTTGTAGAGGTTCTTATTAATTATCCACTTATTCATTGAATCAATATTTTGACTAAATATTTTTCACAAAACATTGTGCCCATTGATAAGGGTGATACAAGATTATTCACCATGACCTCAAAGAGCTTTTAGCTTCATAGGTGCAACAACCCACATAATTAACTCATTTATCCCTGAAGTAAGAAATCTAACATAATCTTCAAGCTTCTGCCTAAATATCATTATTATAGCCCCCTTTCATAGTATAATTTCAATAATTTCACTATTTTCATTTTTTACCAAATTTTTTCAAACTTGTAAAATGCCCAGCTTATTAAAAATAATATTTGGTTAATGTGTGTGTATATTTAATTACATGAGAGATAAATATATCCATTTTCATACCTATAATACTTATTTTCTCTTAGAGTAACTTAGATTACAATGTCAAGAACTCTTTTTTTTTCTTTTATGTTCTAGCCTCATTGATAGCCATATGCAAAGGCAATTTAAGTTTTATCTGCTTTATTTTATCTTTACTGGATGAATTTTACTATTTTTCTTTAACTTGAAAAGAAAGCATACAGAACTATAAAATAATTTCATTTATTGCTTTCTCTAACATGATGGCTACACTCTCAGCTCTGTCCTTTCTAGACCCAGTAAGTCTGGCCATTGTAAGTGGGAAAATAATTTGCCACATGTTAAATTTCATGGATGTTGCTTTTTATTCTTGATCACTTATGTATGGGTCTTCTGTCTTATTCCCTATCTCATAGTTAATGAGAATCAGTTTAGAGTCTTATCTTTTTCCTGCTCTTTAGTAATTTGATTTATTTCTTATGCCTCTAGTTCTTGTTTCCTTCCTGTTATTTCAGTCCACTATGTATTTGACTAATTTTTATTCTCATTTGCAGAGGTGCCTTCATGAGTTGTACCTCAAAGCTGTATTCTCTGTCTTCCTGGTCTCTGTCTTCTCATTACTCGTCCTTAATTCTCAGGTATATATTACTTATTGGTTACATCAATGTATTTAGAAGCTCTCCACCAATCACTGGCTGAATTGAACACATATTTCAATTCCTTTTGAACATGGACTAATGTTCTTTATATCGTATGTGTTCTTTTCCATGAGGATTGCCCTCAGAGTTGAAGGTCCATATTGAGAATTCCTCTGTGATTTTTCCTAAAATAGAAGTCTGCTGCTTATTTCCATGCAGCTTTACCTGATTCTGCATGTTTTCCAGAAATTCTTGTACTATTTTTCCTATACATTGAAGTGCCTCCTTTACACAAACCTCAGCTTAATCAGTTAAACAAACATAGAAGAAAATATAGTGAATAGAGAAAAATTTCTGTGAGAAGGCACTAGGAGAAAAACCACAGATAGGAATGAAAGATAGGAACAAAGATAATTTTAGAAGAATCATGATCATAAAATAATATAAATGTTACTAAAGAGCTGTTTTCTTTTCCAAACTGCATATGAAACATTATTTATTTATTTATTTATTTTAGTGCCTTTCTCTTTAGGTTATTGAAGTGGGTTGAATGGTGGTTCCTCAATAAGATGTATTCACATCCTAATTCTCAGAACCTGTGAATGTTACCTTATTGGGGAAAAGGGTCTTTGTAGATGTAATTAGGTTAAGGAACTTGAGATAAGGAGATTATCCTGGATTGTCCGAGTGGGTTCTAAATCCAATGATGAGTGTCCTTCTAAGACTGAGGAAAAGGAATATCTGATAGATATAAAAGGAGACAGCATTATGACCACAGAGGCAGAGAACAGAGTGAGGCTTCTACAAGGCAAGAAATGCTAACAATTACCAAAAGCTAGAGGAGACAAAGAATGTCTTCTCCCTTAGAACTCCAGAGGAAGTGTGGCCATGCTGACATCCTGATTTTGGACTTCTGGCATCCAGAACTGTGACAGAATAAATTTTAGTTCTTTTAAGCCACAAAGTATATGGTAATATATTACAGCATCATACAGTCATCATACAGTCATTCTACTGCCAAGATCCAAAAAAGACCAACTGAACTATAATCTGGATTTTTACATGATGCACCATTTAACCTCTCTCCGGATAGAGCCTTATTTTTTTTTCCAACTTTAATGAGGAATTAATATACAAAAGTATATTAATTATATACAAAATATTAATATAATTAATATACAAAAAGGTTCACATATTTAATGTCTATATTTTGATGAATTTGGACCTGTGCCTATATTTGTGATAATTTTTTTTTAAATTCCAAACAAGAAATAAATAAAATATATTAAATAAATGAAAAAAAAAAAGATAGCACTATTTTGGTCTCATATTATTTTCACTAATTTTTTTTTACTCCAGATAATTAAAGTCCCTTTTCTAGTGAATTTTACCTTCTATTTCTGTGCATTTTCACATAGTGTATCTAAAATTGCCATCCTCTGATAATTCTCATTATAATAATTCAAATAGATATGCAAAAGTAAAACAAATGAATACTTTCAACATTTTCCAAGCCCATTATATATTTTTTTTCAATATTAGAAAGTATTCAAAACTCATATTTTTGTATTCCTAAAGTTACTTTACCTTAAATTTTATGAGAAAAATACCAGAGAATGGTTTCTACCATATGCATAGAACATACACATTTTTTAGCATATGTGAAAACAAAATATTTCAAATTAATTTCTTAAAATTGAATTAATTGTAACATTTTATAATATATTGCATGTTTAATTTTTGTAGCAACAATATTTTCTTTGAAGAAGTATGTTTAAGGTGATTTCCTTACTGACAGCCAACCCTACAAAATATTATATAGAAGGTGTACTAAAAAGATTTTCTAAATCACAAAGAAAATCTCCATAGTAAGCACATATGACAAAAAATGGCTTACTAGCTTCTTTTGCAATAAAAAGTAATTTAAATAAATTATTTTAATGTCATTTTAAGCAAATGTTTTTTAAAAAACCTGATTCCTATCAAGGAATAGAGAATGACAACCACTAGTCTTGCTACTTTATTTAGAGCTAGGACAGCAGGGTCATTTTCTGTGAACTGTCAACCCTGGAGTGTTACCTTGTGCCACCAAAAGAAGCATCTAGACCTGTTGGTAAATAATCCTAGAGTGACTAAACTCTTAGGAATCACAAGTAACAATGATAACAACTGTTGGAATATAGGCTGTGGATGCAAATGTTTGCAGAGAACCTATGAAGAAGAACAAAATACACATCCTAGGTCAGGAAAAGAAAGTATCAGTTCAAAACTATAAGACTCAAGTCAGCTCCAAGATATTCCTCTCTGACATATTTGAATCTACAAACTTAGCTCTAAGAACTATTTTTTCAGAAGGCAAACCTCATTAACCCACAAAATTGACAAATATATTTCTAAAAAATATTTTGTGGATGTCAGAAAATATAAACCAAAAAATTGAAACAAAACATCAATTTTGTTACACATGTATTTATATATATGCATCAGTTAGTATTAAAGTAAAAAGTACCTTGAACTTATGTTAGCAATTCTATTTGCTTTTAGAAAGAATGTATCTGGAGGAATAAAGTTTTAAATTGTAGCATATATACTAGGAGCATCTTGATGAGGGAGTGAAAGTCTTTCATATTCATAGAATTCAAATATTAAAAGATAAAAAGTATTGCTTTCTAAATTTTGGGAATATTTTTCAAATAGATTAGTTTCTGGTTCCCTTCTCTGAATCCAACATTGAACAGTGAAGCTGGCCTATTTGATGTATTTCTTTCTCTCATATGCAGACACATATATGTGTGCACATACATGAACACAAACACACATGCACACACACACACACCATGAGAAATATGCAGGAATTCTAGAAATGGTTGTATCTGATTTGCATGTGTATATGTGTATGTGTATGTGTATTTAATTAAGCATAGGCTGGGAGAAAATGTTAATAAATTGTGGAATAGCTGGACTACTCATACATTGTTATGAGAGTGAAAATAGATGGCACTGCCTTAGAAAACAGACACTATTTACTAAAATTGAAGATATATATTTATACAACATACAGTAGTCTTCAGTTGGTAGCATAAAAGAGGAAAACCCTTTTACATAGCTAATAATTTTATAAACAGACCCATGAGGTTTTTATATTTGAAAAATGAAAGTTTAAATACAATGAGATAGATAACTGTATATCTATCAGATTGTGAACATTAAAAAAAGTTAAATAATTTTAAGTGCTGATGAGAGCATAAAGATTTGCAGGAGAGCTCTTTGATATTACTTATGAAAATGAATTTTTGTATATACTACATACTAGCAATAGTTTTCCAAAGTATTTAGCACAGTAAACCTCTGGGACACATCATCAAGGAGACACATTTAAGGTATTTACTAAAGTGTTATGTTGAGAAAGCTTCAGATAGAGATATTAGTTCACTCATTACTAAGAATGTAAACATAAATTGTGTATACTTGATGAAAATTTATGCAGCTGCCAGAAGTAATAAACCAGATGCACATATATGGAGAAATGCTGTAACATATTATTCAATTAAAAAGTTTAAAAATAGAATGAGAAAATTATGATAATATTAACATAAATTTTAATATATGTACTCTGAAACCAAAATCATATTTTTTTTCTTTTTTTTCAAAATCATATTTTTAAGCCTAGATGGAAAATCCATGCATGGAAGGTAGTTTGGAAAGACTTTTTTTTATCACCTGTGTAGATTCTTAGTATATAAATCAACTATGGAAAGGATATTAGGAAGATATATTAAATCCAGTATCTTGAGCACAATGATGAATGAGGAAAATGGAGAAGTACAGTCATGGAATCAAAACAACACAAAAAAGAATTTAAAAAAAAAAAAGAAAGAACACAAGATAAGTTTTGAATGGATGTAGGTTGATAAAATTTATTTGAAGGTATTAGAAAGTAGATATTATGTGATGTGATTTTCAGAGTGTATTTAGGTTAGAACTCCAGAAATTCTGTAATTAGTAGCCTAGAGGCATTTTCTATGTTGGCATCCACACTTCTCAAATTCAACAAATTCAAATGATTCATCCATTTTACCCTATACCTTCCATCACTTTAGACATTCCCTATTTTGGTAGTGTCACCAGTTGCCCAAGGCTATAAATTGTCCTAATCTAAATTCTGTGTGTCACACTCATCTTTTCTCATCTGGATTATTATAACCATCCAATTGTTCTCCAAGACCTTCCTTCCTTTAATCATTCTTTTGTCCTGCCCACATGGCTGACTCTAAAACAGCAGTATGACTATTATTCTTAAAGGAGACTAAGTACTATGAAGTAAGATGTTTGATCTTTCTTGCTCACCACTGTATCCTCAGCAGCTAAAACAGTGCCCACGGCAAAATAGTAAATTCATATTTATTGGATGCATAGTTTGCTGGGTAGCTTCTGAAATGCTCTACCTCACCCCATAATCCCAACTCCTGTTATTCTCAGCCTTGTATAAGCACATCCTTTTGAGTAACTTGCTTCTTAGAATACCTCAACTTTGAGTAGATGTCTTTTCTTTATTAGATTATGAGAAATACTGACTTCCATCTTGCTACTAGTTTCCTCCTTTCTGGCTTTGATGAAGTAAGTTACCATGTTGAAGAGATAAGTGTTCTGGTTAGCAATTCCAACATGTCTGTGGCGGGGGTTGGGGGGTTCACAATGCCAAGCAATTCTGGGACACCAGCTGGGTGTCCTACAATTCAACTCAATTCTGACACTATCTACCAGGAGATATTACCAGATTCCACAGGTTAAATTCTCAGTCTCATAAGACCGCTTTCCCCCACTTCAGATGCCAATGGCAAGTCCAGGTTGTTAACTGTATTTCCAATGAACTCCTCCTTGACTTATTAATTCACAGTACTGAGCTCACAGGACTCTGAAAACCAGTTTCCTCACTAAGTTACTGGTTTATTATAAAGGATATCAAAGGATATGACTCAATAGACAGTTAAAGAGATAAATAGGGTGAGGTACTGAAGAAAGAAGTTTCTGCCGTTTTGGAGTTTGGGGCCTGGTAGTGGGGCATGTGGAAGTGTTCTGGTTCACCAACCTGAAAACTCTCTGAACCCCCTTCTTTTGGGTTTCTATGGAGACTTTATTACATAGACATTAAACCACTGATTAAATTATTGGCCATTGGTATTGATTCAAACTCCAGGCCCTCTCTCCTCCCTGGAAATCAGGGGGTGGGACTGAAGGTTCCAATCCTCTACTCAATGTTGGTTCCCCCTAAGTCACTTATTAACATAAACTCAGATGAAGTTGAAAGGGGCTCGTTATAAATAACAAGATATGTATTTCACCTTTATGGCTCTGAAGCTTTTTAGGAACTGAGCATAAGAAACCAAACATAATAACAAAAGACAAAATATGCCTCCATTGTCCATATTCTTTAAATATGGACAATGAAAATCCCAAGGGCTTATGGAGCTGTAAGCCAGGGACCATGGATTAAGACCAAATATACATGGAATATATTTTGGTCATCTGAATGGCCAGGTATATTTCTTATAAATCACAATATTGTAGGAGTCTCTGCGGAAAAAAAGTATTTTTTTCCTCTACTTTTCTAGGTTCTTGGCTGAGACACCACTCCCATAATAAAATGAGAAATTAACAAGGGAAAAACAGATGTTTAATTACTTGTACACTTCCTGTATACATGGTAGACAAGGAAGCAACTGTTTAACTCCCTGAAATTGCCCAAGACATCACCTTAAATACCATCTCCAGCTATAAAGACAAAAGAAAATGTTTGGGGAGGGGGAGGGGGAAGTTATGGAATGTTACCAGGAAAAGCACAGTAAGCAATGTGATGCTTGTTATGCAGATTTAAATCTGTACCTTCTCCATTGATAAGAGTTTCTAAATATTTGGTCATCCTCCTCTTCCTGGTACAGAGAGGCAGATACCCTTACAAATGAAGATTTCCCTTTCCTTACGAAAGGGTAACTTCCACTCAGTTTTCAGAGTTTTTCCTATATTTGCTGTTTCTTAGAATTAACGAGTTCAAAATAACCTTTATGCCAAGAGGCATATTTGGAGGGTGGTGTATTCTGATCTTCAACACCAATACAGCAAATAATTTAGAATGGGCTCCAACCAATAGACAGCTGGCAAGTTAAGGCTTCAGGTCAGAAACTCAAGAAGGAATTGCATCTGCACAAACCATGTAAGTAATCTTTGAAGCAAATCCTCAAAAAACATAGTGAAAGAAAAATTCAATGAATGAAATATATTATGTTCCCATAACTTTAAGGATTCCTTTTATTATATTTTCTCTGGATAATTTTACCCAAAGGACACAAATTCTACCATACTGTAAAATAGAGCTCAGTTAATTGTTAGAATGACTTCTGCAAAACTTCCATACTCTCTCTCCTCCATCCCAGTGACATAGAAAAGAAATCCACAAAGTTTCATATGATTTTATTGTGTGAAAAAGGATACATTTCACAAAAGCAGTGTATAAATTATAAAACATCCTCTTACAACTGTCCCTGATGTTGAAGGTTTTTTGTATATGTATATACAAGAGGGATAGTAATATTTTAAAATATATAAAATACTTCCCTATTGTTATATAACACATTTATAATAATCTTGATTTACTCTCCTTTCAGATTGTAATAACCTAACATTAACAGGAAATAACTTTGAAATATATTTTAATCATATGATTGTATATTCTATTTTAAATTCTGTCTCAGATCCATTGATATTTTGTTTCACTCCTTGAACACCTCTAAGGATAGCTGATTTTATTTGCTAAGAAAATTTGGGGGATAAAGTTACCAAAGGGACATATTTATTTACCCATTGATTGGCAATCCAACTTATAGTTTCTCAGATAATTTTTCTCAGTCTCAATTCAACAATGTCAATCAGTGAAGAAATCAACACATATATTTGGACTGATTTTTCAGAGTTGTTTTCAATAAAAATAAGACACTTTACATTTATTGAGTGTCCATTGAATTATGAAACTAGTACTTTATGATTGTTCTCATATTGTGATTTATGGAAAAACTTGAAAAGAGATACAAAAATAAAAGTGACATTTACTTTGGAAAATGAGCTACAAAATAATTTTTTCATATAAAAAATGATGTTGAGAAATTCAGAAAGTAAATAATTACAACTTGTTGACCTAAAACAATAGACTGCTAGATATTTCTCCAGCAAAGATGGGTTTATTCAGAATGAACAGAAGATTGAAATTCAGTGTCTGCAAACATGGTGAGTCATGTGCAAGTCCCCACATAGCAAGAGAAGTACTGTTTTATAGGAGGGAAATAGAAAGATGGGAGGGCTATAGTAAACAAAAAGTCCATGGCTTTTCATTGGCTGAGTCCTCGCCAGAAAAGAAGAGTCTCTCTTTTTCCTGTTGGTCTCAACTATGATTGCAGGGCATGAGAGCTCCCAATTCTGGTCTTCCAATTCTATTTGAGCTTTCCGTTTATTAATTTTCATAAAACCCAACATAAGTATTATTCTTACCCATTTATACAAGAGAGAATATCTTTAAGTTAACCTGTGGTCTCCATATTAGTAAATGTAAGTTGCTTAATATCATTTACATTAAAAATAAATAAGAGCAGCTCATTTGGATGATACTCTTTATACTAAAAGGGAGTTTTTGTTTCAATTAGATGTAAGAGTGTTGTAGCTCCAATAAATTTCTCCTCAAACAAAACATCATTATATGATATAACAGTTTAAAAAAAAACAAGAGTTTAAAACATTAATACATTATTTTGAATTTTCATTTTCAGGGAAAGGGAAATAAATTATTTTATTTGTGAACTATTTCTTCTTGCCTATTAATATTTGACTTAAAGAAAAAAGAAAATTTAACCTTCATAAATTTTAAAATCTCTGTTTCTAAATATTCAACATTAAGTATCCTTGTAAATCCCATATGATGTTTGAATACCTTCAATATATCCAACAAATAATCATTTATAATTTTATTAAAGACTTTAGGGACAGGTACCTACCTACATTCTGGGGAAGTTCACTGATATTTGGATAATTTTGTTGGCCAAAGATTACTTTTTATAGTCCTTTGTAGCTTCCCCTCATTAATTATTTTTCTGTGCTATGAATTCTTACATAGATATGAATAAAGTAATTTTCATATGATAGCCTTTAATATACATGCAGATGACTATAAAAAAAATCCCTACTTTAACTGTCCTGCTTTTTCGAGCCATGCTATATAGCTTCTAGTTTTCATTTTGTCTTATATTTATTTTCATTTTTATTTTTATAATCTTTTAGAAATGTGCTTAGTAGAACATTTAAGTGGGGAGAGATAGATTGGGAGTTTGGCATTGACATGTACACACTGCTATATTTAAAATAGATAACCAACAAGGACATACTTAAAAAAAAACAAACAAAAAAAACCTGAATGTTATTTTCTAAGTCAAGGGAACTTACAATAGTGTGACTATGTGTCCCTGAACTCCATGAACTACCTGAAACTATGTGCAGACTATTATTTCCATGTACATTTCTTCTGCAGATGAAGTGTATAATTTTCACCTGACTCCAAAAACATCAGAAGCCCCTCAATTTTACTAATTTATAAGATAGTAATCACAACCTTTTAGATACATTAGCAAAAAACAAAAACAGACAGTGTGAACCTATTTGCTTTCTTGGATCTCACATTAACAAAAAATATGCATTTTTTAAGAAAATTAAACTGTCTAAAATGATATGCATAAATACAGCCAATCCTCATTTTTGGCAGATTCTGTATTTGCACATTTACCTGCTTGCTAAAATTTATTTGTAACCTCAGATCAATACTCATGGCACTTTCATTGCATGCCATTCATGCACTTGAGCACAGCAGTGAAAATTGGCATCACCCAGTATGCAAGTTCCCAGCTGAGGCTGATGAAGGGACGTTCTTCTTTCTTATTTAAGCTCTCATACTGTAAACAAGTGTCCTTTTAATGGTCTATTTAGTACCAGGCTTGTCATGTTTTTGTGGGTTTTTGTTGTTGTTGTTGGCAATTTCTGTTTTAAAAATAACCCCCAAACATAGTGCTGAAGTATTGTCTAGTGTTCTTAATCAAAAGAAGGCTATGGGGCTTCCCTGGTGCCGCAGTGTTTGAGAGTCCACCTGCCGATGCAGGGGCCACGGGTTCGTGCGCTGGTCTGGGAAGATCCCACATGCCGCGGAGTGGCTGGGCCCGTGAGCCATGGCTGCTGAGCCTGCGCATCTGGAGCCTGTGCTCCGCAACAGGAGAGGCAAAAAAAAAAAAAAAGAAAGAAGGCTGTGATGATCTTATGAATAAAATATTTGTTAGATTAGCTTTATTGTCATGAGTAATAATGCTGCTGTTATTTTTTATTTTTATTTCTTTTAGAAATTTTTTTAAATTATATTTTTGGCTGTATTGGGTCTTTGTTGCTGTGGCTTTGTCTAGTTGCGGAGAGTGTGGACTATTCTTCATTGTGGTGTGTGGGCTTCTCATTGCAGTGGCTTCTCTTGTTGTGCAGCATGGGCTGTAGGTGTGCAGGCTTCAGTAGATGTGGTGCCTGGGCTCAGTAGTTGTGGCTCGCAGGATCTAGAGCACAGGCTCGGTAGTTGTGGCACACAGGCTTCACTGTTCCACAGCATGTGGGATCTTCCTGGACCAGGGCTTGAACCCGTGTCCCCTTCATTGGCAGGTGGATTCTCAATCACTGTGCCACAAAGGAAGCCCTTTTGCTGTTATTTTAATGTTAAAGAGTCAATAATATTTTAATGATTTTAATGTGACTTTAATGACAGAGTCATTATTGTATAATAATAAAGAGTCAATAATAACATAAGGTGTCTTTAAACAGAAACACATATAAAACAAGGTAATATATTGATCAGTGGATGGAAATGTAACCAGAAGCTCACAGGAACCTAACCCACCTGTACTTTATCAAGAAGCCATGGTTCAGTATTCACTAAATTTGTGTTTCTAGCATCTTTATAGAACATGACTATCAACAAACATAAATAAAAAAATAGACAGTATAAGCATATATATGTTAAATAATCTTAAAGATTTATCACATGCCATTTTATCTTTTATTCAGAGAGCTCTGTTTTGGAACAAAGTGTAAAACCTTCACATTATCCCATTAAATTTTAGCCCATCCTTCCAGTCTATCAGAAAACTTTTAGTACAGAGTCTTTGTTTTATTCAAATGATTAAAACTTTATCTAAGCATATAAGCATATTTTCTGGTACTGTCTAAAATGATATCATTAAGAATATAGTCAGGGCTTCCCTAGTAGCGCAATGGTTGGGAGTCCGCCTGCCGATGCAGGGGATGCGGGTTCGTGCCCCGGTCCGGTAGGATCCTGCGTGCCGCTGAGCGGCTGGGTCTGTGGGCCGTGGCCACTGGGCCTGCGTGTCTGGAGCCTGTGCTCCACGACGGGAGAGGCCGCAGCGGTGAGAGGCCCGCGTACCGCAAAAAAATATATATATATAGAATATACCCAGGGTGACTTCCCTGGTGGCGCAATGGTTAAGAATCCGCCTGCCAATGCAGGGGACACGGGTTTGCGTCCTGGTCCCAGAAGATACCACATGCTACAGAGCAGCTAGTCCCGTGAGCCACTTCTACTGAGCCTGTGCTCTAGAGTCTGTAAGCCACAACTACTGAGCCCACGTGTCACAACTGCTGAAGCCTGCGTGCCTAGAGCCGTGCTCCACAACAAGAGAAGCCACCGCAATGAAAAGCCTGCACACTTCAAATAAGAGTAGTCCCTGCTCGCCTCAACTAGAGAAAGCCTGCGCACAGCAACGAAGACCCAACATAGCTAAAAGATTCATTAATTAATTAATTTTTAAAAAATGAAGGTTGGGTATGCCACTTAAAAAAAGAAAAAGAATATAGTCAGTTTGTCTGAAGGACAAATAAATTATTTAATTAAAAATACTTATTGAATTTCTCTTTCAGAGTATTTTCTCATTTATTTTTGGAGATATAAAGATAAATAAAGCCAGGAGTTTTATTTATTAAAGAATTTTCAGTCAAGTTGAAAGAACTGAGAATGATGAGATGAATTATTGTTTAATGAAAGAAGAATACACATTTTAGGGGCAGAAAACTGAAGTTCAAGTGACAGTTTTGTATGATTTTGGTCAAATTAAAGTTTGTGAGCCTTAGGTTCCTCAGTTATAAAATAAATATACTAATATCTGACTAACCCGTACGGCCCAGTCAGTATCAAATGAGCTCATATAGGGAAAAACAGCTTGTAAAGTACTTGCAAAATTTACTATTGCTTTTAAAAATGCAAGTTCACAAGAATCTTTAATACATAAAAAATGCATGAGTTTTTAAGATGAATATGTAGTTTTGTTTCAATATCAGATGGCTTATTTCTGCTTAGATAATTACAAATGGCTAAATCCATGATGTATTTATCATTGGAAATAACATAGGAGGTTTTTCTATAAAGGATAGGAGAGTAGTAGAATAGTAAGTTAAAAAGAACCTCATTTTGAACATTATGAATGTGACATAGGCCTTTGTTAATAATTGTGTAGCCTTTAAAGAGAGATAATAGGTTTTTGAGTTATACGAAGCTCCATCTAAGAAATGTGTAGGATGGACTGAAATGAGAAGATGCAGAAGGATGAGCAAAAACTCTATTTCAAGGATAAGGTAACTTCAAGCTGAGTTAAGATAGTTGGAATTTGAATGAGAATAAAATTTAAAAAATAACACAAAGAAGAATTATTATATCAAAATATTTTTGATCTTCAAATTATAGAAATAATGTACATTGTAACAATTGAAATGCACTACAAAATGTAGAAATGCAAAGTTAATCTCTCTTACTCCTTCAATACACACACACATACACACAAAAACCACTTTCTCTCACATCCTTTAGGTAACCAAATTATAACCTCTTGGTGTGTATCTTTATACTTTGTTATCTCTACTTGAGTAAAAATGAACAAGCATGTGTTTCCATATATTGAGGTGTATTATTTTCCAAAAGAGAATCATACTATATGCATTGATGCTTTAAATGACTTCTTTTGAAATTGGCAATTAACTTGATTAATGGTGATTTAAGAGAGGTAAAGAAATAAAGGGTAATAGAAACTTCCACCGTAGTTAACTAAATAATAGATCCTTACAAGGAGTAGGAGAAATAAGTACTTTTTGTTAGGAAGGGGCAAACAACTGAATTATCATTCCAGTATTTTATACTGAAATAGAATATTCAGTTAATCTAATAAATAAGATTAGTGTCTTGATATTTGTGTCTTCAGAAAAACCAGTACAAGCGGGTTCTAGTCTACCCTATTTCCCAGCAAGACTCTCCATTTATTTCATTTATTACATGTATTTATCACTTATTATTTGAAAGATAAGTTCTTTGCCCTCATGGGGCTTGTGTTCTATTGACAAGACATAGAAAATATACTAACAAACAAAATATAGACTAATAAATTAATGCAAAAATGATTTTCAAAGAAGATAACTGATATGAAGGATATTAAACAGGGAGATATAAAACATAGTGAATGAAAGCAGATAGGAGAGGTGATGTTTGGGTTGAAATCTAAGTGGTTTAATGGGAGCCAGTCTTCTTGTACATGCCTCTAATAGCTGTTTTAATTTTTTTCTTACATATATACCTATATATATGTACATGTATATATATATATACATGTACCTGTGTATATATTTATATACACATACATACATACCCCGGAGACTGCTGTTACAAATTACTACAAAGTTGGAGGCTGAGAACAACAGAAAGTTATTCTCTTACAGTTCTGGAGCCCAAAATTTGTCAGGGCCCTGCTGTCTCTGGGGATTCTGTGGGAGAATTCATTTCTTGTCTCAGCTTCTGATAATTCCAGGAGTTCCTTGACTTATAGCTGCATCACTCCAATTTCTGCCTCTGTGGTCACATTATCTCCTACTCTTACCTATCAGTCTCTTTCTTCCTTACATTTACGAGGATGCTTGTTATTATATTTAGGGCTCACTCTGATAATCCAAAATAAGCATACCCTTTCAAAATTCTTGATGAATCATATATTTTGTTGAATACAGTAGTAATCACTCTTTACCATATAAAATAATACTCACAAGTTCTGTGAATTAGGATGCGAACATATATTCTTGGTGGCCACCATACAACCCACTACAACATAAGTATATAAATACTATATTAATGTACCATAATTTTATGTGCGTCCCTGTCTTCCAATCATTTGTAAGAATTTTTTTTTCTAATTCTATAGTATCTATCACAAAATGGGTGCTTATTAAATAGGCATTTGATTAATCAAGCATTCTGTTAAAAAGGCAATAGAATGTTTGAGGAAGATGAGTGACAATGGTGAAAGAAATAATTTAAAACAATGAAAGAGATGGAGAGGAGCTAGCACTACATCTGAACTAAATTTTACCCTCAAAAAAACCATCATTTAGATGGGAGCCTGAGAGCAAGTGAACATTACTATTTTTATTTGTGAAAACTTTATATATATATTTCTTCATTTGCATATTTTATCTTATAGATATCTCTATCTCTTACATGTTTCATAAAACATTTTATACTCTAATACTCTATTTTCCTCCTTTTTTTTCCCCCCTTAAAATGGTAAAATAAAGGGTTAACAATAGAAACTCCTAGGGAGCATCAAGGTCATCAGTCCCTATTATGAGCCTTCATTTTCCATGATTAAAAAAAAGTGGTTTAGCTAATAAAACTTAGTGTTTGCTATATAACAGATGTTTCATGAGTGCTGTGAATAATTAAATGGATGGATTAGTGAATTAAAGTAGCTAGCTGCTAATTCGTGTCCAGTGTAAGAAAAGGGAAAGAAGAGCTCAAGACTGAGAAGGGGAAGGCATCTAGCATCATAGCATTGTTTATCTTCCCACATGAATTTAATAAGAATTTTATCCAGTTAAAAAGTAATAGAGAATATAATTATCCGAGGTGTTTGTTGCCCGTTAAGAAGTAAGCTGTCTAACAATTGTGGTTATAACTTAAAAAACAGTTTAGCTCGGGCTTCCCTGGTGGCGCAGTGGTTGAGAATCCGCCTGCCGATGCAGGAGACACAGGTTAATGCCCTGGTCCGGGAAGATCCCACATGCCGCAGAGCAACTAAGCCCGTGAGCCATGGCCGCTAGGCCTGCGCGTCCGGAGCCTGTGCTCCGCAACGGGAGAGGCCACAACAGTGAGAGGCCCGCATACCGCAAAAAAAAAAAAAAAAAAACAATTTAGCTCATTTTAAATCAAACATCTTTGGTCTAAATTATATTATAGCTATCTTTAATTCACCTTTTTTTAGGTATTGACATGGATATTGATTCAAAAGTGGATTTTTAATTAGCAAAATGAAAAAGAAAGACTAATGTTTTAATTTGTTGTTATGTTTGTAATTATACAGTCATTCAACTACACTGATTGGGACAATATGTGAATTTAATAATAAAGATAGCACTAATTTCTCTGACTATAAGAAAATTACAGGAAATGACTAATAAAGGTAAGGAAATGTAAGAAATTATGCCTTTCAGTTTATGTCCAAGAATTTGGAAATTTTGTAATCTATAGTGTAGTAAACGATTTACTTGTTATAGATGTTTAGACATCATTTTAGCTGGAGTTTAGGCGTCAAGTTTAATTGGAATATTTGTTGAAGTTATAATGAATGTTGTTGCTTATAAGACTGAGAACTGCCATGGGCTTATATGGAATCCTTTTGGCTACTAGTTATTATGTTTCAGTAATGTTATTTTTTAAAAAAAAAAGAAGAGGAGGAGAGCAACTTATACATTTTTAACATTTTTATCAGAATTGTTCTAAGCTGTATAGAACATATGTCACAGAATCATAAAGAAGGAAATTAACATTTCTGATAGGGATATGAATCATTTTACACAATATCTTCATTTCAGATACTTAGAATACAAGTAGAAGGAAGTAGATGTGACAGATACATCCAAAAGATCTGCTTTAAAATTTATGAATCTCATTTGGATACAGATATCTAGTCAGTCATGCATCTCTGGGGCTTCTCAGCTCTTGCTAACAAAGAGGTAAGGCAATTACATGTCACATTTCACACATTCATTACAACACAAAAGCTACATATGCCATAATGCAAATTAATATTTCCAAATATTGCCCAAGGTATAAAAATGTTTAAGACTAAGACATAGTGGTCTATTAATATATAGCTCCTTTACATAATAAAAATATACTGCTATGCAATAATTAGTTATCAAAAGAGGAACAAGAAGAAGACTGAGAGAAAAAATTTAGAAATAATTGTTGAAAATTATTTCTGCATAAAAAACAGCATGCAAATGTTTATAGTAACAACTTTCATAATAGGCAAAAGTTGGAAACAACCCAAATGTCCATTAACTGATGAATGGATAAAAATGTCTATATCCATAAAATAGAATATTTTTCAACTAGAGAAAGGAGTGAAATACTGATACAAGCTATAACATGGATGAACCTTGTGAACATTATTATAAGTGAAAGGAGCCAGTCACAAAAGATCACAGATTGTATCATTTCATTCAAATAAATTATCTGGAATAAGAAATCCATATTTACAGAAAGTAAATGAGTGTTTGCTTGTGGTTGGGGAGGTGAACTGGAAGAATAGTTGTTGATAGATTAAGAGTACAGGATTTCTTTTTGAGGTGGTGTAAGTGTTCTAAAATTAACTGTGGCTATGGTTGCATGTATCTGTGGAATACTAATAACTATTAATTTTATGCTTTCAATTGGTGAATTGTATGGAATATGAATTATATCTCAAGCTGTTAAGAAAAAGTAAAATAGTATGGAAACTACAGTTATACTCACCATTTATTAACATCTTACATTTGTATCATACATTTGTCAAAATTAGTGAACACATATTCATACATTATAATTATGAGTATCCATATTTATTCAAATTTCCTTAATTTTTAAAATGAATATCCTTTTTCTGTTCCAAGACCCCATCCATTATACATTTAATAATCATGTCTTCTCAACTTCCTCTTAGTTGTGACAGTTTTTCAGACTTTTATAGGCATATCTCATTTTATTGCACTTCACTTTATTGTACTTCACAGATACTGTGTTTTTTACAAATTGAAGGTTTGTGCAACCCTGCATCAAGCACATCTATTGGCACCATTTTCCCAACAGTATTTACTCACCGTATGTCACATTATCTCTCTAGATATTTCAAACTTTTTCATTATTATTATATTTGTTATGGTGATCTGTGATCAGTGACCTTTGATGTTACTATTGTAATTGTTCTGGGATGCCATAAACTGTGCATGTATAAGACGGCAAATTTAATAAGTGTTATGTGTTCTGACTGCTCCCCTACCAGTTGTTCCCTCATTGCTCTCTCTCTCCTTGGGCCTTCCTATTCTCTGAGACACAATAAGATTGAAATTAGGCCAATTAATAACACTACAATGGCCTCCAAGTGTTCAAGTGAAACAATGATTAAGCTTAGTGAGAAAGGCATGTCAAAAACTGAGATAAGCCAAAAGCTAGACCTCTTGGGACAAACAGCCAAGCTGTGAATGCAAAGAAAAAATTCTTAAAAGAAATTAAAACTCTATTCCAGTGAACTCAAGAACGATAAGAAAGCAAAACAGCCTAATTGCTGATATGGAGAAAGTTTTACTGAATTAGACAGAAGGTCAAACCAGCTACAATATTCCCTTAAGCCATAGCCTAATCTAGAGCAAGGTTCTCTCTTCAATTCTGTGAAGGCTGAGAGAGGTTAGGAAGCTGCATAGGAAAAGCTGAAAGTTAGCAGAGGTCAGTTCATGAGGTTTAAGGAAAAAGCCATCTCCAAAAAATAAAAGTGCAAGGTGAAGCGGTAAGAGCTAATGTAGAAACTGCAGCAAGTTTTTCAGAAGATCGAGCTAGAATAATTAATAAATGTTTTACATTATCAATGTAGAAGAAACAGCCTTCTATTAGAAGAAGATGTCATCTGGGGCTTTCAAAGCTAAAGAGAAATCAATGCCTGGTTTCAAAGCTTCAAAGAACAGGCTGACTCTCTTTTTAGGGGCTAATGCAGCTGGTGACTTGAAGTTGAAGCCAATGCTCATTCACCATTCTGAAAATCCTAGCACCCTTAAGAATTATGTTAAATCTACTCTGACTGTGCTCCATAAATGGGAACAACAAAGTCTGGATGACAGCACATCTGTTTTCAACCTGGTTTACTGAATATTTTTAGCACACTGTTGAGGCCTACTTCTCAGAAGAGAAGTTTCCTTTCAAAATATTACTTCTCATTGACAATGTACTTGGTTATTCAAGAGCTCTGATAGAGATGGATGAGATTAATGTTTTCATGCCTGTTAACACAACATCCATTCTGCAGCCCGTGGATTGAGGAGTAATTTTGACTTTCAAGTCTTATTATTTAAGAAATCCATTTTGTAAGGTTATAGCTGCCATAGATAGGGGTTCTTCTGACAGACTCTGGGCAAAGTAAATTGAAACCTCCTGGAAGGAGTCACCATTATAGATGTCATTAAAAACATTCATGATTCATGGGTAAAGGTCAAAATATCATCAGGAACAGGAGTTTGGAAGGAGTTGATTCCAAACCTAATGAATGACTTTAAAAGTTTAAGACAAGTAGAGGAAGTAACTGTAGAAGTGGTGGAAATAGCGAGAGAACTAGGATTACAAGTGAAGCCTGAAGATGTGATACAACTGCTGCAATCTCATAAAACTGAACATATGAGGAGTTGTTTTTTATGGATGAACAAGGAAAGAGGCTTTTCGAAACAGAAACTACTCCTGGTGAAAATGCTGCGAAGATTGTTTAAATGGCAACAAATTATTTAGAATATTACATTAACTGATAAAGCAGCAGCAGGGTTTGAGTTGCTTGACTCCAATTTTGAAAGAAGTTCTACTGTGGGTTAAATGCTGTCACACAGCACAGCATGCTATAGAGAAATCATTCATGAAAGGAAGGGTCAATTGATGCAACAAACTTCATTGTGTCTTATTTTAAGAAATTGCCGGGCTTCGCTGGTGGCACAGTGGTTGAGAGTCCGCCTGCCGATGCAGGGGACACGGGTTCGTGCCCCGGTCTGGGAAGATCCCACATACCGCAGAGCGGCTGGGCCCGTGAGCCATGGCCGCTGAGCCTGTGCGTCCCGAGCCTGCGCTCCGCAAAGGAAGAGGCCACAACAGTGAGAGGCCCGTGTACCACAAAAAAAAAAAAAAAAAAAAAAAAAAAAAAAGAAATTTCCATGACCAGCTCAAATTTCAGCAACCACCACTCTGATCAGTCATCAACCATCAACACTGAGACAAGATCCTCCAGCAGCAAAAAATTATGATTCACTAAAGTCTCAGAGGATGTTTCACATTTTTTAGCTATGAAGTATTTTAAAAATTAAGGTATGTACATTGTTTCTTTAGGGTAATGCTATTGCACACATAATAGACTACAGTAAAGTGTAAACATTACTTCTATATGCACTAGGAAACCAAAAATATTGTGTGATTTACCTTATTGTGAATTAACTTTACTGTGGCAATCTGGAACCAAACCTGCAATATCTTCAAGGTACATTTGTATTTTGATGACTTTGAATTCTGGTAGAATATTTTATAGATTGTCAATCATTAGAATTTGTTTGTTGTTTTTCTCATTATTACAGTGAAGAAGTGTGTTTTTGGAGGAAGACTACAAAAGGAAGTAAGATTCTCATCACATTAGTCAAGAGTACATACTAACTGTATGACTAATCATTAATACTAATCACCTGGCTTGAAATATTGTTTACCATGTACCTCCACTATAAAGTTACTGTTTTGTTTACCCTGTCTCCTTTACTTTACAAAGGAAATCACTGTGTATACTCCACACTCAAGGGATACGAGTTATGAGCCACCTCATTAAGGGCAAAGTATCTACATACATTAATTAGAGTTCTTTTGCATGAGAGATTTATTCAGTTGTTTAATTATTCATTTATTTTTCAATCTATTTATATCAATATAGACTCATGGATATTTATTTTATAGTTTATATTATGATTCCATACTACCTTATTTACTTTGTTGCTAAATAATTGCAAATTTGTCAATTGGGAGCTCTTTCATTTTATTCCTGTGTCACTTTTACACACACCCCCACTGTGGATTTTCTTTTTCTTTTTCTGTTTTATTCCATCAGCATTTTCATACTATCTGGCAATATGAGATGCTCTGTGCCCATTTTGTATATTCCCTGCCTCAGTCCTAGAATTAGTGATTTCTTCCATGATCCTTGTTTTACTTTCATTTGTTTTTTTTTTTTTTAAATTGGAAGATCATATAAGAATCCAAGGGCTGTATATGAGATATGCTTTTCGCTTTGGGGAAGTTTTCGCATCTAGGCTCTTTTAACTGACAGAGCAAGGAGATAGATGTGTGTACACATATTTATAAATATTTCCATGTATAACCAACTGTATCTATATTAAATGAAACCTGAGTTCATATTGATGTCTCAAACTCTAATCCGTTACCACATAGATCATTCTATCTTCCTCTCCTGTAAATTCCCATGTGAGCAATGAGAAATCTGGATCCAAGATTCTGCCTTTCATTTACTCATTTAATTAGAGTATACAGTTGACCCTAGAATAATCCAGGAGTTAGAAGTGCAACCCTCTGTTCAGTTGATAATCTGTGTGTAACTTCATATTCGAGCCTCTGTATCTGGGGCTCCACATCCACAGATTCAAACAATAGCAGATCATGTAGAACTGCAGTATTGAAAAGAATCTACATATAAGTAGACTTGCAGTTCAAACCTCTGCTGTTGAAGGGTCAAATTACTTGTAAAATGGTTTCAGAATTTTTAAAATATGTATTTTATATGTATTTCCAGCTATATTAAGATATAATCAGCATATAACATTATGTAACTTTAAGCTATACTTAATAATTTTTATATGTACATATTACAAAATGATTACCACAATACAGTTGGTTAAGATATTTATCGCCTCACATAGTTACAATGTGTGTGTGTGTGTGTGTATGTGTGTGTGTGTGTGTGGTGAGAACTTTAAACATCTACTCTCTTAGCAACTTTCAAATATACTCTCCATAATAGCATGTGATACTTTATCAGCAAGAGTGTAGTACTTAAGTACAGATTCTTTTGCCTTTAGTCTTACAGAATCTGCTTATTCCCAAAGTGACTTAGGTTAGCCCCTTATTCCCCACTCCTTTTGGTGAGATTGTTTCATACATTTGTATTACATTTATGTTTTTGTCACATTCTGCACTGTATGTAGGAAATTCATGATCTCATGAATGCTTTCTTTTTTCAAAAACTGTATGTATATATAATACATTTACTTTTTGTGCTATAAAGTTCCATAAATTTTGAAAAATGCTTAAAGTCTTGTATTCATAATTATGGTATTACACAGAATAGTTTCATTGCCCTAAAATATTTTTATGTTTCACCTATAAACTCTCTCCACCCAGTTCCATGTCAATCACTGATCCATTTACCCTCTCTATAGTTTTTGCCTTTAACAGAATAAAATATTATTGGAATCATACATTATGTTTCTTTCTGAGCCTAGCTTCTTTCATTTATCAATAAGTATTTAAGATTTATCTATGTATTTTCATGGTCTGATAGTTCATTTCATTCTATCACTGGGTAATATCCATATTCATATGGATAAAATGAAGTTGTTTATTCCCTACTAAAGAATATCTTCATTGTTTCCATTTTTTTGGTGGTTATGAATAAAGCTGCTATAAACATGTGCATATTTTTTTGTGGGCATAAGTTTTCAAATTAGTGTGTAAATTCCCAGGAGAGCAATTTCTGGATCATACAGTAAGATGATGTTTAATTTTCTAAAAGACTGCCAGACTATCAAAGTAGGTGTATCAATTTTTATTCCCACCAGCAACCTATGAAAGTCCTGATGCACCACATCATTATATATTGTCAGAGTCTTTGTTTGTTTTGTTTAAATTTTAGTCATTGTAAAATGTGAGTTTGGAAAAATCATTGCTGTTTTAATTTTTAATTTTCTAAAGACAAATGATGTGAGCATCTTGAGATAAGCTTATTTCCCATCAGTATGTCTCCTTTAGTGAGATGTCTGTTCAAATATTTGTTCATTTTAATTGCATTTTTTGTTTTCTTATTGTTGTATTTTAAGATTTTTTTGGTATATTTTAGATACAAGTCCTTTATCAGACATGTATTTTGCAAATATTTCTCCCAGTCTGTGATTTATCTTCTTAGTCTATTAACAGTATCTTTCATAAACAAGTTTTTAATTTTTAATAAATTCTAACTATTTTTCTTAAATGGATATTGCTTTTGGTGTTACATATTAAAAACTTATCACAAAATCCAAGATCATGTAGATTTTCTCCTAAGTTATCTTCTGGAAATTTAATAGCTTTGTGTTTTTCATTTTGGTCTAGAATCCATTTTGAGTCTTTTTTTTGTATAATGTGTAAGGTCTAGGTTAATTGTTATTTGCATATGGATGACCAATTGTTCCCATGCCATGGATTGGAAAGATTATGTTTATTGATTTGTATTTCGTTATTTGTCAAAAATAAGTTGACTATATTTTGTTTGGGTCTATTTCTGGGATCTATATTCTTTATTTTTTAACCAAGTATAGTTGATTTACAATATTATATTAATTTCATGTGTACAGCATAGTGATTCAGTATTTTTACAGATTATCTCTATTAAAAGTTACTACAGGATAATGGCTAAAATTCCATGTGCTATCCAATATACACTTGTTGCTTATTTATTTTACACATAGTAATTTGTATCTCTGAATTCCATACCCCTAATTTGTCCCTCCCTCTTCTCTCTACTAGTTTGTTTTCTATATCTATGAGCGTGTTTCTATTTTGCTATATACATTTGTTTACTTTATTTTTTAGATTCCACATATAAGTGATATCATGCATTATTTGTATTTCTCTGTCTGATTTATTTTACTAAGCATAATATTCTCTAGGTCCATCCACATTGCTACAAATGGCAGGATTTCATTCTTTCTTATGGCTGAGTAGTATTCTGTTGAATATATACATACCACATCTTCTTTATCCATTTGTCTGTCGATAGGTACTTGGGTTGTTTATTTCTGTTATCTATATTCTGTTCCATTAATCTCTGTGTTATTCTTCCACTAATATCACATTCTCTTGGTTAATATAGCCTTTAGAAAGTTTGAAATCAGGTAGTGTGAGTCTTGTAACTTTATTCTTCACTTTCAATGCAGTGCTGATTCTTTCAAGTCTATTGCCTTTCCATATAAATTTCAAATCAGTTTGCTGGTACCTACTAGTAGTTTTTTGAGATTTTGAATAGGGTGATAATGATTGTTTAGATCAAGTTGGAAAAAAATTGACATCTTAACACTTCTAAGTCTTTCAACCAGTGATTGAGGAATCTCTATACATATATTTAATTACTAAAAAAAATCGTTTTTTGTTTTTTGTAATTTTCCACATGCATATTTTTACATATATTTTGTTAGATTAATGACTAAGTATTTTTTTTTTTTTTTGATAAACTTCTGTATGGTATTTTTATTACAAATTTCAGGGGTTTTTTGCTTCTATATAGGAAAACAATTTACATCTGTGTATTATCATTTTATGCTACAATCTTATATAACTCACTTCTGTGTTATAAGAGGGTTTTTGTTGTTGTTGCTCTATTCTATGTTATTTTCTGTATAGACAATCAGTTCATCTTCAAATAAAGACAGATTTATTTCTTTCCACTTAGTATAGTTTTATTCCCTTTTCTTGTCTTATTGCACTAGTTAGAACTTACACAATGATGTTGAATAGGAGTGGTGAGAGAAGACATTCTTGTCTTCTTCCCAATTTTCGGAAAAATGTGGTCTGTTTTGTTCCATTAAGTATGTTGTTAGCTCTAGTTTTGTAGATTTTTTTTTTCCTTTTTACATGGCTCTTGAGCTAAGAATAATTTTTACATTTTTAAATATTGTAAAAGCTAAAAAAAACCCCTAAAACACAGTAATGAAAGAAAGAATGGAAAGAAGGACAGAGAGAAGGAAAGAAAAAAGGAAAGGAGAAAGGGAGGAAGGTAGGAAGAAATTTTAAAAAGAAATGTGACAGAGACATTACTGGCCCTCAAAGCCTTAATGATTTACTATCTGGCCCTTTACAGAAAAAAAATTGTTGATTACAGAGACCTCAATTATCTATCCTGAAAAGAAAGACATGGAATGACTTTTAGGGTACATTTAGATATCTGAGTCATAAAAGATGACTAGATAATGAGTGGAGGTGAGAGGGACAAACCTCATTGAGACACATCAACAATATCTATTTTTAGTTGAAGAAAGAATATTGAAGAGTTAAGTGACTTGTTCGATATTATACAATGTCTGAGACACAAAGTTAGGAGGCAAACTTGGTCATTTGATCAAATATCTTTAGCTCCTTCCACTAAAATAGAATTTCTCTCTATGGGACTATCTCTTGACATTTCTTATTTATTCTTCTTTGACGAAGTAAGGAAAGAAGGTGACCAAGATAAACAGAGTAGATAGAATGAAAAGACTACTTTATGGAATAATGCCAATAAAATAATATAAATATACCCCCATACCAAAAACATATATACATAAAATTAATTGGTCTTTTGTGCATTAAGTGTATAACACTTGGAAAATATGCATCTGCAATGCATTAAACCAAATTGTTTTCCTAGGAATTAAAATTTAGTATCAGTGAAAATGAGCCATGAACAGAGAAAGAACCCTTAGGAACTTGGCAGAATTTTGAATGTAGAAACGTTGCAAATGGATCCACTATTTGGAAAGAGAAAAATAGCTAATAAAAATAATATACTTATTGTCTGCTCTTTTGGACACTCATAAGGAAATCAAATCCAAATGATTCTTTCACAGTGTCTCATTTATGTCATCTTGGAGACAAACACTTCATTGAGAATCAGGTAAACTAATTGATTTTTTTTTTTTTTTCTGGCACTGTTATTTTATAAATTCCAAATGCACTTACTAAGACTTATTTTTGAGAAATATATTAATTTCAGTTTTGTATTTTTTACTGTTCATTCAAATTCTCACTTTATGTTTCTTAACTTTCTTCTTACTACATTTCTATAATGTTACATTAGAAGTTTTAAAATATTTTATAATTTTGCTGTAAACTATTTTATCATTCAGTTATCTAGCATAGTGCTATTTAATATAGCAAAAATTATCGAAATATAGTGCTGCTTCAGTTTCCCAGCTACACCTTAAGAACAAAAATTATAACTTTTTGGTGGTCGAGGATTTGAATATTTGAAGAAAAATGACAATTGTCATTTTAATTTTAAAGTTTTACTGTGTCATCACTAAAGGAGAATTTTTTTATGAACAAATGTCTTCATTAACAATATTTCAATATAACATTAAATTTTATTTTACTTGCTTTTTTAGTATAAAATATTGTTGAGTTTAAGAAATACTATGTTCTTTAAGGCATAATTAAATATTCTTACCATGGTGCCTAGACTATCCTGATCAGATTTTGGATCCAAGTGAGAGCTAAAATTCAGGTATAATTTTCTAAAAAATGGGGGAGGGTGGTGTGAAAGTTGACAAAGAATCCAAAGGAGAGTAAAATGAGGAAAATATTCTAAAAATTTTTGGTCTCTATAAAGAAAATATTTTAAGAACCCAGTGAATTAGCTGTGAGTTTAATCCTAATGACTGTCTACTGCTCACTCTTTTGAAACATTTTATGAGGATTAGGTGAGTCATTGCTGTATAATTCTGTGATGGAGATGAATAACTCTCTGGGAGGGCCAGCTAAAGACTTTTATTTCTTTAAAGAAGTATAGCTTTCATTTAATTAATGTAATGTCTGTAATAGGCAATATCTCACATTTTTAAAAGGAGACAAGAATAAGCTTTTGAATTTTGGCCAGCTCTAGTGAAGGATAATTGTATTTGAGTTATAGACTAACCACCAGGGAAAACCACATTTCCCGTCATGTCTTCAGTCACCATTACAGTCTCTGAACAGATACTATCATTTCTCCCTTGTCTTTTTTTTTTCTTTTTTTCTGGAAAGAAATTTAAAGTAATTAGGGTAACTTATACACAAGAATCTATTACCCCAGATCTCATATCATAGACCTTGAGAATGACCACTATTTCACGGGTGATATTTGAATTAAAACAGTGATAGAGAGCATAAAATTTAAATGCACAAGCTGCACAGTCATGAATATTTGCTTTGTTAGGAATCTGTCCCCTCCACTACATGCTGTGTGGCTTTAGAAAAGTTATGTAATGTCCCCAAGCCTCAATTTGTAAAACTGGAAAGAACTTGAAAGTATTGTTGAGAGAAACAACAATCCATATAAAGTCCTTAGTTGAATATTTGCAATAGAGTAACTTAAATATTTATTATTATTAAGCTGGCTTTCAACAAATAGCCTCAAATGACACTGGGTATATGGTCTTCAGGTTAGATTACTGTATACATGTCTTAAATGCAACTCTAAACTAAAAATTAAAAGTAAGTAATATCTACAGCATAAAACCTCTGAGCACCTCTATTGATTTCGGTTTGGTAAATATATGAACCTTTAGATTGAGCCACATGCAGTAAATGTTACTGTCAGCTAACAAAGTCATGATCACATTTCCTTATCCTCACACACCTGCAGGTTTTGTTCCAAACTGAATACCCACACTATCTATTGCTTGATTACATTTTTCTTAAATGGTGTGTAGAGCTTGCATTTTCAATTAACACAGCAAAAGGAGCCTGCATTCTCATAAGTCATTTTTATAAGTTGATCCCCTATCATTTTAATGTGGCAATTAATTAAGTGCTTAATAAAACTGTGCTTTATTATAGTAAAGCCTTGTTGCATGAGTCTAGTTACAGATGTGTCAGCATTTTTTGTTACTAACTCCTTTTTACCTTCTCAATAATTTTTCTATAAAAATTTGCTTTGGGTACAAATTTTGAAATGCTGTGAATTGCCAAGCTGTCCTTCAGATATAAAAGTAATTTTAGTATAAAATTTTCTTGCCCCTTCCCCAGGAGTATTGTTTACTTAACAAAAAAAGTATAGTCTTTCTGACTATACATTAATGATATTGCTCACATTGACAGATTTTCTTAATTATTTTGCCTGAATGGTTGGTTACATCTCCAATGAGAATATGATCCTAAAGAAGATTAGACTTTCAAATATTGCTTAAATGTAGGATTGTAATTTAATTATATCTCAATTGGGAAAATGCATATATACCCTTATGATTACATGGTTCTTCTTAAAATATATTACATAGGAAAATATTGTTACAATGCTTTCAAATAAAAATATAAAATACAATAATTAAGTTTGTTACATTTTAAGCATTACATCCTGAGCAAAAGTTCAGAAACTTAAGTTTTCAGAAATGTCCTGTGAAATATTTACCTGAAAGTTACTGAGTGTTCCAAATTGTTAAATACAGAAAAAATTGTCTCTGGTGTCCTGGTTTTCCTATACAATGATATAAAATCATTCAAAATATATAAAAATTAACTAATTTAAATTTTTATTAAGATATTTTTAATCTAGTCTGTCAGTATGAAAATTTTAGTAAAATTATGGAATTTTTAGAAGCATAGTTAACTAGGTCAGTTAGAAAGCAAAGAATACATTTAAATGACAAAGTAGTTTAACATAAAATTCTTGCTGCTCTTGAAACAGCTGAACCAAAGTGTTACATTTTTCTTCAAGAGTGGTTAATTTTAGAAAAAGGTGAAACACAAGAGGAGAGTAGAATTATTCAGTACCTTTTAGAATGTGTGTATGGTTTCCCTCTCCTGTGTAAGGCCACCAGTTGTGATCAGATATGCATGAAAACATAAAGTATATTGATTGTGCTCATTGAGAAGACTAATGAAACACAGAACAACAAAACAACATAAAAAGTTGTATAATATTCACCAGAATAATCTACATAAACACAGGTCAATTTAAGAGGTGCTTCTACCATCTGAACTCAGGAAATATGCAATCATACTCATAATAGAAAGAACTGGACAAAATACATGGATGGATACAATATATATGATTTATAAAAGATTTTTTTAAATTGCCTAAAATTTCTATCCCTGAGTCTTTTTTCCAAACCAAGATTTTAAATATATAATTCAATGCAATCAATTCAGGTATAAAAAATTTGCATGAATGCAATCAGACAATATTCTTAAGTCCACTTTATGGGTGTTTGAGCCAAGTGCTTTTGATTTGTAATAGCTAGTAGATGTTTATAACTCTGCAGGCCAATGGGACACGGTGTGCAACTTAAGAGGATAACCCATTATCACTATGCTTACTGGTAATTTTGACTTTTTGAAAAAGATTTTCAATAACATTTCTAATGAAATGTCAGATAGATGAAGAGATAAATTTGGAAGTGGGCAGAATGGTCAGCGCCTTAGCAGATTGAGTGAAATCCTTGCTGCTTGAAGAGGGAGGTCTCAATTAGAAATAGACAGCTTTCTCTGAAGAACTCCTGAAATGTACAGAAAGTGGTTATATGAGGTACTGTGGAAGATAGGCATGAGAACAGGCAGTAAAAGGTGAGAGGTTGATCTAAAGAGCATAGAGAAAGACAAATTATATCCTCAGAAAGCTACAACCAATCAGAAACACAAATGTCTTCTCTATCTATTCATCCTAAGAATCAGGAAGAATATAAATTGGAGAAATTGAAGCAAAAATCTCTGGACTGGTAGGCATAGGCACAGTGTATGGCAGAATTAAACTAGTAGAGAGAAGGCAGGATATTAAATAAAAAGTAGCTAAATGAATGGTGAGAACTCTGCAAGACTGATTTCCCCTATTCAGTGACTTCAAGGATCTTTTCTGGAAAAATTAGAGTTTGAGAGAGAAAGACTATGGATATTGACTTTTAGGGTGCCTCCACTAAATAATTCTCACTCTCTCACCATCAATTCCTCCAGATAAGCAAACCTGTTCTTAACAGAACTTTATTCACATTTTTAGTACTTAACTTTTAAATATGAAAGGCAAAAAAAGAATCAGTAGAATTTGTTGAAAACATTCATCAGGAAAGAAGTCAAACAAAACAAATCAAACATAATAGTAGAGAGAAGAAAGGAAGACAGTAAGTGCAATAAAAAAGGTGTCAAAAATGTAAACTCTAATTTATGGCCTCAAACAGAAAAGTTATTGCCCCTATAAAAGATCACAGAAAATTGAATACCAGAGTCAAAATAAGTAATTTGATAGTTTGAAAATTAAATAGATTAAATCATTGAGTGTAGGAGGAAATTTGAGGCATAGAAAGGAAAACAGATGAATTCAGGAAGTTTGACTTCCAACTAACAGCATTTTCTGAAAGAAAGAATACATAAAATGAAGGGGAGATATTCAAATAATGAACCAGGAAAACATTTTTTCAACAGTAAGTAATCATCTCAAGAGTGAAAAGGTCCAGACAGGACCCTAAGAAAGAAATAAAAGAAAGATGCAGCCCAAGGCATAAATCAGTGTGAATTTTCAGAACAACAGAAGTAGAATAGAGATTCTAACTCCTTCCAGAGTGAAAAAAAAAAAAAAAAGTACACAATGATTGGAAATAAACAATAACAATATCAGTATGAAAAGAGAATTTTAAAAAGGAGCAATAATTTCAAACTTCTTAGTGAAAACAATTTATAGTGGAGATTTCTATTCTAATCCTGTGAGGGTATAGAATATAATAACTTTCTGATGAACAAGAACTTTAAAAAGATATTTTCCATGGGTCCATTTTATAAAACAACTGGATTTATTTTTCACCAAAAAAGTGTAAACCAAGAAAAAGGGGAAGATTACTGCTCCATGAATGAGAAAGTATTGGAAAGGAGGAGGAAAAGGATATGGAAAGAGAGAGAGAGAAAGAGAGTAAAATACTCCTAAAATCTAAAATTTCTTCAACACTTAATATGTATGAAGTATAGAATTAATACTTTAAATAATTGTTGACAATATAGATAAATCCCATAATTAAAATATTGAACATGAGAAGCCAACACAAGAGTACAAACTGTATTATTTGAACTTCAATAAAATTAAAAAGCAGGTCTACCAACATGAAAATCTTTACTCTGATAGAATTTCTAAATTTTAATAAACCAAAATAAATTTGAAAAACAATTAAGAACCAATATTTAAAAATCATATTTAGAGGACTTGACTTTTCAAATATAGAAAGCTTTTTGGTTTTTTGTTTGTTTGTTTGTTTGTTTTCAGAGACAGGGTTTTAGGTCAAATTTAAGACTTTGGGTGTACAAAATTGAACAGGCAAAGATATAGGATAATTTTCAGCAATGTGGATAAATTGCTTGCTGCTACTGGAAATCATTCCAAGTCTTTGTGCACTACTCTATGAACATAATGATTACCTCTAATTGCATGAACTACCTTTCTAAAGATTAAGAAAGAAAAGTAATTTTTGTGCCACAATTTTTCTTGGACTAATTTCTGTCTTCTCATTAGCATACTTATGCTCTTCAATTTCTACCCTTATTTGCACCTCGTAAACAGTTTTAATAATTTCCTTTTCCTTTTCATTCAAATTCTGACCTTTTATTTCAAAAGAAAATTAGTAGTGAGGAAAGTTCCCCCGCCCCTCAAAACACACATGCACATACACACACACACAAAGCTGAAGACAAATTATTTAACTATACTTTGAATATTTTTCTTTCTTAGTTCGCATGAACTCAAATTGCGCTAACTTTTTCATCTCATACATATAAAAGTGATGCTCCTTTCCATTTAGGACAAAACTTTAACTGAGTAACTTACTTGTAGAGATCATTTCTATTATTTTGCACTTTTGTAAATATAAATTGTCTTTTAAAATTTACTATGCATATCCTGTAGGTTTTTCATAGTAGCATGGGCTCCTACAAGAGGTAAGAATATCACTGCAAGATTAAATGAATTTAATTGAGTTAGGCACAAACAGTGATCTTGCTATTCTATTTTTTTTTTTTTATATCATGGCTAAACTTTATTGAGAATTTCTTGTTCTACTTTTGACACATAAATTTTGGTTAAAACAAAATTAATTAATGTACTTTAAGTTTGTTTTGATTCATTATGGGTAAATAGGTATCTTTAAAATGATCATGTATATGGAGTTTTTATTTCTTTAATGTTCAATTGTCTTTTTAATGCATTTTTTTCATGGTTTTAGTTACCTTCTGTTAATCTGGGAACACTTTAATGTTAATATTCTTTTGAAAATCATAGTAAAAATACTCCAAAGTCAATAATATATCTCAAAAATAAGATTAGAGGAATGGAGAGCAATACATTAAACTGTGTGCTTTTCAATAATTCATAATTTCTGAAACATTGACATCCATCACCTCAGTTTAAAGAACAATCTGACCCTTTAACTCTGTTGGAAATGTGCTTTGTTTAGACAGATGAACATGCCCGGGGTTCATTCTCTAGCTTAAATACACAATTGGCTTTATGATTTTAAGAAGCAGCTGATAAAAAAAGTTGTATTTGCAAGAGCCTGTTTGGGGTATACAACAAAGGGTATGCAATGTAATAAAATCATACAATAGTCAAGACTCATAAATTATTTTCGGTACTCAAAATACATTTTAAAATGATTCAATTGCAATAGTAAACTAAATTTAAAAACTTATTAATGTAAACAACTTTAACTCTCAAAATCTGTCCCTCAAAAGAAAAAATAACATGCATATCATCATTTAAACTAAGTAGTAATAATCATTACCTATATTACTCAGTACCTATATTACTCAATTTATGACTTTTCAGATCAAAAAGCAAATGGTCTCATGCTAGAAAAACTTAACTTTCCCATTACATAACACATTATTTAAATAAAAATAAGGGTTTTTATGTTAATCTAGTGTGATTAAATTTTTTCTTATTATATATATATAGAATTTCAATACAATGATAGAAATTATACAATATCATCCAATAAATAACCCTGAAGACTTAAAGAAAAGAGATCTGTGTTTTAGAATTTCATTTCTTCTTAACTGACTCACTGTAAGGGCAAGCCTCTTAACATCTCCATGTCTCTGGTTTTTCTTAGTAGTTTATAGACAAAATTCTAACATAAGGATGTTTTGAAAACTGTTATACCAAATTTTAGAAATATGAAACTCAAACAAACCATCAAAAAGAATAATTAAGCAACCCAGAATAGTTTTCTCAACTATGAAAACTACCTTCAACACACTCTTGGGAATGTTGAGTCAACACTGTTGGTGAGACATCCAGACAGCATTCTTAATGAAAAATCTTTACAACAGATTGATGGACGTTGTTTCTTACATACATTTTTCCAGGATGTTTTTGCAAATCTAATGGTCAGTTAGTTAAAACTTCCCTTATGCCAGGATAATGCACATTTTTATACCTGAAGCTACTGGCTAAATCTTCGACACTTCTCTTCATTGCTGTAATAGTGATTTTTAAGGCAAATGACCTGAGCTCTCTACCATTACAAATTTAACTTTGGTATTAATAAATTCTTGATTTATCTTTTCATGTAGTTCAATAAAATAATAAATGCATCAAATTCTAGATTGATTTATGCTTTAAGTCTAAAAGTGTGTTTGGAAGTGGCAAGGGATCTGGAATTCAAGTTACTTGCAGTTCAATCAAATTGATACATTTTATAGAGATTCAGACTGTTATTCGAATCATCATCATCATCATATCATTATCTTGGATAACATTATTGAAATAGTTAAAAGAAGGCAGCAAGTAATGGACTTGTATCATAAACTGTTGAAGGGACATACATTTCTTGTTGAAGCTTCCAATGACAAAGTAATATTTATATTTATTTTCATTATAATTTGGGGGAAATTCTTGCTTGTGGTCTTCCTGGTTTTAGAAAAGTTTTAATTCTCTCGGTTCCATCTCATAGATTTTTTTCAAACTCCATAGCCATTTATTAGTTATTCATAGCACAGAATGCCAAGATTTTATTATTTCTGACAATGACTCAGCCTTATTTCAATTACGTTTTGGAAACATGGGAGGTAGCATCAATATCTAAGGTATTATCATCATCATCCATGATTACTCTCTATCAACTGGTCACATTTTAAGGATGGCATAGAAAAAAAAAATTACTAAGAAGCTCCAAAGTACATTATTAAGGGGAGATGGTAAAAAGTTTGATAGGTTTTCATTGCTCAAGGTGTCACTCTGCATGTAAAATTAGGGGTGATAAATAATGGTGAGCATATTGGTTCTAATTATAACCATCCTGACTCAATAGTTGAAAGCTCAAGCAAGAAATAGGTATACTACTCCTAGCCTATATACTGTGCTCCACTGAATTAACAGAGGTCAAGTTTATTATCATAGAAGGTTCTTTCCTTTGCTGAATCCATATCCCATCCAGCCATCACTGGCTGCACTTACTACATTCACAAGTATACAGTACAGAGAATGCTGTAAATTAGAAGCTGGCAAAGTAAGCACCGCCCCCACCCCCACCCCCGGCACAATCTAGCTCATGGTCTGTTTTGCACAGCTCATGAACTAAAAATAATTTTTACATTTTAAAAGAGCTGCAAAAATAAATGAAAACAAAACAAACACAAAGAACAATGTGCACAAGAGAATTTAGGTGGCCTGGAAACCTAAAATATTTAGTCTACCCCTGTAAGGAAAAACTTTGCTGGCTTCCATAATAGTGTATTATTCACTCACAAATCTGTTTTTGCTTTGAATTACTCCCGATTTTTTCTACTGTTGTTAATTGGTTTGGAAATAAAGAATGAAGCCAAAAATCCTTTCTATCTCTTTCCTTGAAAAGTCTGAGGTAAATTTGCAGGCATATTTATTTTTATGTTTTTCCAGTTTATTTTTCCTGATTCTATCCTATCTACCTTCAAGTTCCCATAAGCAAGGCAGACCCAAACCCACTATGTGTATGTGTGTATGTGCCTGTGGATATATATGTCATATATATGTCTGTGTGTGTTTATTTATATACATATATATACATACACGTAAATACATATATATTTCTATGCTTTGGGAAGCAAAAAAACCACATCTTCTCTCACTCAGATTGTCTTCTCTCTATAAACACCTTTGTTAATTGTAACTAGAAACTGAAAAATTTCCTGTTTCATATGAGGGGAATTTCTTATCCTATTTCTTTCGTAATTCCTTATGGAAACTAGTGTCATGGACTAGGACTAACAAATATGTAATAAGAGTGTTTTGCTAAATTGGCTGGGAATATCCTATATAAGTTCCCATATGCCAAGGACCTTGACATCCTTAGGTTAAAGTACAGAAAAGAGAGGATATAAAATAACAATTATAGTTATTATGAATGATGCTGTTAAAAATGGTTTATATACATTATTTCATTTATTTCTCACAACATTTCTTCAAGTACTACTATGCTTATCCAATACATGGATAAATTGAGGTAAAGTTTAGTAAATGTCTTAAGTATCAACTCTTCCAAAACAACAATGAAAACAATAAAACCAGGGAATAAATGATGAAGAAATGCAAAATACATGAATTAATAAATGAGAGAGGCTGGATAACTTGGAAGAAAGGGAATCACAAATGCTATGTGCTTGAAGTCTTATCACACGAATTTTCTGGCTGACAGTTCAAGATCATTAGGTCTAAGAAGTGAATGAAGCAGAAAATCTATTCAAAATGCTGAAATCACACATAGTCAAGAAAAAATGTACTTTACTACTAGTACAGCATCTTAGGCCAACTTCACTGGGAAATAAACTTTAAGGAAGATATTTGCAAGCAGGTCAGATATGCAGAGTGCTCTTATTACAGTACATATAAGAGGATACGTGGGGCAAATTTGGAGAAGGTGAGTCATTGAACTGTGACTCAACATCAGAGACACTGGTCAATCCTAGGTTAGGGGTTGTAACCTTCCCCACATAAGTGCTCAACTAAGAGCTATCAGCAGCTAACAGTCTGGCTGGAAATGTGTCAAGTTCCTAAAGAGAAGAATAGGCTGTCAGACCACAGCATACACTATTATCCATTCTTTGCATTGCTCAAGTCCTCTTGCTTTGTACAGTAATTTTATCCCATCTGAGAACAGCTCCTTAAGATTCTGGTTGTTTTTTGTTTGTTTGTTTGTTTGTTTATCTGTTTTCCATCTGGGAAATCATACAGTAGGAAACTTTGTGAGAAAAATATAGCACTGGTCTTGAGGCTGCAACTGCTGTTCGTCACCTATTTTCTCCTCATTTCTACCAACCATTCTAAATTCCACTTAATTTTAGCTAGAACTTTGCAGGTCTAGACTGCTTACCTAGTGGGGTGATCCACATCCTTCTACCTAAAGAGTCTGAGTTTCTGGTTAACATGGGTGATGCTAAAGGAGGTGGTACCAGTAAAATATCATGATTCCTTGCTCTGTTTCCATATTGAGACAGTTCTCAGACTCAGTAAACTTTGACTGAGGGAAAAAGAAGCTCTGAAACAACAAGGTAAATTTCTTTTGGTAATGAATCTCATAATTCTTTTCTAAAGAGATGTACAGACATTGTTTGAGTAGCTATACACTGGGTAAAAAAGAATATCATATGTGTTGAGAAAAGTAATAACACAAAACAATTGATCTAATAAGCCCAGGAAATTAATAATAATATATTTTGTTAATAGCATATGTGAAAAAAAAAATGTATGACAGCATCAAACCAAGATATGGGAGAGAAATTGGGAACATACTGTTGTAAAGTCCTTTTCCTATACATGAAGAAGTGTATTGCTGTTTGAAGGTAGACTCTGGTTAATTAAAACTATATTGTAAATCCTAAAGCAACTGCAAAAAATAAAGAAAACAATATTTTTAAAAGTGGTATGTATAAATAAGTCAACATGGAGGTAAACAGGATTATGCTATATGATCAGTTAATCCAAAAGAAGGCAGATAAAGAGGGGGGAAAAAAAACAGATAGCTAGCATGAGGTTACATTTTAATCCGAACATAGCAACAATCATAAAATATAAATGTTCTGACCAAGCCAATTAAAAGAGATTGTCAGATTGAGGAAAAAAATAAGACCTAATTCTATTCTAACTACAAAAAGGTCACTTTAAATACAATAACATAGGTTAAAAGTAAAAGGGTGGACCACTAACTAAAAGACAGAGTAGATGTCACAGTCGTTATCCTAAAATGAATATCACTAGGATAAAAACTGGCATTACATAATAAAGGAGTTAATTCTCCAAGAATATGTAACAATTCTAAATACATGTGCACTTAAAGAGAGTTTAAGTATACAGTTAGTAAAAGTTTTTTTCAAAATTTAAAGAAATAGATAAGTCTGCAATTATAACTCTAGACTCTAACTCTCCTTTTAATAAAATATAGAACACACCAATTTAACCAAATTGCCATAACGTACCACATCCAACATCAGGAGAGTTCATGTTTTTATCAACTGCACATGGAACATTCACCAACATAGACCATAGACCAAGCATCACTAAACTTAACAAGATTCACATCACTACATTTTGTTATTTGGCTTTGAGAATATTGCAATTCATTTCATGTTTTTTTTATTTAATTTATTTTCTACTACTTTCCTTTTTCTTATGAATTATAGAAGTCTTAAGTAGAAAGATGTAAAACAAAACAATCAAATAAAACAAAAAATATATAGAAAAATATAGGAAATTATTAGATACTCCAGGATATTGCTTTGTCATAATCATGAAAAGTAAAAATAACTGTCAATTTCTGAACATCTATTCTGAGTTATAGTTTGTACCACAAAGTCATACCTAAATGATGAATTATCATAGTTCAGATATGATAATCCTGCACAGAAATCAAGGTTTATCTAGACCGTATCTTATAGTTATTATACTGTGCCATGTTATCTTTATTTTGATGGTTTAAATGAGGTCCCACCAATGCATTTTTCTCTTAAAATCTCTTGACACAAAATTGACTGGAAAATTTTCAGACAAACACAAAATATCAAGAGCTACTAACCTTATTCAATTAAACATATGAAAATACATATTCTTTGAGATTTACTCATATGCATCCTAAATCATAATTTAACCAACACCTTAAATCCCTTTTTGGAAGAGGTGGTATATAAAGTCCATAAAATGGTTAGTACCCATGATCTATATTCCTCTGTTAGAATAATTATTGGAATAATATCAAAATTACACACCAAATTATCTGTGACACTAAGTGTACTCTACAACATCTACACATTTAGGAACTAAGTAAGTGTAGTGCCTTGTTGGATACAAGAAACAACATATGTTGTAGCTTATAAATATGTACTTAATTTAATCCCTGACAGGTCAAATAAATCATGTATAATAAATGAAATATATTTAAGAATAAAACTTATTTGTAAGTTAAACTAGTTGTCAGTATTAAGAAGAATAACAGTTTTGATTTTAGCAAAGAGTTTTATAATGTGTTATATAACTTTTGTACAAAATAAATTCATATGCTTGAGTTCATGAATACAATATAAACCCATATCAGAACTATAGTAATGGATTGTCAAATAACAGACTATAGGAAAATGTTATTGTAAACATCAAAATAAACATCAACTTCCTGATGGAAGACTCAGATAACTTTGTTATTAATGATCTGAAAGAGCAAACAGATTTTTAATAAGATTTTCATAAAATTTATAAAATAGGGATACTTAATGGAAGTTTGCACAATATATTACAAAGTGAAGAAGTCAAAGAGCTACATTTTATAGTGATAAAGGGATAATTAGTTGAAGTTGAACATATACAAACTAAAATTTATGAGGAATAATAATAGGCATACTATCAGTGGGATGGGTTATTTGGAAAAAAACTATTAATGTCTATGAAGGGTGGTGCTGAATGGCAAATGAAATGAGTGAACATTGTGCTGTGGCATCAGAAAATGTCAGGATATGTGTGCCACAATTTTCAGAGTTTGTCTGTCATTATAGAATGCATTTCTATTTCTTTTCAAGTGCCCTCGTTGAAAATTAAATCACATATTTGTAAAAATCTGAGCCTTATGATCATAAAATATAAAGAGCATTAAACAGCTTTAAGAGAATAGCATAGCACAGAACCCTGGAGAAAAATAATATATCAATAAAATCTTAAAATATTAATAATTTTGCCTGAGCAAAATCTTCACAGTAACATTATTGTGTTTAAATAATATGTATTTTAATATTTGATTTAAATATTTTACTAGAATATCATAAAATACGTGCAGATTATCTTTCATTTATAACTTAATTGAATACTAAACATAATTTCGAAGTACCTAAAACATTCATTTTTACTGATTGACTTGAAAATAATTAAGGTAGACTGAAAGAATCCTGCAGGTGAGAAAATGCAAATGAGCTACGAATCCCGAAAGGTGTGGCTTTCTTAAATTCTTCTATTTTATTCATTGTATTGTGTTCTTATTAGAAAGAATAAATACATATTTTTTGTCCCAGTGCGATCCATTCCTCAAAACTTACTGATTCAGAGATAGCTGATCTCTTATTCTGACATTTAGGTTATCTCTCCCACACTTAGTTTATTATTACAGTCGGCCCTCCGAATCGCGGATTCTAAATCTGCGGATATGGAGGGCGTACTGCACTAGCCATTTCACAGAAGGGATGTGAGTGTTTGCGGGTTTTGGTGTCCTCATGTCGGGGGCGAGGGGCTCTTGGGAGGGGGTTCCTGGAACCAATCTCCTGCTGATACTCAGGGACATCTGTGGTTGCAAGCGTAGTAGAGCAGAGTCAATGACTCAAAGAAACAGCTAATCCTGACGTGGTTGTGATTTTTGTTAGAATATTAGGGAATAACTGCTTTTCCCCCCACTCAGACACAGAGAAGTTAGTATGAATTCAATATTACTTTATTTTAGTCTTTACTTTTAAAATTCAGCAATATTGTCAAATAAATAGAAAATGTCTGACCATACATCTAGTTACTCCACTTCCAGATCCATGACCTTATTCTCTGTATATTACCTTTGCTAGGAATAACCTTAATTGTTTTCCATGAACAATTTTAATTAATATCAATAAGTTTGAACTAATAGTTTAATTGAAGATTATGAAAATAAAATCATTTTTGACACATAGCTCATATCAAAATAAGTATTTCAATGAATACTTGCTACAGAGCATTTAGAGTATTTATTGTTGTGAAAATAAATATTGAATGTGAAATTAATAGTAAAAATTGATCAAATTACCACATCTACACCTCACTTTTTGCTGTGTATATTATAGACAATTTTTTTTACCCTCTGAATATGAAAAGTTTTTCCAAGGACTATTTTTGAGGAGATATGATCAAGATAAAAGGAAGGTGAATTCAGTTAGGTCACGAATGCAAGGACATCTTATTTTCAGAGCTAAATAGGAGTGAACTGTCCTAAGTGTGAAAAGCTATTTCTCAACTAAAATAAGAAAAGATCAGATCAGACCACCTGTGACCATTATCCACATCTAGCACAAATAGCCCTGGTGAGAGAACAAAATCAGTTGATTTTCTTCTTGAGAACAGGTGTATTTGCCAGGGGTTTGTTGTTTCTCTGCCTGTCACTGACATAGAGAAACAATAAGTCAGTTTCATCCCAGTGCCTAAGTCACTCCTGGAGAGCTCAGATAGATACTGGAGATAGATATAGGAGATAATGTTACCTTCTTCTGATCCATAAACGTCCATTCAAGGCATCGTTACTAAAAAATAAATTTTTAAATAAATAGAATATCTATGAAATATGTATATTTTCAATTGTAAGTTTGTGTGTTTATACATAGTGTGTGCATATATATATATATATATACATGTATATGTGTACATATATCTGTATTTATTCTCAGGTATATTATATGAAATAAAACAGAAAAAAGTCAAGAAAATCATAGTCTCACTGCTAGTGTTTTGGTACATTTATTAACATCTTTAATCTACGTACTTTGCATATTGTTTTTAGTTCTTTATTTACCATTATATCATAAGTATTTTCCAAGTTTATGTTTTTCAAAATCATAATTTAAATACTTTTATAATAACACATTATAAGACACAATATAATTCTGACATACTCAATTTCAGAAGTTAACTCTCATTTCTTTAGTAGAGGAGTATAAATATTAATTTTACTCTTTAATACACATACATGTATAATTCAAGTTTGTGCTTGAGAAAGAAATTTTTACATGCTTAATCTTTATAAATAATGTGATTAGAATATTTATGAATAATTTTTGGTCCTCACTCATTATTTCCTACTAATATATTCCATGTAGTAAGAGTCTCCTTTCAATTCAAGTGTCTGTAAAACTACCTCCCCAAAGCAACAAAATTGTGCCCAATTTGCAGTTTTCTTCTCAAATCATAAAACGTGACAATTTCTCTAATCTACACTTCTTACTGAATTATTTTTACACAAATTATTTTTACACAACTGCAAGATGTTATTTACATGTATTTCTTCAAATGTCTTCAGTGGTTCTCCATTTATTAAAGTAAGAAATATAAATCTTCTGACTGATATTCAGAATGCTTTTTAACCTGCTCAGGTTTACTTTTCCTAATATATCTTCATGCCTTTTCCCGACAAGAAAATTATATGCACACAGCTCAAAGAATCACATGACTTTTAAAAATTGCATATCTACACCCTTGATATTCTTGTGCTAACTTAAATCCCACCTTTCTGCCCAAATTTTGGGTGTCCATCGCCAACAATCCACCACAGAAAGTGGTCTTTATAAGAATTTCTATAGCATTCATTGACACAGCTACACATTTAGTGGATATGGACATAAAAATTCCTCTTAGTTTTTTTGTAAAATTTTAGTTATATTTCTTATATACTAACCCATATCAAATTTATTGGAAATGAGGGTTTTATAAGCCCTTCTTTCTTAGTCACAATTGTGTATAGTTCTGCATAACATACAGTGGCTGTTTGAATATAACTTTATTTTGCCTTTGTTCCAAATTATGTATCTTGAATATTTCCCATAACCTTTATTTACCAGGTGAATGGATCCATTTGAAATAAACTGAAATAAAAGAAACCTTTACTGATTGAAACTATTATTTCTTAGGCTCACAGACAAAAAAAAAAAACAAAAAAAACTTATGGTCACCAAAGAGGAAAGGGGTGGGTAGGAATAAATTAGGAGTTTAGGATTAACAGGCACACACTACTCTACATAAATAGATAAACAACAAAAACCTACTTCATGGCACAGGAAACTCTATCCAATATATGTGATAACCTATAATGGAAGGAAAAGAATCTGAAAAAGGATAGGTACATATGTGTAACTGAATCACTTTGCTCTATATCTGAAACAAACAAGACGTTGTAAATCAACTGTACTTTAATAAAAAGCTGTTTTGAAAAAGAAGTACGATTATTTCTGTCTAAATGTAATTAACAAGAATCAAATTAAACATTAAGTAAAATGGGATTGGAGGAGAATATATGTATCAATTTTGTTAACTGGAATGGTCAGTCAGTCATAATAAAAATAGAAGTAACCACAAGCCATACTTGAATATACTTGTAAGTTGGTTTGGGGGAGTATAATCTTAAGTGAAAGTAAGAATCAGGAGGATTTAAACAAATGAAACTTCTTATGAAAGTTACAAACACTCAAATAGAAGTAAAGAGGGAGAGTCTCTGGCATCTTTTCTTCTCCCACATTAAGAAAGTTCGGAAACTGAATTATAATGAAATGTGCATTTGCTTTATAAAATTTGGGGCACTTTATGTATGACAGAAAAAGTCAAAGTCGCTTTCTAAAACAGTCTTCTAGGTGCATCAGTATTTGCTGTCTTCACTATGAAAATCACCCATCTGATGACCTGACCTTGAAATATATAGTAACCACCTTATCATTTTCCTCAATTAAGCTATAATAGTTAAGGGTGACAAAGAAGGGTAACTGGCACATTTAAGTATTCATAAATGTTTGTGGAATGAAATAAGTAATTATTTAATTATGATTGGATTTATACCATAAGGCTGATATTTGTTTCTTAATGCCTAACAACCAAATATAATTTAGAGAATTAATCACTGAAATATTGAAATTACTTGATATTCTGCAGAAAAAAATTTTTTTAGAAATGTGGCCAATAAATTAGCAGATCTTCTATCACTCCAGTTAGCCACTAATAACTCTAAAGTAGCCCTTCCTAACAAAATAATTATGTAGTTTAGATTTGAAAAAAAAGATAATTTACAATCATTTTTTTCTACAAAGTTAGGAATTTCAGAATGTGGCAAAAAATAGTTGTAACTTATTTTTTCCTTGTATACAATATCAACATCAGAAGCACTGAGATGTTGTAGTGGAGAGCCTAACCTGTGATTTTCAAACAGCTGTGATTTTCTGAAAACTGCTTTTCAAAAATCAGGTTATTTAATTGATCCATTTTACTGAAAAAAAAAAAAAAAAACACGTTATCTAGCTCAGATCTGGATTAGCATCTACGCATCTTCTAATCTCTGGTGGGAGATGACCTCAGTACAAATATCTGTTTGGATGTCTTGGCTGAGTTCACATACAACCATCTGTTCATGGAAGGATAACCTCTTCAAAATTGATCAGAACATTTGATGAGACATTAAGAGCACATGTATGTTTTCAGTATTGTACTTTCATACCATGTTACACTGAAAAAATATAAAGCAGAAGAATCTCCATGTTCTAAGGTATATCAATCAGTGACACACTAGTTGAAACAGTCCAAATTCTTCCATAGAAAGTTTCAGTATAAATGAAGACCAAAATAAGTGGACCTGTTTAATCTGATATTCAGATTTTTAACAAATATTTCTGAGAAATCTATAACAAAAGTTATAAGTAATAACCTATTAGAAACAATAAAAAACAAACTTCTGATTATAAACTGGTACTGTCATTATTTTATGTTAAAGAGAATGGGGAAAAAAAGTTCAAGAACAATGAATCTAAAACTTTTAAAAAATTGATTTTGCTTTGATTGAGAAACAAAAGGAAAATAATACCTACCAGTTTGTCAACATGATAATAAATTTGATGAATAAAAATTTTCTACCATGTGATGAAAATCATGAATATTTTAAATGTTACATAGAATAATAGAACAATGGTAATCATATTTATAAAAATAAGAGCACATATTATATCAGAAAATGTGGCATTCTTGAGCTGCTTGAAACCACCCTAGCCTGCTGTTGAGCTATTTCAGGTGTATTATCATTGAGGCTCTCAATATACTTAAAAAATGGAAACTCTTATGATGATTATTGTCTCAGTCAATATAAACTATGTTTTCTCTATAAACACAAAATCTTAGTAGCTAATGCAGCCAAAGTCTCTCTTTTTTTAATTGAGGGGCTTTAGGGTTTTGTTTGTGTTTATTTATTTATGTATTTTGTACTTTTTCCCTTGCTCATACAAAATCTGCCGCAGGTTCGTCTGGGTTATTTGCCAAGGGAGTTAACTTCCATTTTGTAGCTTAAACATCTCAGCACATGTTTCCATGATCACCACAAGAGAGAATAATCTTGTACTAGCAATTGGAAGCTTTCGCCATGAAGAGATAAATGTCATCTCTGCCCCAAACCATTGGCCAAAATTAGTTGCATGGCACTGTCTAGCTAAGCGATAGGGGTAGGAAATATAATCCTGGGCCTGGAAAGAAAAACAAACAAACAAAAACAAAACTAGATATATGTGAGCAAACATACATTTGTATATGTGTGGATGCAGATTGTCTATGCAAATAAATATATATGTATATATGCATATAATACGTATGTATGTATATATATATACTATTCTTTATTTTGAAGATTAAACATTAACCCGTGGATGATAGAAGAGCTTGAGAAATGTTTTAACTTTGCCATCTTGCATCTTTTGTTACCATTTTTCCTGAGTCAAAATTTAAAAAGAAATCAAACAACAACAAGTCCTAATTTCACTTTTATCAGAACATTTTTCCTCATACTATATATTATTTTCATCTTTCAGGAAAATATATAGTTTAGGCTACACATTTTAAAAAACAACTAGAATATTTTTCCCATATTACTTTTCTCTTATGTCTTATGGTAATTTTTTTTTTTTTTTTTTTTCGGTACGCGTGCCTCTCACTGTTGTGGCCTCTCCCATTGCGGAGCACAGGCTCCGGACGCGCAGGCTCAGCGGCCATGGCTCACGGGCCCAGCCGCTCAGTGGCATGTGGGATCTTCCCAGACCAGGGCACGAACCTGTGTCCCCTGCATCGGCAGGACTCTCAACCACTGTGCCACCAGGGATGCCCTTATGCTAATTTAATTGTGGTGTCTGCAAAAAAACAAATGGGATTACGTTAAATTTTGTTGGTTGGGATGTCAGATTTGTGGCTTCCTAGCTACATGTCTTATACATGAGGATTAGTTCTAGGCTTGAAACTTTAACTTATTTCATTGTATCTCTTTCTGATTTTTTTTCACAAAGAAGAATCATGGTTTATATAATTTTTACTTTTAGTTTCAGAAAATTGAACTCCTAAAATAATGTTTGTTTGTTTTTCAGATTACTCACAGCAAGGTATTTGAGATAAAATGGATCCATAGAAAAGACTAGAAGCAACCAAAAGATTCAGGGAATACATAATAAATAGGTATGTTCATAAATGCATAACTTCCATAGTAGTTCTATTTCAGATAAATCAGAAAGCAAACCTTAACTGCCTATACACTCTTGATTTTATGAACAAGAATGAGTCCAGCTAGGTTTTGGTGACCACCAGCATCTAATTTCAAAGTCGTTTTAGTTCAGGAAATGAAGATAAAGAGAATGCTTTCTAAATTCTCTAGCTTAACAGGCTTGAAATTTTTATTCAAAAGTAAACATTGTCAGGCTTCCCTGGTGGCGCAGTGGTTGAGAGTACCCCTGCCGATGCAGGGGACACGGGTTTGTGCACCAGTACAGGAAGATCTCACACGCCGCGGAGAGGCGGGGCCCGTGAGCCATGGCCGCTGAGCCTGCGCATCTGGAGCCTGTGCTTCGCAACGGGAGAGGCCACAACAGCGAGAGGCCCGCATACTGCAAAAAAAAAAAAAAAAAAAAAAAAAAAAAAGTAAACATTGTCTAGTTATTATGTTCCCACATACAAATGTTTATCTAAGTAACTTTAGCAGAGTTTATCTTTGTTTAAGAATTTGGTGGCAATTTGGGAGATTTCAGCTAGAATCTTTTTCCTTAATAGGTCTGCAGCTGGGAGCGACATAAAGACCAATAATCTGATCATTTAATTTTGTAGATGTTAGAATGTTCAAAAGGGTTGGGAAGGAATGTCAACTCACAAAGCTCACTAGAGATAGTGGTAAGATTAGTATCCATCCCTCATAAATTACATAGTACCTGTTCCATTTCAAAGCAAGCTTTTTTTTAAGGTAACTACTTGAAATCATACTTTTGATTAGCTTTCCAAACATAACTCAGCCTTCTTTAAATTTTATCTGTTTCAAGCTCTGCCATTTTTAATCTTGGCTCATTTTATGCTTTCCACTGGGAGCATCAACTAAATCTAAAATAAATATTACCTAAATAACTTTAACAAAAAATAAGAATAATCCATCTATTTACCTGAATAAATGAATGCATTTCTTAATTTCCTTTTATGACTGATACACTATCAGCCTTATCCCAGCCTCTTATTGCACAGGTAAAAACAGTTGGAGAAAAATCACATGCTGAGAAGATTGTTAGCAATATAAATTCATAATCACTGACCTCAGCTGGACCTCAATACTTGTTGAAATTTTTATTATTACATTTGTTTTGTCTAGTTTTTATGGTCAGACTTTTCTATTCTCCACACTCTTCTACCTGTACAACTCTCAGCAGATGACTTTTCCTCCTATTTCACTCAACAGCACTGCTTCACCATTCTTCAATTCACACAACTGATACAAAATTTGGCATATTCCAGGTTTTCCTAACTGAGTGATGGTAACTTCATAACATGTTGTTTCTACTTCATAGAAAAAAAATAAAGTCTGTCAGAAGATACCACTTCAAATTCCTGCCACCAAGTCTTCAATTCTCCTTGTATCTGCACTTATTTATTTGTAATATATGCAAATAGTATTTTTCAGTAGACCCTAATTTTCTCTCAATAATGTCTTTAGGGAATATCCATGTTGGAGGATGTCCATGTCTGGGTGAGTGTGCATGTCTCATGTTGGTTGCATCTAACTGCTGCATTGTGTACAGTGGTGTATATACATCACAGTTCTATTCTCCCAGTGGTGGATTTTGGAGTAGCCTCCAACTTCCCTCTACCATAAACAGCTCTGACAAATTTCCTCAAACATCTACGTATGTGAGAACTGTTGAAGTTGATGTATTTATGAAGCAGGATTTTTACCTACACCTACTTTGAGTACAAACTATTTATAAATAGAATGACTTAAATTCCTTTATATTCTCAACTGCAGTGCTTCACCATTATCACACAACTGATATAAATTTGGCATATTCCAGGTTTTCCTAATGGAGTGATGGTAACTTCAAACATGTTGTTTTTTGGTTTTTTATTCCAGTTTTACTGAGATATAATTGACATATAGCCCTGTATGAGTTCAAGATGAACAGAGTAATGATCTGACTTACATACACAATGAAATGATTATAAGAAAAAGTATAGTGAACATCCCTCATCTCATATAGATACAAAAAGGAAAGAATTTTTGTGTGTGTGATGTGAATTCAGGATTTATTCTCTTAACAACTTTCATGTATAACATACAGCAACTTTCATATATAACATATAGCAATGTTAATTTATTATGTTGTATATTTACACTCTTAGTACTTATTTGTCTCATAACTGGAAGTGTGTACCTTTTGACTGCCTTCATCCAAATCATACTCCCCCACCCCTAACCTCTGGTTGTAACCACAAATCTGATTTCTCTATGAGTTTGTTTGTTTTTGAAGTATACTTGACCTGCAACATTATGTTAGTTCCTGTTACCACTACATAGTGATTTGGTGCTTCTGTGCATTTCAAAATGATCACCACAATAAGTGTAGTTATATCACCATACAAAGATATTTCATAGATATTGATTATATTCCCCTGTACATTTTGTACCCATAACATTTATTTTGCAAATGAAGTTTGTACATCTTAATCTCCCTCACCTATTTCTTTCTTCCCTCTACCGTCGTCCCCTCTGGGAACAACTTATTTGTTCTCTGTATTTATAACTATTTCTGTTTTGTTATGTATGTTCATTGTTTTATTTGTTAGATTCTACATATAAGTGAAATCATAAAGGATTTGTCTTCCTCTGTCTGACTTATTTCACTTGGCATACTACACTCTAGTTCCATGCATGCTGTTGCAAATGCCAAAATTTAATTATTTTTGATGGCTAACTAGTATTCTGTTGGATATCCTTCTTTATCCATTCATCTGTTGATGCACATTTAGGTTGCTTCCATATCTTGCCTATTGTAAATAATACTTCAATGAGAATAAAAGACATATATCTCAGTGTGTTGTTTTCCTTGGATAAGTACCCAGGAGTGGAATTGCTGGATCATATGGTAGTTCTATTTTTAATTTTTTAAGAAATCTCCATTTTGTTTTCCATAGTAGCTGCACCAATTTACATGCCCAACAATAGTGTATGAAGGTTTCTTTTCTCTACATCCTTGCCAACACTTGTTATCTTTAATAATAGCTATTCTGACGAGTATGAAGTTATATCTCATTGTGGTTTTGATTTGCATTATTCTGTTGGCTAGTGATGTTGAGAATCTTTTCATGTGCCAGTTGGCCACTTATATGTTTTCCTTAGAAAAATATCTATTCATATCCTATACCCATTTTTAACTGGGTCACTTTTTTTATGTTGATTTGTGTGAGTTCTTTGTATATTTTTTTATATTAACCCATTGTCAGATATATAATTGGCAAATATCTTTCTCATTCAGTCAGTGGTCTTTTAATTTTATTGATAGTTTCCTTCACTGTGCAAAAGCTTTTTAGTTTGATGTTGTCCCATTTTTTAAAAAATTACTTTTGTTTCCCTTGCCAGAGGAGACATATCCAAAATATATGACTAAGACTGATATTGAAGAAAGTACTGCCTACATTTTCTTCTAGACATTTTTTATTTCCATTTTCATGGAATATATCTTTCCGTCCCCTCACTTTCAGTCTGTGTGTCTTTAGATCTGAAGTGAGTCTCTTGTAGCCAGTGTATATATGGATTTTTTTTTTATCCATTCAGTCACTCTATGTCTTTAGATTGGAGTATTTAGTCCATTTGCATTTAAAGTAATTATTGACAAATAAGTACTTATTGCCACTATGTTAATTATTTTGGTGTTGTTTTTCTACTACTTCCCTCCTCCTTCTTCTTTTGTTTTATTCCCTTGTGATATTTAGTGTCATGTTTGGATTACATTTTTTATTCCTTTGTGTTTTGCTCCTATATATGGCATTTTTATTTTTGTAAGACATTATTTTTGTTTATTTTATTGACATAATTGAAAAACAGTGAAACCCACTGACCCTGTTTAGACTAGGATCAGTTTTGACAAAGGAAAAACCTGTGTCACCCATATCCCTATCAATATATATTTTCTTGATCCCAGAAGTCTTCCTTTTGCTCATCATCAGTTAATGCCCACATTTGCTGACATAAGCTTTTCTGTCTCCATGGGTTTGTCTGTACTTGATCTTTACAAAGGGAATTATGTAGTTATGTATAATTATGTATCTAACTTCTTTTACTCAGTTTAATATTCTTGATATCATCCACATACTTCTGCATAGTATGCCATTGTATAAATAGAATAGATTGTGTATTTGTTTTCCTGTTGATGGAATCATGGCATGTATGCAGTTTTTGCTAGTATGAGTAAAGTTACCTTGAACATTCTTGGATAAGGCTTACTCTGAACATATTTACATTAAAAAAAAATAATATTTATAGGAGTTTGAGATTAACATATACACACTACTATATATAAAATACATAATCAACAAGGACCTACTGTATAGCACAGGGAACTCTACTCAATATTCTGTAATAACTTATATGGGAAAAGAATCTGTAAAAAAATGGATATATGCATATGTATAACTGAATCACTTTGCTGTATACCTGAGAATAACACAGCATTGTTAATCAACTATATGCCACCATAAAATAAAATTTAAAAAATAATAAAAACTAATAATTTAGGCTTCCCTGGTAGCGCAGTGGTTGAGAGTCCGCCTGCCGATGCAGGGGACACGGGTTCATGCCCCGGTCCTAGAAGATCCCACAAGCTGGGGAGCGGCTGGGCCCGTGAGCCATGGCCACTGAGCCTGCACGTCCGGAGCCTATGCTCTGCAATGGGAGAGGCCACAACAGTGAGAGGCCCGCATACTGCAAAAAAAATAAATAAATAAATAATAATAATAATAATTTTAAAATAATTTAAAAATAATAATGTCTAGAGTGGAATTGCTGAATTAGAGGGTAAGTAAGTTTATGAGAATTGCCCAAATGTTTTAAAAAATGTTTGGACCTGTTTACTCCAATCAGTAAGAAAGTTTACATGGCTCCACACCTTCATCAACATTTGTTAATGTCAGATTTTTTAAAAATTAAGTCTCTTTTCTTTCCTATTTTAGATGTTAAAATCATCCTGTTGCCCCTGAGGATTGCTAGGGCTACATCCTACAAATATCAGAATGATGTGTTTTTAATATTATTCAATTAAAACGTATTTTTTTAAGTTTTCTTTTGATTTTTTCTTTGACACTGTTTTAGAGATGTGTTCTGTCTCATTTTCAAGTATTTGAAGATTTGCTAAATATCTTGATGTTAATTATTTCTACTAGTACAGCTTTCTGTTTCAGAAAACATGCTTCATATGATACCATGAAATTTATAGAGACTTATTTTTGTTCATTCTTAGTGAATATTTCATATGTATTTGAAAGGAATCCACTCTATTTTTGTGGAATGGGGTTTTCTATACATATATATATTACATCACCATGGTCATTTGTGTTGTTCAAATTACCTACATCATTTCAGATTTGTTTGTCTACTTTTTCTTTCAGTTATTGACAATGTATTGTTAAAGTCTGCAACTGTTTGTGGATGTGTTTGTTCTTCCTTTAATTATGTCTTTTTTCCTTTATCTGGGATCTATATGATTGCATACATATGTATTTCACACTGTAAGTATTTTTGATAATATTAACTGTTTTGTCAATATGAATGGGCCTTATGTATGTCTGGTACTATTGTGTTTTTTTTGAAATCTACTGTTTCTGACATTAGTAGAGTCACTTCAGCTTTTTTATGTTTGATGTCCACATGGAAAAACATTTTCCTTTTTAGATTTTCAATATTTATGGCTTTATATTGAAAATGCTTCAGTGTATATTTGTGTGTTTGCTTGTTTGGTTTTGTTATAAGCATATTTACTTCAAAAAACAAAATAACAAAATAATTATGTATTTTCCTATAAAGAAATCTCCCAAAGTATTATTGCCAACTAGGCAAAATGTTCGTATTCTTTCCCTTAAGTAAATGTTTATATTATTGAGGTATTTATTGGGATTAGGTTTAGATGAGAAATAATTTCCTTAGATTTTTAGATTCTCTGAAGCTAAGGCTATATTTCTTTCTGTGCTATATGATTTTCTAAGACATTCTTAGGGGCTTATAATTATTTTATTACTTTATTACAAATTATACCTGAACTCTATCATTTTACATATTTAATTCTAGGTGTACTCTCTTTTCTTATCAGGTTTTTAAAACTGCAATTAGTCTCATGTCCATTACTTTCCAAATGTCTAGACTTCTTTCTCCCATTTTTTCCCTTCAAGATGAGTTTAAAATATTAATTCAGTAGCTTGGCTACTAAAAACATCATTAATTTTATTTCACTCCTAATTTATAGCAAGCTATTATCCCTCCTGTCTCATTCCTTTCTGCTACATTTGTTGCTTGTATCTTTTATTTTATGCTCTCACTTATTTTCACTTGCTATCAAGCTTTTACCATCAATGTGTGTGAATGTATATGTGTATATCCGTGGCATATTTTCACTTTTATTTTGTACCAAGCAATTAAAATTTTTTGACCTTTTACATCTTTATGTCTTCTTTGTGCAGCCTTTCTATATTAAAGACTATTGTATTTCCTGTGTGAAATTCAATACAAATTCCATTAGTAAATATTCCTCCCCAATACTCTTATAAAAGGTATCCACTCAGGAGGATACTACTTTCTCCCTTTTCCTTTTTGTTTCTCCCCAAACACTGTAACGCAATTATAAAGTTTATTTTTAAACAGATGGGGCTTAGAAGTTAAATTTAGATGAATGGTGATGGCAGTGATAATATAGTGAGAAGAAAACTGGTAAATTATTATACCAAAAACCAGATTTCCTTTTCTATTAAGTATATGTTATTGTTACACACTTGGGCAAAAAGTATTTTTCAAAATTTTTGCAAACCAGGAAATATCATATTTATATACAAGTGAGCAAAAAGAGTGAAAATAAAAAGGGAAATTGCAGAAAAATAAAGATGTGGAGTAAAATCATGATTTGGAAGTGCCATCCTAAACAGGAGCATTTATGATTGAAAAATCTATCAACTAATACCTAAGAGTATTAAATAATATATTTTGCTTTATTCAGGAAAAATAATCTTGCTGTTTAAATGGGATTTCTGCAGATTTTATTCATCTATTTTATTTGTGTGGTGTTTCCATTACCTCTGTAAAAAAAAAAAAAAAAAAAAAAACTTCCATAAGAATTTTCCAAATTGAAAACCGGAAATTGAATATTCAAACAAAGCAAATACAAAGCCAGTGGAATTGGGTGGCGAATATTCAGGAAGAAATGTCCCTTTTAGCCAAGACCAAGTTTTGGAAACAAATTGACTACACTAACTGCGTTTTAATAAAAATCATTTCACTTCCTCAATATGCATGGCAACAGCTGCAAGTGTCAGGTTCAGATAAGCTGAAAGCAAGATGGCTGAAAGGTACATTTTTTAATCAATTTCCTGAATTATCTTTGACTCCTGGTATGGCTTCACATGTGACATAATTATGAAGCATAACATGTCAATATTTTCATAACAAAAAATAAAAATTGATCTTTTAATTCTTTGGAAATGGTTCATGATGTTATCCTTGTCCTGTTCCTTCAATGAATTTTAGATATACTCTTCCCCTTAAACTTTGTCTTCTGACTAAAAAGTGCCAGACACTAAATTTTGGTGACATCACTTTCATTCTGTGTTCCATTATGCACATTTCACAAGTTCTGTAATTTATGTACTTCAGTAGCTTTTTTTTTTTTTTTCCTGAGGCCATTGTTGGGTAAAATCTTTTAAAAATGAATTTTATCTAGGGCATGGCCAAAGGGGTTTACTTTTTTAAAGTAGAGAGTTAAAGACATGTGGATTAAAAATAACATGCCTAGTTGTGTATATTAAAAGTAGGATAGGAAATATGGTTCAGATTATATTTTCTTTCCTGCTCTATACTTCAAAAAGTTTTAGTGGCTTCACTTTTATATAAATCAACGTTTGCTCTTAATGCTGAAATCCCATCCTATCCTTCCTCCTTCTGATCTTTCTTTATTTCCTTTGTTCTTTCTTTCTTTTTTCTTTCTCCTTTCTCTCTCTCTCTCTCTCTTTTTAATTTCTTTCTTTTTCTTCCTTTATGGCCTTTTTGACCTAGAAAAGGCATGATATAGAATCTATATTTTCTAAGCTGTAGTTAGCGTTAAAATTTTGTGCATGAAAAGATAATTTGGGGAAATAGGCTCTGATGTAGAAAAGAGCTTGTCTACTTCAGGAAACTAAAAGAAGACTAATAGAGAAATGAGCATTCTAACTGATGAAATGTTATACATGTGGATTTTGATATTGCCAAAAATAAGAGTTTGAGATGAGAAGAAAGTTTACAAAGTATTTAAATTCTTCAGTGATTGCAAAGAGAATGACTAAGAGGTAAATAGGTGAATGTATTTAAGAGAGGTGAGAATGTTTGAAACTTGTGTAATACACATGAAAGAGAAATTTTGTTACTTTTTTTTGTTCTTGTTGTTGCCATATTTTAGGACAGAAAAGGTCCAGCAGCAGCGACAATTGCAAGCAAAGAGGTATCAGTTTACACTCCAAGTACTGGTATGTAAAACAACAAAAATAGTTTCAGATCAATGAGGCTATAGGGGAAGTTATTGTTCAATTAATAGCTGGTTTTTCAGAACAATAGTAAATTGTGCAAATATAGGCAAGATTGTTGTTCTTAAGTAGTAAGAGGTATGGAGAGAGCAGGAAGGGAAGGAGGATTAGATTAGGTTAGGAAATATATATAAATGATATTTTAGGTTGAATTGGAATGATGGACCTTCTGTCAGGAGCTGTGGTCAGCAGAACTCTGAGGCGAGATGGATTCTAACAATCTGAGATGAGAAAAGATAACGAGACCTATTGCTATGTTCCCGAACACATCTTCTCAGCTATAGCAGCATACTATGTATAGACTCTTGGAAGCTTCAAGCTACACATGGTGCTTGTACACAAAAGATAACTTCTTATTTTTTCCTGCTTCTGAACTAGTTATTCCAGTGAAGGTGAAACAGTGACAAGTGTATTTGTAGCAATAAATAAATAATAGAAACCAAAAGGCCCAAAGCAGTGAATTACTTATGATGCATATTCACAAATTAAAACAGGCAGTGTATTAGTTTGGTAAGGCTGCCATAAAAAAAAAAAAAAAAAAAATTACCACTGACAGGCTTGCTTAAACAACAGAGATTTCTTTTCTCACAGTTCTTCAGGTTGGATGTCTGAGATGAAGGCATCAACAAGATTGGTTTCTTCTGAGGCCTCCTTCCTTGGCTTGCAGATGTTTCTTCACATGGTCATCCCTTTGCATGCACATGTAACTCGTGTTTCTATCTACGTGTCCAAATCTTCTGTTTCTACAAGGACACTGGTCCTATTGGACTAAGGTCCACCTCAAAGACCTCATTTTAACTTTAATCACCTCTTCAAAGACAACCCCCCATCTCCAAATATGGCCACACTCTGAGGCACTGGGGTTTAGAATTTACCAATGAACATACGGATTTGGGGGGGGAACACAATTCAGCCCATAACAAGCAGGTAAGATTAATATGCTTTTACTTTAAGGGTCAATCTGTATACCTTTACAACAGAGGATTGTCTATCCTAACACCTACTCATAAGATTGGTAAGGTGCAGCAAGGACAGAGTACAATATACCTAAAGAGAGCACTATTATTGGAGTTTATTCTTTGGCCTCTTAGCACTTTATGAAAATGCAGAACTAAGGATAAATAATTTGTCGAACAGACATAGTATGTGGTTTTCATTCAGTACAACCTAGATAAATTGTAAACCACTTCCAAGTGTATATAAGTAAACATAAATTAGATTATATGATACAACACCATTTACCATGGTTTAAAAGAAAAAGAAAACAACTACAGTAAAATTTCAGATCTGTTACTAATTCCTTACGTGACATTAGACACCTCATCCAGACATTATAAACCTTCTTCTACTCTCTTCAAAATAAGAGATACAGATATATGTTACCTAGGGTAGGGGTTCTTTCGATTCTAAAAGTTTCTGTATTTTTTCAAATATCAAATAAGACTAGCATAAAAAATGAAGTAAGCTTTGAAGAAATGTAACAATATGACACAGATATTATTATCCTCACTTTATAAACATAAATACTTTTTACTTTCTTATAATTCAATGTTATGTTTACAGATTTTTGGAGGGGAAGGACTGACATTAAGCCTAGCTTCAACTCTATATAAATCTTCTAATATTACTTCCCAGCTCCAGTTAAATCCTGTTTTCAACAACATTACTCTGATTGCTTGATAGGCACATCACAAATTTCAAATTTTCTGTGTGTTACAAGGTGGAAGAAGAGTTTAAAATATTATTTGTAATTAGGTCTGCTTACCTTGTGGTCTTCTTATAATATAAACCACCCCGCGACAGCTCCCCTGCTAAACTAGCAGGATACTTAAAAATCAGTGTCCATAAACTCAGGAAAGGAGCAAAACAAAGTAAAACAAACAAACAAAAAATAGAATAACTATATAAAAATCTAACTAGATCTCATCATAATCTGTGAAAAATACCGTCCATCTCAAAAGTTATTTTCTTTAAACTTACAAATGTTAAATTCACCCACTTATTATTTTTTGAAGTTCACATATATATTCACTTATTTTGAACATAAGAGTCAAAATAAATGCTCTGATTTGGGAATATAGAACCTTTGTAGCTCAGCATAGATAGTCAATGTTAAAGTCTTTCAATACTAAAACAAACAAAAAAAAATCATAAGAACGATGTTTTCTTATTATTCACTAATCCATTTGTTCAAATCATACTTTCTTTTTTTTTTTTTGATACTTCTTGGAAGACTTTCTACTTGCATATTCTGCAATGTTTGACTGTTTGTAACTTAGAACTCCTTGACTTTTATTCTTCTCCAGGAATTCGCAAAGTGAATATAAATTTTCTAAAATTCTATTTTACAGCTCAATTAAAACCTTATAGGTACAAAGGAATTGTATGTAGTTTGTCTATAAGAATACACAGTTTATTTTTTAAAATTTCCTTTCTTTGTTATAGTCCTACAAAGGCCCTGCATTTTCTTAATCCTCATCACTCACAATTTAGGTAACAAATCAGCTGTTTTTGACCAAAGACGGAAGTGTTGGCATATATATGATCTATACTCACTAGGTTTTCTTATATCTTATTACTCTCCTTTTGTTCTATCATTGACAGCTCTTAAATCAGATAAAATCAAATAATTTTTCACATATACATCTTTCTTCTTTTCTTTATAATTTTTTTTCTAGTTCTTTGAGTGTTCTGCATGTAGTATTTTTCCTCCTTTCTTTTCTCTGGACCTTTTTCTCTATTTTTTTTTTTTTAAGCAAATGTTTACATTAAGAGGCAAATATACCACAATCCTTATTGTTAATGTAAGAGAAGTTTAAGGTAAATTAATGATGCACTGATTATGGGATGTGGGTCATAGGTACTGTCACATTATTGATGGTATACACCAATGTCATCAATTTCTTTCTCAAGATACTGATGAATTTTAAAAATCTCACTGAGATCAACCTCAGTATTGTTTGTCCATCCCCTCCAGTGCTCATAATTATATTCTCTCATAGCCAGGTTGAAGGTTAATAAACACTTGCTTACAATTCAGTGCAATTTTTAATTATGATTTTTAGGAGAGTGTTTCCTTTGTTTTTCATTTTCAATTAAGAGTATATCATTCGTGTATATTAACTGTTAATAATTGGGGAGAGCTACCTGGCTTATCCAATCAGAGCCTGTTAAAATTCCATACCAAGTTCCAACACACTTATCTGAAATTGAGGATGAGGGTGTGAACTGAGATCTCTACATGAGTGTTAAGATATAACTATATCTTTATCTACATATGTTCTGGATTCTGTTATTGGTTAAAAATATTTCTTTCCTTTTTCTTCTGGGCCCTCTCCTGCAGCAGAATTATACTGATATAAGGCTTAACAATGCAACCTGCTTTGTTAATTTGAATGTGTGTGCCATTGGCTATTGGGAGTATGTGTAATTTCCAAGTACATTATGTTGAGTGACCAGGGATATTTGCTTGTTTGTTTGTTTGTTTTGGTTTCATTCGTGGACACAAGATGTACGTGCTTGATCAAGCAAGGAGTTACTCCATGTTATAGCTTGGTTTCATTTGCATCAATAATTGATAAATGTAAAAGTAACAGAAAACAGAAACATTGCAGAAAACAAAGTTGATTATATGGTTTGCCTGTTCATTTTCCCCAAAATTGCTTAAAATTGTTAAGTTTGGATCTGTTGACATTTATGTGAATTAAATGAAATATAAAGTATATGAATTAACATATTTATTATTGAAAAATTATTAAAGTAGCAAAAACAAGTAGTTCATTTGTGTTTATTAAGTAAACTTAGTTGCCTTTTCATTGGATTTAACTTCAAACTAGAGTTTTAATAATTAATTGATCTAATTTTATTTAAAAAATAGTGCTTGCTACATGTTTTTTTTATAATATTTATTCTTTTTTTTTTAACATCTTTATTGGAGTATAATTGTTTTACAATAGTGTGTTAGTTTTTCCTTTACAACAAACTGAATCAGTTATACATATACATATGTTCCCATATCTCTTCCCTCTTGCATCACCCTCTCTCCCACCCTCCCTATCCCACCCCTCTAGGTGGTCACAAAGCACAGAGGTGATCTCCCTGTGCTATGCAGCAGCTTCCCACTAGCTATCTAATTTACATTTGATAGTGTATATATGTCCTGCCACTCTCTCCCTTCGTCACAGCCCACCCTTCCCCCTCCCCATATCCTCAAGTCCATGCTCGAGTAAGTCTGTGTTTTATTCCCGTCCTACCACTAATCTCTTCATGACATTTTTTTCCCTTAGAGTCCATATATATGTGTTAGCATACGGTATTTGTTTTTCTCCTTCTGACTTACTTCACTCTGTATGACAGACTCCAGGTCCATCCACCTCATTATAAATAACTCAGTTTCATTTCTTTTAATGGCTGAGTAATATTCCATTGTATATATGTGCCACATCTTCTTTATCCATTCATCTGTTGATGGACACTTAGGTTGCTTCCATGTCCTGGCTATTGTAAATAGAGCTGCAATGAACATTTTGGTACATGACTCTTTCTGAATTATGGTTTTCTCAGGGTATATGCCCAGTAGTGGGATTGCTGGGTCGTATGGTAGTTCTATTTGTAGTTTTTTAAGGAACCTCCATACTGTTCTCCATAGCGGCTGTATCAATTTACATTCCCACCAGCAGTGCAAGAGGGTTCCCTTTTCTCCACATCCTCTCCAGCATTTATTGTTTCTAGAGTTTTTGATGATGGCCAATCTGACCGGTGTGAGATGATATCTCATTGTAGTTTTGATTTGCATTTCTCTAATGATTAATGAGGTTGAGCATTCTTTCATGTGTTTGTTACCAATCTGTATATCTTCTTTGGAGAAATGTCTATTTAGTTCTTCTGCTCATTTTTGGATTGGGTTGTTTGTTTTTTTGTTATTGAGCTGCATGAGTTGCTTATAAATTTTGGAAATTAATCCTTTGTCAGTTGCTTCATTTGCAAATATTTTCTCCCATTCTGAGGGTTGTCTTTTGGTCTTGTTTATGGTATCCTTTGCTGTGCAAAAGCTTTTAAGTTTCATTAGGTCCCATTTGTTTATTTGTGTTTTTATTTCCATTTCTCTAGGAGATGGGTCAAAACGGATCTTGCTGTGATTTATGCCGTATAGTGTTCTGCCTATGTTTTCCTCTAAGAGTTTGATAGTGTCTGGCCTTACATTTAGGTCTTTAACCCATTTTGAGTTTATTTTTGTGTGTGGTGTTAGGGATTGTTCTAATTTCATACTTTTACATGTAGCTGTCCAGTTTTCCCAGCACCACTTATTGAAGAGGCTGTCTTTTCTCCACTGTATATCCTTCCCTCCTTTATCAAAGATAAGGTGACCATATGTGTGTGGGTTTATCTCTGAGCTCTCTATCCTGTTCCATTGATCTATATTTCTGTTTTTGTGCCAGTACCATATTGTCTTGATTACTGTAGCCTTGTAGTAGAGTCTGAAGTCAGGGAGCCTAATTCCTCCAGCTCCATTTCTCGTTCTCAAGATTGCTTTGGCTATTCGGGGTCTTTTGTGTTTCCATACAAATTGTGAAATTTTTTGTTCTAGTTCTGTAAAAAATGCCAGTGGTAATTTGATAGGGATTGCATTGAATCGGTAGATTGCTTTGGGTAGTATAGTCATTTTCACAATGTTGATTCTTCCAATCCAAGAACATGGTATATTTCTCCACCTATTTGTGTCATCTTTAATTTATTTCATCAGTGTCTTATAGTTTTCTGCATACAAGTCTTTTGTCTCCTTAGGTAGGTTTATTCCTAGATATTTTATTCTTTTTGTTGCAATGGTAAATGGGAGTGTTTTCTTAATTTCACTCTCAGATTTTTCATCATTAGTGTATAAGAATGCCAGAGATTTCTGTGCATTAATTTTGTATCCTGCAACTTTACCAAATTCATTGATTAGCTCTAGTAGTTTTCTGGTAGCATCCTTAGGATTCTCTATGTATAGTATCATGTCATCTGCAAACAGTGACAGCTTTACTTCTTCTTTTCCTATTTGGATTCCTTTTATTTCTTTTTCTTCTCTGATTGCTGTGGCTAGAACTTCCAAAACTATGTTGAATAAGAGTGGTGAGAGTGGGCAACCTTGTCTTGTTCCTGATCTTAGTGGAAATGGTTTCAGTTTTTCACCATTGAGAACAATGCTAGCTGTGGGTTTGTCATATATGGCCTTTATTATGTTGAGGAAAGTTCCCTGTATGCCTACTTTCTGCAAGGTTTTTATCATAAATGAGTGTTGAATTTTGTCAAAAGCTTTCTCTGCATCTATTGAGATGATCATATGTTTTTTCTCCTTCAGTTTGTTGTTATTGTGTATCACGTTGATTGATTTGCGTATATTGAAGAACCCTTGCATTCCTGCGATAAACCCCACTTGATCATGGTGTATGATCCTTTTAATGTGCTGTTGGATTCTGTTTGCTAATATTTTGTTGAGGATTTTTGCATCTATGTTCATCAGTGATATTGGCCTGTAGTTTTCTTTCTTTGTGACGTCTTTGTCTGGTTTTGGTATCAGGGTGATGGTGGCCTCATAGAATGAGTTTGGGAGTGTTCCTCCCTCTGCTATCTGTTGGAAGAGTTTGAGAAGGATAGGTGTTAGCTCTTCTCTAAATGTTTGATAGAATTCGCCTGTGAAACCATCTGGTCCTGGGCTTTTGTTTGCTGGAAGATTTTTAATCACAGTTTCAATTTCATTGCTTGTGATTGGTCTGTTCATATTTTCTATTTCTTCCTGGTTCAGTCTCGGCACGTTGTGCATTTCTAAGAATTTGTCCATTTCTTCCAGGTTGTCCATTTTATTGGCATAGAGTTGCTTGTAGTAATCTCTAATAATCTTTTGTATTTCTGCAGTGTCAGTTGTTACATCTCCTTTTCATTTCTAATTCTATTGATTTGAGTCTTCTCCCTTTCATTCTTGATGCATCTGGTTAATGGTTTATCAATTTTATTTATCTTCTCAAATAATCAGCTTTTAGTTTTATTGATCTTTGCTATTGCTTCCTTCATTTCTTTTTCATTTATTTCTGATCTGATCTTTATGATTTCTTTCCTTCTGCTAAATTTGGGGTTTTTTTGTTCTTCTTTCTCTAATTGCTTTAAGTGCAAACTTAGGTTGTTTATTTGAGATGTTTCCTGTTTCTTAAGGTATGATAGTATTGCTATAAACTTCCCTCTTAGAACTGCTTTTGTTGTATCCCGTAGGTTTTGGGTCGTCGTGTCTCCATTGTCATTTGTTTCTAAGTATTTTTTGATTTCCTCTTTGATTTCTTCAGTGATCACTTCGTTATTAAGTAGTGTATTGTTTAGCCTCCATGTGTTTGTATTTTTTACAGATCTTTTCCTGTAATTGATATCTAGTCTCATAGCATTGTGGTCAGAAAAGATACTTGATATGATTTCAATTTTCTTAAATTTGCCAAGGCTAGATTTGTGACCCAATATATGATTGATCCTGGAGAATGTTCCATGAACACTTGAGAAAAATGTTTATTCTGTTGTTTTTGGATGGAATGTCCTATAAATATCAATTAAGTCCATCTTGTGTAATGTATCATTTAAAGCTTGTGTTTCCTTATTTATTTTCATTTTGGATGATCTGTCCATTGGTGAAACTGTGGTGTTAATGTCCCCTACTATGATTGTGTTACTGTCAATTTCCCCTTTTAAATCTGTTAGTATTTGCCTTATGTATTGAGGTGATCCTATGTTGGGTGCCTAAATATTTACAGTTGTTATATCTTCTTCATGGATCAATCCCTTGATCATTATGTAGTGTTCTTCTTTGTCTCTTGTAATAGTTTTTATTTTAAAGTCTATTATGTCTGATATGAGAATTGCTACTCCAGCTTTCTTCTGATTTCCATTTGCATGGAATATCTTTTTCCATCCCCTCACTTTCAGTCTGTATGTGTCCCTAGGTCTGAAGTGGGTCTCTTGTAGACAGCATATATATGGGTCTTGTTTTTGTATCCATTCAGCCAGTCTGTGTCTTTTGGTGTGAGCATTTAACACATTTACATTTAAGTTAATTATCAATATGTATGTTCCTATTACCATTTCCTTAATTGTTTCGGGTTGTTCTTGTAGGTCTTTTCCTTCTGTTGTGTTTCTTGCCTAGAGAAGTTCCTTTAGCATTTGTTGTAGAGCTGGTTTGGTGGTGCTGAACTCTCTCAGCTTTTGCTTGTCTGTAAAGGTTTTAATTTCTCCATCAAATCTGAATGAGATCCTTGCTGGGTAGAGTAATCTTAGTTGTAGGTTTTTTTCCTTCAT